>NC_074665.1:74480048-75082548 GCF_029448725.1 Salvelinus fontinalis
AATGGGCTGTTTACAGATTTGTGATCTTAATTTGAGCCAGTTTGCTCCAGCAGGAAAATAAATAGTCTTGCAGCAACAGGAAATGCAAATGATTATGGGGATTTTAATTCATGCATATTTTTGTAGGGGTTGTTACAAAAAATTGTAAGGGAAAATCAAGTCTGAAATTGCAAACTTCAGAAGTCTTTTTAAACCTGTGGCCATATGGAAATGCTATGCTAAAGATAGACCTCAATAGCAGTTATTCACACTTATTATCAAGCACTTGAAAACTTAGGTGAGGTGTTGGGTGACTATCCTCTGGGGTGTTGCTGAGGTCTTGATGAAAAAATGAGGAAAATTAGGAAGCTGTGAAACCAAGCTAATGGTTGGATTTGCATGGCCCGGTGCCACGGGTGGGCGGAGTTTGCTGATTTTAGAGCATTTCATTGGTCCTTAAGTGAAATCTCCACCCACCCAGGGCACCGGGTCATGCAAAACAAACTCCACCCATTAGTCAGGGGATGGATAGGACTGTTTAAAACTCTGCATAGATGGTCTTCTACTGGCTACTCTCTGACCTTTGACATGGCCTTCAGAAGCTTCAATTGTTATGAAATGGCTTTAATGTTGTAGAAATTATTTAAAATTCTATATGTGTTAGATTTATATCCTCTAACTTGGAAGTAGCAAGCAGTGAGTGGACATTCATTTTCTTTTTGGTGCATCTCTCTCTCTTCTCTTCTCTCGCTCAATTCAATTTCAATTTAGGGCTTTATTGCAATGAGAAACATATGTTTACATTGTCAAAGCAAGTGAAGTAGATGTGAAATATTTCTTTTTACAGTAAACATTACACTCACAGAAGTTCCAAAATAATAAAGATATTTCAAATATTATATTATGTCTATATACAGTGTTGTAACGATGTGCAATATTTAAAGTACAAAAGGGAAAAAATATATGGGTTGTATTTACAATGGTGTTTGTTCTTCACTGGTTGCCCTTTTCTTTTTGGCAACAGGTCACAAATCTTGCTGCTGTGATGGCACACTGTGGTATTTCACCCTAAATAAATAAATATATATATATATATATATATATATATATTAGGTTTGTTTGTTTTCAAATTCTTTGTGGATCTGTGTAATCTGAGGGAAATATGTGTCTTTAATATGGTCATACATTTGGCAGGAGGTTAGGAAGTGCAGCTCAGTTTCCAATTCATTTAGTGGGCAGTGTGCACATAGCCTGTCTTCTCTTGAGAGCCAGGTCTGCCTACTGCGGCCTTTCACAATAGCAAGGCTATGCTGGCTGAGTCTGTATTGTTGTGAATTGTTCGATATTTTTATTTCACCTTTATTTAACCAGGTAGTCCAGTTGAGAACAAGTTCTCATTTACAACTGCGACCTGGCCAAGATAAAGCAAAGCAGTGCGACAAACAACAACAACACCGAGTTACACATGGTATAAACAAACGTACAGTCAATAACACAATAGAAAACTCTGTACAGTGTGTGTAAATGTAGTAAGATTAAGGAGGCAAGGCAGTAAATAGGCCATAGAGGTGAAATAATTACAATTCAGCATTAACACTGGAGTGATAGATGTGCAGATGAGGATGTGCAAGTAGAGATACTGGGGTGCAAAAAATAAATAACAATATGGGGATGAGGTAGTTGGGTGGGCTATTTACAGGTACAGTGATCGGTAATGTGCTCTGACAGCTGATGCTTAAAGTTAGAGAGGGAGATAAGACTCCAGCTTCAGTGATATTTGCAATTCGTTCCAGTCATTGGCAGCAGAGAACTGGAAGGAAAAGGGGCCAAAGGAGGTGTTGGCTTTGGGGATGACCACTGAAATATACCTGCTGGAGCGTTTGCTACGGGTGGGTGTTGCTATGGTGCTTTACCTAGCAAAGACTTAAAGATGACCTGGAGCCAGTGGGTTTGGCGACTAATATGTAGCGAGGGCCAGCCAATGAGAGCATACAAGTCGCAGTATATGGGGCTTTGGTGACAAAACGGATGGCACTGTGATAGACTACATCCAATTTGCTGAGTAGAGTGTTGGAGGCTATTTTGTAAATGACCTCGCCAAAGATCGGTAGGATAGTCAGTTTTACGAGGGTATGTTTGGCAGCATGAGTGAAGGTGGCTTTGTTGCGAAATAGGAAGCCGATTCTATATATAATTTTAGATTGGAGATGCTTAATGTGAGTCTGGAAGGAGAGTTTACAGTCTAACCAGACACCTAGGTAGTTGTCCACATATTCTAAGTCAGAACCGTCCTGAGTAGTGATGCTAGTCAGGCGGGCGGGTGCGTGCAGAAATCGGTTGAAAAGCATGCATTTAGTTTTACTAGCGTTTTAAAAGCAGTTGGAGGCCACGGAAGGAGTGTTGTATGGCATTGAAGCTCGTTTGGAGGTTTGTTAACACAGTGTCCAAAGAAAGGCCAGATGTATACAGAATGGTGTCGTCTGCTTAGAGGTGGATCAGAGAATAAACAGCGTCCTGTTGTCCTGACCTGGCAGTCTCTATGGGGGTGCCGCAGGGTTTAATTCTCGGGCCGAATGGAAACCATTGATATATACAGAGAAAGAGGCGGCCCGAGAATTAAACCCTGCGGCACCCCCATAGAGACTGCCAGAGGTCCGGACAACAGGCCCTCCGATTTGACACACTGAACTCTGTCTGAGAAGTAGTTGGTGAACCAGGCAAGGCAGTCATTTGAGAAACCCAGGCTTTTGAGTCTGCCGATAAGAATGTGGTGCTTGACAGAGTCGAACGCCTTGGCCAGGTCGATGAAGACGGCTGCACAGTACTGTCTTTTATCGATGGCGGTTATGATATAGTTTTGGACCTTGAGCATGGCTGAGGTACACCCATGACCAGCTCGGAAACCTGATTGCATAGTGGAGAAGGTACGGTGGGATTCTAAATGGTCGCTGATCTGTCTGTTCACTTGGCTTTTGAAGATTTTAGAAAGGCAGGGCAGGATGGATATAGGTCTGTAACAGTTTGGGTCTAGAGTGTCTACCTCTTTCAAGAGGGGTGTGACCGCAGCAGCTTTCCAGTCTTTGGGGATCTCAGACGATACGGTTGAACAGGCTAGTAATAGGGACGGCAACAATGTCGGCGGATAATTTTAGAAAGATGGTCCAGATTCTCTAGCCTAGCTGATTTGTAGGTATCCAGATTTTGCAACTCTTTCACAACATCAGCTGTCTGGATTTGGGTGAAGGAGAAGCGGGGGGGAATTGGGCAAGTTTCTGCGGGGGGTGCAGAGTGGTTGGCCGGGGTTGGGGTAGCCAGGTGCAAATCATGGCCAGCCGTAGAAAAATGCTTATTGAAATTATATATTATTGTAGATTTATCTGTGGTGACAGTGTTTCCTAGCCTCAGTGCAGTGGGCAGTTGGAAGGAGGTGCTCTTATTCTCCATGGACATTATAGTGTCCCAAAACTTTTTGGAATTTGTGCTAAAGGATGCAAATTTCTGTTCGAAAAAGCTAGCTTTAACTTTCCTAACCGACATGTGTATATTGGTTCCTGACTTCCCTGAAAAGTTGCATATCGCGGGGGCTATTCGACGCTAATGCAGTACGCCACAGGATGTTTTTGTGTTAGTCAAGGGCAGTCAAGTCTGGGCTGAACCAAGGGCTATATATCTGTTCTAATATCTGTTCTTAGTTCAACATTTTTTTAATGGGGTATGCTTATTTAAGATGGTGAGGAAAGCACTTTTAAAGAATAACTAGGCATCCTCTACTGACGGGATGAGGTCAATATCCTTCTAGGATACCCAGGCCAGGTCGATGTAGAAACGCCTGCTTGCTGAAGTGTTTTAGGGAGTGTTTGACAGTGATGAGGGGTGGTCGTTTGACCACGGACCCATTACGGACGCAGGCAATGAGGTAGTGATCACAGAGATCCTGGTTGAAGACAGCAGAGGTGTATTTTGAGGGCAAGTTGGTCAGGATGATATCTATGAGGGTGTCCATGGTTATGGACTTAGGGTTGTACCTGGTAGGTTCCTTGATAATTTGTGAGATTGAGGGCATCTAGTTTAGATTGTTAAACGTATCCCAATTTAGTTCTCCTAACAGTAGGAACTCTGAAGATAGATGGGGGGCAATCAATTCACATATGGTGTCCAGGGCACAGCTGGGGGCTGAGGGGGGTCTATAACAAGCGGCAACGGTGAGAGACTTATTTCTGGAAAGGTGGATTTTTAGAAGTAGAAGCTCGAACTGTTTGGGCACAGACCTGGATAGTATGACAGAACTCTGCAGGCTATCTCTGCAGTAGATTGGCAGTTCTAAGGGGTCAGAGTTGTAATCTTGTCGGAAAATGTTGTAGTTGGGGATGGAAATTGCAGAATTTTTAGTGGCCTTCCTAAGCCAGGATTCAGACATGGCTAGGACATCAGGGTTGGCGGAGTGTGCTAAAGCAGCGAATAAAACAAACTTAGGGAGGACGCTTCTGATGTTAACATGCATGAAACCAAGGCTTTTACGGTTACAGAATTCAACAAATGAGAGCGCCTGGGGAATAGGTGTGGTGCTGGAGGCTACAGGGCCTGGGTTAACCTCTACATCCCCAGAGGAACAGAGGAGGATTAGGATAAGGGTACGGCTAAAGGCTATAAGAACTGGTCGTCTAGTGCGTTTGGAACAGAGGAGCACAGAGGAACAAATGAGCAGATTTCTGGGTGTGGTAGAAAAGATTTGGGCATAATATACAGACAAGGGTATGGTAAGATGTGAGTACAGTGGAGGTTGACCTAGGCGTTGAGTGACGATGAGAGAGATTTCGTCTCTGGTGGCACCATTTAAGCCAGGTGAGGTCTCTGCATGTGTGGGGGGTGGGACAAAGCTATCGAAGGCATGTTGGGCGAGGCTGGGGGCTCTACAGTGAAATAAAACAGTAACTAACCTAAACAGTAGGTAGTAGACAAGGCATATTGACATTAGAGAGAGGCAGGTGTAGCCGAGTGATCATAGGGTCCAATGAGCAGCAATAGGTGAGTCAGGGAGCCGTTCAGGAGTCGCTACTACGCTAGGCGAGCTGGAGACACGGTGATTCAGAAAGCTAGTGGGCCGGGGCTAGCAGATGGGTCTTCGGCAATGGAAAGCCTGTTGAAACCTCCTTGGACGATTACGTCAGCAGACCAGTCGTGATGGATTGGCGGGGCTCCGTGTCGGCAATTAAGGGTCCGGGCCAGCAATTAAGGGTCCGGGCCAATTGGCAAAAGAGGTATTGTAGCCCAGGAATTAGCTGGTAGACCTCTTCGGCTAGCCAGGAAATGGGCCTAGCTCGAGGCTAGCTCGAAGCTAACTAGTGCTTGCTTCGGGACAGAGGCGTTAGCCAGCAGTAGCCACTCAGGTTGCAGCTTGCTAGCTGCGATGATCCGGTGTAATGGTCCAGAGCTTGTGGTAGGAATCCGGTGATGTGATAGGGAAAAAGAAGTACGATATGCTCTGGGTTGATATTGCGCTGTGCAGACTGGCAGGTATTGACCGAACTGAAGCTTTCTGGTATCTGAGTTAACTGACTACTAGCTAGTTAGCTGGCTAGCTTCTGATGGGGGTTCCGGTTCTACAGTACAAAAATAGCAGATCCGTACCACATTGGGCGAGACGGATTGCAGGAAAGTATATTCAGTCCGAAGATGGAAAGTGAGAATAAAATATATACGGGAAAAATGAGAAATTACTTTTTACACAGGTTAAGACAAACACACGTCCGACTGCTACGTCATCTTAGTTTACTGCACTGTTGGAGCTAGAAACACAAGCATTTCGCTACATCTGCAATAGCATCTGCTAAATATGTGTATGTAACCAATATAATGTGATTTGATTTGACAGTCAAATCTTTCCTTAAGTTTGGGTCAGGTATTCTGCCACTGTGTACTCATTGTTTAGGGCCAAATAACATTCTAGTTTGCTGTTTTATTGTTGATTCTTTCCAATGTGTAAAGTAATTATCTTTTTGTTTTCTAATGATTTGTTTGGGTCTAATTGTTTTGCTGTCCTGGGGCTCTGTGAGGTCTGTTTGTGAAAAGCTTGCTTAGAGGATTCTTCTCCAGGTTCATCTCTCTGTAGGTGATGGCTTTGTTAAGGAAGGTTTGGGCTTCCTTTTTAGATGGTTGTAGAATTTAACGTCTCTTTTCTGGATTTTGATAATTAGCAGGTGTCGGCCCAATTCTGCTCTGCATAGATTATTTGCAGAATTCTGCATGCAGAGTCTCAATTTGGTGTTTGTCCCATTTTGTGAATTCTTGGTTGGTGAGCGGACTCCAGGGCAATGGGTTCTATAACTGATTCAAGTATTTTTAGCCAGATCCTAATTGGTATGTCAAATTTTAAGTTCCTTTTGATGGCATAGAAGGCCCTTGTCTTGTCTCAGATCGTTCACAGCTTTGTGGAAGTTACTTGTGGTGCTGATGTTTAGGCCGAGGAATGTATAGTTTTTTGTGTGCTCTAGGGCAACGGTGTCGAGATGGAATTTGTATTTGTGGTCCTGGCAATTGGACCTTTTTTGGAACACTATTTTTTGTCTTTGTGAGATTTACTGTAAGGGCCCAGGTCTGACAGAATCTGTGCAGAAGATCTAGGTGCTGCTGTAGGCCCTCCTTGGTTGGACAGAAGCACCAGATCATCAGCAAACAGTAGACATTTGACTTCAGATTCTGAACTCAGCAAAAAAAGAAACGTCCCTTTTTCAGGACCCTGTCTTTCAAAGATAATTCATAAAAATCCAGAACATGTTCATAAACAATTAATGAACATGTACCTGTGGAACGGTCGTTAAGACACTAACAGCTTACAGACGGTAGGCAATTAGGGTCACACTTATGAAAACTTAAGACACTAAAGAGGCCTTAATACTGACTCTGAAAAACACCAAAAGAAAGATGCCCAGGATCCCTGTTCATCTGCGTTAACGTGCCGTAGGCATACTGCAAGGAGGCATGAGGACTGCAAATGTGGCCAGGGCAATAAATTGCAATGTCCGTACTGTGAGACGCCTAAGACAGCTCTACAGGGAGACAGGACGGACAGCTGATCGTCCTCGCAGTGGCAGACCACATGTAACAACACTTGCACAGGATCGGTAGATCCGAACATCACACCTGCGGGACAGGTACAGGATGGCAACAACAACTGCCCGAGTTACACCAGGAAACGCACAATCCCTCCATCAGTGCTCAGACTGTCTGCAATAGACTGAGAGAGGCTGGACTGAGGGCTTGTAGACCTGTTATAAGGCAGGTCCTCACCACACATCACAGTTAACAACGGGCACAAACCCACCGTCGCTGGACCAGACAGGACTGGTGAAAAGTGCTCTTCACTGACGAGTCGCGGTTTTGTCTCTCCAGGGGTGATGGTCGGATTTGAGTTTATCGTCGAAGGAATGAGCGTTACACCGAGGCCTGTACTCTGGAGCGGGATCGATTTTGGAGGTGGAGGGTCCATCATGGTTTGGGGCGCTGTGTCACAGCATCATCGGACTGAGCTTGTCATTGCAGGCATTCTCAACACTGTGCGTTACAGGGAAGACATCCTCCTCCCTCATGTGGTACCCTTCCTGCAGGCTCATCCTGACATGACCCTACAGCATGACGATGCCATCAGCCATATTGCTCGATCTGTGCATGATTTCCTGCAAGACCGGAATGTCAGGGTTCTGCCTTGGCCAGCGAAGAGCCCGGATCTCTATCCCATTGAGCACGTCTGGGAACTGTTGGGTTGGAGGGTGAGGGTGAGGGAACCTGCAGGTGCCTTGGTGGAAGAGTGGGGTAACATCTCACAGCAAGAACTAGCAAATCTGGTGCATTCCATGAGGAGGAGATGCACTGCAGTACTTATTGCAGCTGGTGGCCACACCAGATACTGACTGTTACTTTTTGATTTTGACCCCCCCCCTTTGTTCAGGGACACATTATTCCATTTCTGTTAGTCACATGTTTCTGGAACTTGTTCAGTTTATGTCTCAGTTGTTGAATCTTATGTTCATACAAATATTTCCACACGTTAAGTTTGCTGAAAATAAACGCGGTTGACAGTGAGATGACGTTTCTTTTTTTGGTTTAGTAGGGTGAGGACGGGTGCTGCAGACTGTTCTAGTGCCATTGCCAATTCATTGATTTGTATATATATATATACACACACACACACGTATATGTTGAAGAGTGTGGGGCTTAAGCTGCATCCCTGTCTCACCCCCCGGCCCTGTGGAACGAAACGTGTGTTTTTGCCCATTTTAACCGCACACTTGTTGTTTGTGTACATGGACTTTATAATGTATGTTTTTTTTCCCCAAAACCACTTTCCATGAATTGTATTGCAGACCTTCATGTGAAATAGATTTTTTTTTTAAATCAACAAATCATGAGAAGGTGTTGCCTCTGTTTTAGTTTGTTTCTTTGTCCATTATTAGGGTGTGCAGGGTGAATACGTGGTCTGTCGTACGGTAATTTGGTAAAAAGCCAATTTGACATTTTCTCAGTATATTGTTTTCACTGAGGAAATGTATGAGTCTGCTGTTAATGATAAAATATACAGACCACAAATTCCAATTGGCTATACTAGGAGACAAACTTGACCCCAATCACTACCGTGGGATATTCGTGAACAGCAACCTTGGGAGGATCCTCTGCATTATCAATTACATTGTGCTGATTTCTGACGTGCTGTTCCTTTTTTTCCGTTGTGTTTTTCTGTATTGTTTTAGTGATTCACCATAGTGAAGGCGTACGCTCAGGTTTTCTGGGTTTCTATGTTTTTGGTTGGATAGGTTTCTCAATTTCTTTCTTAGGTTTTTGCATTCTTCATCAAACCATTTGTCATTGTTGTTCATTTTCTTAGGTTTTCTGCTTGAATTAATTTATTTTTGATAGGGAAGCTGACAGGTTCTCTACTGCCAAGTTTACACCTTCACTATTGCAGTGACACGTTTTGTCCAGGAAGTTGTCTAAAAGGGATTGAATTTGTTGTTGCCTAAGTTTTTTTGGTAGGTTTCCACACTACTTTCCTTTCATCTTTAACATTTCTTAATATTATTCAGTTCCTTTGGCTTTGATGCCTTGTGATTTGAGTATTGCTCTGTTCAAGTAGAGTGTGATTTTGTTGTGATCTGATAGGGGTGTCAGTGGGCTGACTGTGAACGCTCTGAGAGACTCTTTTTATTTTTATCTCTCGGTCAGAGCTGACGTTCTGGTTCTATGTGAAGGAGTATCTGAACCGGCATGAGCTGCAGCGGTTCTACTCCCTGAGACACATCTCCTCTGAGTTGGGCCGCGGCCGAGCCTGGCTACGCTGTGCCCTCAATGAACACTCACTAGAGCGCTACCTACACACGCTGCTTGCAGACCACATGCGCCCCGGGTAAGTTGTGTGTGTATTTATCTTAGGTCAGTGTGTGTGTGGAGTCTGGACCTTTCCTGGCAGTATATCTTTTTTTCTTTGTTTTTTCTAGCACCTTCTATGAAGACTGGGCGTTTATTCTGGATGAGGAGCGAGCCAGCATGCTGCCCACCATGGCTGCCGGTGAGCGCCTGACTCTAATTCTTGTGGTGAAACTTATTCATATCTCTGCCATTCAGAGAGCTGCTTTACAGTAAGCGATGAGTCACAGTTCAGTCAGTCATTCCCTGTGTGATGTGAACGAAAATAGAAACGCAACGTGTGAAGTTTTGGTTTCATGAGCTGAAATAAAAGATCCCAGATATATGCCATATGCACAAAAAGCTTATTTCTCCCCAAAAATGTGTTTACATCCCTTTTAATTAGCATTTCGCCTTTGCCTAGATAATCCTTTCACCTGACAGTTGTGGTATATCAAGAAACTGATTAAACAGCATGATCATTACATAGGTGCATCTTGTGCTGGGGACAATAAAAGGCCACTTTAAAATGTCAGCCCAGGACCTCCACATTCGTCTTCTTCACCTGCGGGATTGTCTGAGACAAGCCACCAAGGCAGCTGATGTCAATGTTGTGAACAGAGTGCCCCATGGAGGTCTCCCGAGTGGCGCAGCGTCACTACAGCCTAGGGTTCAATCCCAGGTTGTGTCATTACCGGCCGTGACCGGGAGACCCATAGGGCGGCGCACAATTGGCCCAGCTTCGTCCGGGTTAGGGGAGAGTTTGGCGGCCGGCCGGGGGCTTTACTTGGCTCATCGCACTCTTGTGACTCCTTGTGGCGGGCCGGGTGCCTGCAGGCTGACTTCGTCGTCAGGAACAGTGTTTCCTCCGACACATTGGTGCAGCTGGCTTCCGGGTTAAGCAGGCGTTTGTTAAGAAGCGCAGCTTGGCGGGTCATGTTTCGGAGGACACATGACTCGACCTTCGTCTCTCCCGAGCCCGTTGGGGAGTTGCAGCGATGAGAAAAGATCGGCAGAATAAGGTGAGTAAAAATTACAAGAAAAAGAGTGCCCCTATGTATGGGCAGGCATAAGCTTCAGAGAACGAACACAATTGCATTTTATCTATGGGAATTTGAATGCACAGAGATACCGTGATGAGATCTTGAGGCCCATTGTCGTGCCATTCATCCGCCGCCATCACCTCATGTTTCAGCATGATAATGTACGGTCCATGTTGCAAGGATCTGTACACAATTCCTGGAAGATGGCCTGTATACTCACCAGACATGTCACCCATTGAGCAGGTTTGGGATGCTCTGGTTCAGCGTGTTCCAGTTCCCACCAATATCCAGCAATTTCACACAGCCATTGAACTCTATGTGAAGGAGATGTGTCGTGTTGCATGAGGCAAATGGAGGTCACACCAGATACTGACTGTTTTTTAAAATCTATGCCCCTACCTTTTGTTAAGGCAGTGGTTCCCAAACTTTAAACATTCAACCTCCAGCTGCGTACCCCCTCTAGCATCAGGGTCTGCACACTCTCAAATGTTGTTTTTTGCCATCATTGTAAGCCTGCCTCACACACATCATACGATACATAAGATTGAGTGAGTTTGTCACAACCCGGCTTGTGGGAAGTGACTAAGAACTCTTATAGGACCAGGGCACAAACAATAATAATCAATAATTTAGCCTTTTTATTTAACCATCTTACATATAAAACCTTAATTGTTTATCGAAAATTGTGAATAACTCACCACAGGTTAATGAGAAGGGTGTGCTTGAAAGGATGCACATAACTCTGCAATGTTGGGTTGTATTGGAGAGAGTCTGTCTTAAATCATTTTCCACACAGTCTGTGAATTTAGTTTTCATGCTAGTGAGGGCCGAGAATCCACTCTCACATGGGTATATGGTTGCAAAAGGCATCACTGTCTTAACAGCACAATTTGCCAAGACAGGATACTCTGAGCGCAGCCCAATCCATAAATCTGGCAGTGGCTTCTGATTAAATTAAATTTTCACAACCGCTTGTTGCAATTTTGATGAGGATCTCTTGTTCAGATATTGGTAAGTGGACTGGAGGCAGGTCTTGATAGGGTTAACGAATCCAGTTGTTTGTGTCATCTGTTTCGGGAAAGTACCTGTGTAATTGCGCACCCATCTCACTTAGGTGGTTTGCTATATCACATTTGACATTGTCCCTAAGCTTGAGTTCATTTGCACACAAAAAATCATACAATGATGGAAAGGCCTGTGTGTTGTCCTTGTTAATGCAGACAGAGAAGAGCTCCAACGTCTTAATCATAGCTTCAATTTTGTCCCGCACGTTGAAAATATTTGTGGAGAGTCTCTGTAATCCTAGATTCAGATCATTCAGGTGAGAAAAAACATCACCCAGATAGGCCAGTCGTGTGAGAAACTCGTCATCATGCAAGCCGTCAGACAAGTGAAAATTATGGTCAGTAAAGAAAACATTAAGCTCTTCTCTCAATTTAAAAAAACGTGTCAATACTTTGCCCCTTGATAACCAGCGCACTTTGTATGTTGTAAAAGCGTTACATGGTCACTGCACGAGAGGTGTGGGGCCTTGCTTTAACAAATGTAACCATTTTCACTGTAGTGTCCAAAACGTCTTTCAAGCTGTCAGGCATTCCCTTGGCAGCAAGAACCTCTGCAGTGTACCCAAGTGGCGTCGGGAGCAACTACTTGTACGCGCGTTACCACTCCACTATGTCTCCCTGTCATGGCTTTTGCACCATCAGTACAGATACCAACATGAGCAGCAGCTACGTTTGGCTACATACAGATCATTAGTGGAATTCCCGCGAGAGACTAGCGGTTAATGTGATTGGATGTTAATTATTTGACTAGGCTACCTGTATTTGACATTGTTGTTATTTCGCTGAACACTAAATGGTTTAATTATATTTTTGGCAGTGAAACGAGGCCACTCAGGTGAGAAAATAACCTTACCCAAATGTATAGCCCTGTTTGAAAATGTGAAGAAAAAAATAATATTTTGTATTTTTTTTTGTTTTGAAAGAATAAAAAAATTAACATGTGAATCATATTTTTATTTGCCGTACCCTCGACGGAATTGCAGGTGTAAGTGTACCCAAGTTTGGGAGTACCTGTGTTATGCAGCTGTTGGTCACAGATACCTTATCTCTTTTCCCAGTCATGTGAAATCCATAGATTAGGGCATCATTTATTTCAGTTGACTGATTTCCTAATATGAACTGTTCAGTGTAAGTTGGGAGGAACCAATTCACTTTATCCACTACCGCTAGTGCTCTAACTAGGCTGTGCTGTGTGAATGACTTCTAACTAGACCCTCTTTCTCACACAGGACTAAACTCCATCCTGTTTGCCATCAACATCGACAATAAGGACCTAAATGGTGTGATCCGAGCAGGCGGACCCTCCTCCGTGAGCATCCTCCTGAAGGAGTCCACCCAGGGCATAGGGAGCTTATGGAAGGAGTCTACCCAGGGGGTGAGCACTCTGCTCAGGGAGATCAGCACCGCCACCACTGTGGTGCCAGGCTTCACCCACCGCCCTGACGGCTCCACAGACCCACTGCCTGTCCTGCCCCGCAGCGCCTCCGCAGGTAGAGAGGAGAAATTACAATCAACTTAGACACATAAGGGGAACAGTGGATATAACCAATTATTTATATTCAGTTCTATTCATATTCTTACTAAGATTATAATAATAAGCCCAAAAACATGGATATGAAACTGACAACTTTTTCTCTCTCCTCTCCAGACTCTGGCCTGAGGAAGGAGCGACGGAGGAAAAAGAAAATCACCAACATCATCTCTTTCAATGACGACCTGGATGGGGGAGACGAGGATGAGGAGGTGGGGGGGAGTACTGCCACTCTCAGGAAGAGCACCACTGCTCCTCAGGTCAGTCTGGAGGAGGGCACTGACCCACTGGAGGCCTCCTTCTCCCTCTCGCCTCCCCAGAACGGGATTCCCGAGCCTGGGATAGTCAGCTGGGCCGGGTCTCCTCCTTTCTCCAGGGCTCTGCCAGACTCCAAGATTATTGCTAATGATGAGGAAGAGGAGGTGTACAAGAGCAGACCACAGCTACAGAGCTGCCTCCATGACAGGGCCAGCACTAATCAGTGAGTAACCATGGAGACTTTCACTTTCTTAACCATACAATAAGCATGGTGGGAAACTCTTAAACAATGATTGATATAAACAGGTGTACTTGCTGTGGTATGTGTGTGTGTACAGAGTGGTGGTGGGGAGCCTATCCAGTGTGTCCACGTGTAGCCCTCTGCAGGCCATGACTGATCATGACAGTTCAAACATCCTCATTCCTGTGGCCTCCAGCCACTCCTACTCTCAGCCAGGTGAGCCAGGCTCCTCTCCTCTGTTTCTCAACCCAGTCCTCTGGGCTCACCAGTCATTTCTTACACATTCACAGAAGTTTGGTTATAGCGTGTTGGTTCATAGTGTTCATTTTTGGAGATTGTTTCTATAGAAACGGCAGACTGGTGTTAAAAGAGAATAGTGTGCGACGTTACTTAGAGGTAATTATACAGTACCAGTCAAAAGTTTGGACACACTTACTCATTCAAGGGTTTTTCTTTATTTTTACTATTTTCTACATTGCAGAATAATAGTGAAGACATCAAAGCTATGAAATAAACTTATGGAATCATGTAGTAACCACCCTTTGCCTTGATGACAGCTTTGCACACTCTTGGCACTTTTTTGGTCACTACATGATTCCATATGTGTTATTTTACAGTTTTGATGTCTTCACTATTATTCTACAATGTAGAAAATAGTCAAAATAAAGAAAAACCCTGGAATGAGTAGGTGTGTCCACTTTTGACTGGTTCTGTACATTTACTAAGCTTCTGTTGAATATGGGAAGCATATTCTTAAAGCAGACAGATTTGACCCAAAACATTCCTCAGCATTGTTTGCACTTTCGTTTTGTTTCAGTCAGTTCAGTGGAGGATACGGTTGCATTTCCTGTACAGACAGATTCCACAGGCGACCACGAGACAACCAGAACCCAGCTGCAGTTCAAGTATGTTGTCAGTCAATTTTACATGCACATGATCTTAACAAGGGATGGAAGAAAACCGAACTCACTTCAATATTTCATAGTTTTGATTTTAACAAAGCAAATTTGAGGACAAGGCTACCTAAATCCTATCAGCATATTGACTCGTGCGGGCAATACACTCGATCACTGTTACTCTAAAGTTCCGCAATGCATGCAAGGCCCTCCCCCACCCTTCCTTCGGCAGGAACTCAAACAGGATGTACCCGTGACTAGAACTATTCAACGCTTGTCTGACCAATCGGAATCCACGCTTCAAGATTGTTTTGATCACACGGACTGGGAAATGTTCCAGGCAGCCTCAGAATAACATCGATTTATACGCTGATTCTGTGAGTGAGTTTATAAGGAAGTGCATCGAAGACTATTAAAACTTACCCTAACCAGAAACCGTGGATAGATGGCGGTATTCGCGCAAAACTGAAAGCGCAACCCACTGCATTCAACAATGGAAAGATGACTGGGAATATGGCCGAATATAAACAGTGTTGTTATTCCCTCCAAGGCAATCAAACAAGCGAAATGTCGGTATAGGGATGAAGTGGAGTCGCAATTCAACGGCTCAGACACGAGACGTATGTGGCAGGGTCTACAGGCAATTACGGATAACAAAATGAAAAACCAGCCACGTCACGGACACCGATGTCACGGACACAGACGTCACGCTTCCAGACAAACTAAACACCTTTGTCCGCTTTGAGGATAATACAGTGCCACCGACGTGGCCAGCTACCAAGGACTGCGGGCCCTCCCTCTCCTCCTCCATTGCCGAAGTAAGACATTTAAATGTGTTAACCCTCGCAAGGCTGTCAGCCCAGACGCATCCCTAGCCGCGTCCTCAGAGCATGCCCAGACCAGCTGGCTTGTGTGTTCACGGACATATTCAATCTCTCCCTATCCCAGTCTGCTGTCCTTACATGCTTCAAGAAGGCAAAGGTACCCAATAAGGCAAAGGTAACTGAACTAAATGACTATCGCCCCGTACACTCACTTCTGTCATGATGAAGTGCTTTGAGAGACTAGTCAAGGATCATATCACCTTACCTGCCACCCTAGACCCACTTCAATTTGCATACCGCCCCAATAGGTCCACAGACGATGTAATTGCCATCACACTGCCCTATCCCATATGGACAAGAGTAATACCTATGTAAGAATGCTGTTCATCAACTACAGCTCAGCATTCAACACCATAGTACCCTCCAAGCTCATCATTAAGCTTGACGCCCAGGGTCTCAACCCCACCCTGTGCAATTGGGCCCTGGACTTTCTGACAGGCCACTCCAGGTGGTGAAGGTGGGAAACAACATCTCTTCGTTGATCCTCAACACTGGGGCCCCACAACGGTGCGTGCTCAGACCCCTTTGTACTCCCTGTTCACCCATGACTGCCTCCAACTCAATCATCAAGTTTGTAGACGACAACAGTAGTGGGCTTGATTACCAACAATGACGAGACAGCCTACAGGGAGTAGGTGAGGGCCCTCGGAGTGTGGTGTCAGGAAAACAACCTCTCAACATCAACAAAACAAAGGAGATGGTCGTGGAATTCAGGAAACAGCAGAGGGAGCACCCCCCATCCACATTGACGGGCCAGCAGTGGAGAAGGTGGAACGTTTAAAAAATATATATTCCTCACCGTACACATCACTGACAAACTGAAATGGTCCACCCACACAGACAGTGTGGTGAAGAAGGTGCAACAGCGCCTCTTCAACCTTCGGAAGCTAAAGAAATTTGGCTTATCACCTAAAACCCTCACAAACTTATACAGATGCACAATTGAGAGCATCCTGTAGGGCTGTATCACCGCCTGGTATGGCAACTGCACCACCCACAACCGCAAGGCTCTCCAGAGGGTAGTGCGGTTTGCACTACGCATCACCGGGGTAAACTACTTGCCTTCCAGGACACCTACAGCACCCGATGTCACAGGAAGGCCAAAAAGATCATCAAGGACAACAATAAGCTGAGCCACTGCCTGTTCACTCCGCTATCATCCAGAAGGCGAGGTCAGTACAGGAGCATCAAAGCTGGTGCCGAGAGACTGAAACGCAGCTTCTATCTCAAGGCCATCAGACTGTTAAACAGCCATCACTGACACAGAGAGGCTGTTGCCACTTTAATAATATTTACATATCTTGCATTACTCATCTCATGTGTATATACTGTATTTTATACCATCTATTGCATTTTGCCTAAGCTTCTCGGTCATCACTCATCCATATATTTATATGTACATATTCTTATTCCATCCCTTTACTTAGATTTGTGTGTATTAGGTAGTTGTTGTGGAATTTTTAGATTACTTGTTAGATATTACTGCACTGTCGGAAATAGAAGCACAAGCATTTCGCTACACTCACATTAACATCTGCTAACCATGTGTATGTGACAAATAACATTTGATTTCAATAGTCTTGAGAGTTATTGGATGGAGATATGTACGTAACATTCTCTCTCTGTGGCGTTGCAGCTTGGAGGCCAGCCCGCCTGTCCAGAATGCACCTCTCTCCAGTGTCCTGCCCAGTGCCACCCCCGGTCTACCAGAGTCCATGACAGTGGGTGAGTGTGTGTGGTATACTAAACATGTGTTTTAAGAAGGGAATTCAGTATGATGAGAATTTCTTTATTCAACCAGGAGATGGCACTGTTAATTCAGTATCGGTGTGCCCTGTGTGTACTCAAACGGTAGTCTCCAGTTTATAGGACTGAAGCAGAACGGTACCCTCAGAAAAGCATGTCTTCTTCGATAGATCTCATTTCTCTATACAACACACACCAGTTATCCACATTTCTTCCGCTCTATTGTCTTTCAAAACTTCCTGAAATATAAAATGCCCTGAACCAGTCAACCGTTTACACAATGTCTTTGTTTTCACCTCTAGGACGTGATTTGTGTAATTCTCTAAAGCTTAGCAGAGGTTAGCCCCGCTGATGCTCATATTGATGTTATGTGTTTCCTGTGTGTGGGTCTCACCAAGCCTGTAATGTTAGTCAGGGTGTCAGGGCTGGGGATCCAAGTGTGACGGTCTGCCTTTAAGCACTGTGGAAGACCCACAGTCACATCTAAAGTTGTAACTAACGTCTATAGTCAAACACTCAAAAGATTAGCAGCTCTCAAAAGAGGAGTACTGTGTGTGTATAGATAGAGAACATTGTGTGCAGTATAAAGAACGTAAGCCAAGGTCCACCATTATGTTAGTGTCTGCCACACACACACTATACAGCTCGTTAATGGATCGCCGGTGCTGTTTTCTTGTGGTGAATGCAGGGTTGTCGTAAATGTTACACATATTTCTGGAGCAGTGATGTGGAGTTGGGAGCTCCAGAAATAATGGTTCTGTCCTCTCCTCCTCTAGTGCCCATCTTCATCCTCCTCTTCTTCACCTTAACCAGCCACTTAGCTGAGGCTTTGGGTTGAAGACCTACCTTTTGAAATGCGTCCGGGGCCAAAACACGCTCCACTTCTAAGCTTCGTGGCTGTTGATAACAGCTGATCTGTATCATTTATTTGCTTTTAATTGAGTAAATACTTTGGTATTCATAAGGCCTTGGCACTTGTCACTTTTTCCATAGACCTACTTGTCTCAGTGCAGTGCTATGTATTAGCCTATATCCGTCATTTGAGTAAAGAGCTGTGCTGTGACTGTATGGGGATGAAGTGTGTATGTATCTGGGCCGAGGTGCTATTTTAGTAGCCTGGCTGGTCCCATGCGCTATGTCAAGGCTATTCAACTATATTCTTACGTGGGCCAGATTTGAAAAAGGTTTTTTACAGGGGGGCAAGACATTTTCTTCATGGGATTACTAAAACCGGTATTAGAAAACAATGCAAAGACACAATTATGATGTTTATAAAGCACTTTTATTCAAATCAAATGTTGCTAAAAGTTCATTTTAAGTACTTTAAGATTAGCCTAATTCAATGTGTAATTTATTTTAAATAATCGAACACATTTGTACACAGTTGTCCTGCATCGCATTCATTTCTACTTTCCTGTCCGTTTTACAGACATAAAAGATGAAGTTGTTTTTATTTACACATGGGAAACCTTTCATGCATGGCACATCTCAGCTGACCAGCATCACATTCTGTTCTATTTTCCATTTCTTTATTATTTAACGATTTTCTTTATTTTTTTCTCTTTTTTTTACACAGAAACCTTTTATGCATGGCATCTCAGTTGACTAGCTTTTGTGGAGGTCTCTCTCCCCCTGCATCAGTAGAGAACGGGTCCCTATAATAAATTGCACCAGCTCTGTAGGGACTTAAACTCATCAAATCTCGTTGCAAAGTTAGCTTTCAGTTTATCTGGAAACTCCAACATTACGGAATTGATCTGTGCTGATGACTGAATCAAATTGCGCAGTGTAGGGAAAGGGAGCGTTTTGTTTGGGCTCAAATCAGAGGGGGAAATAACACACTTCAATTTCAGTCATGTCAATAACTGTTTTATCCCTCCCTTGTAGTCCCAAAGTGAGTTAGAGTTTTTGTATTTTTACAGAGACAGTGCACATTTTAATCAACCTTTCAGTAAAAGTGACTGTGTTAGGCAGCCCGCTAATATTCAAACGCAGTCCCTGGGCCGGTTATTGAAAACAATACAACTATTGATAAACAATAAGCAGTGAGCACATGCAGAGCAACATAGGACAAGCAACACGTAGCACGCCGACAGACTGAGCAACATAGGACAAGCAACACGTAGCATGCCGACAGACAGCGCAACATAGGACAAGCAACACGTAGCACGCCGACAGACTGAGCAACATTGGACAAGCAACACGTAGCACGCCGACAGACTGAGCAACATTGGACAAGCAACACGTAGCACGCCGACAGACAGCGCAACATAGGACAAGCAACACGTAGCACGCCGACAGACTGAGCAACATTGGACAAGCAACACGTAGCACGCCGACAGACAGCGCAACATAGGACAAGCAACACGTAGCACGCCGACAGACAGCGCAACATAGGACAAGCAACACGTAGCACGCCGACAGACAGCGCAACATAGGACAAGCAACACGTAGCACGCCGACAGACAGCGCAACATAGGACAAGCAACACGTAGCACGCCGACAGACAGCGCAACATAGGACAAGCAACACGTAGCACGCCGACAGACAGCGCAAAATAGGACAAGCAACACGTAGCACGCCGACAGACAGCGCAACATAGGACAAGCAACACGTAGCACGCCGACAGACAGCGCAACATAGGACAAGCAACACGTAGCACGCCGACAGACAGCGCAACATAGGACAAGCAACACGTAGCACGCCGACAGACAGCGCAACATAGGACAAGCAACACGTAGCACGCCGACAGACAGAGTGTTCTACGTGTTGCACAAAGCACACTCTGGTGTATCAGGCAGTGTAGTGATCTCATCTGCGGTGAAAAAGCTGATAGTCGGGCAGACAGACCCTGTACCCCTGTTAGCAGCTCTGATTGGCTGTAACTTGTATGTTTGGTGACGATTGACAACAATTAATCGGTGGGTCTACAGGAAAACAGATTCTCCAATTGAAGAATATTGAAAGAGGGCTCCTTTTTCGTACTAAACATCAGGTTTTTGCATAGTTTTTGTACATTTTGTCAAATTTATGTTCAGAATTGATCAAAGGGCCATTCTAAATTGAATAAAAGAGCCCTATCTGGCCCGTGGGCCACCAGTTGAGTAGCCCTGCTCCATGTTCTGGACCTAACTTGTGTCGTCATGACAACGACAGAAGAGTTGGCTACAGGCAGCAGCACATGCAGTATGAAACCAGTTGAGTATTTCATGTATCGCTCAGCTCAGTGGTACAGTAGTGGTAGTGATGAGACTTCAATATGAGCAGAGTAAAAGAAATGTGAACAATAACCACTTTTCCAGATTTAGTTTTTGGCATATGTGTGTTTGTCTGTGTTTAACGGTCTCTCATCCGCAGTGGAGCTCCGCCAGGCCATAGTAGCCATGATGAACAGGAAGGATGAGCTGGATGAACACAACATGTGAGTTCCTCTCTCCTAATGTTGATGGTATGAGTTGATCTTTGACATGTTGTGAAAAATCTAGTGGAATTTAGAGCTATGTATGCAAGTTTTCTGTGACTGTGTTTTTTGTGACTGTACGGTAACAGTATTGTGTTGTGTCTTCCGGGACTCGAGGTCCCTGCGCAGCCTGCTGGATGGGGAGATGGAGCACTCTGCAGGGCTGAGGCAGGAGACAGACACCCTGAGGAGACGCCTGGATGAGCTGGAGGAGAGACACACAGCCAAGGTGCAGGCTCTGGGCAGGTGGGTTCCACTGGTGGTGGTTGTTCCCAACGGCAGGTTCCCATGGCTCAGTTGGTTTCCTATCCCTGTGCTACAATAAATCAGCAGAAGTCACAAAGTGCTTCTACAGAAACCCAGCCTAATACCCCAAATAGCAAGCAATGCAGATGTTGAAGCACGGTGGCTAGGAAAAACTCCCTAGAAAGGCAGGAACCTAGGAAGAAACCTAGAGAGGAACCAGGCTCTGAGGGGTGGCCAGTCCTTTTCTGGCTGTGATTATAAGAGTTCATGACCATTAAGTCCAGATCGTTCATAGATGACCAGCAGGGTCATATAATAATCACAGTGGTTGTAGAGGGTGCAACAGGTCAGCACCTCAGGAGTTAATGTCAGTTGGCTTTTCATAGCAGAGCATTCAGAGGTTGAGAGAGGGAGAGGGTCGAAAACAGCACGTCCGGGACAAGGTAGCATGTCCAATGAACAGGTCAGGGCTCCATAGCGCAGGCAGAACAGTGGACCATTGGTGGTTAGAAAAGGAAAAACATGGATCTCAATGGAAACAGTCTTCAGAAGTTCAATATGAGCGAGTGTGTTTTTTGGGTGGCGTCTTAAGTGAATGAGTTGAGTATGCTGCGAAGTGCGCTTTTAACATTTGAGCCACTTAGTCACACTTTTTTAGAGTGTTCTGTCTTAGCCAGTCCAGTCCTTCCACCTTGCCACACTTTTAAGCCAAACAGGAAACTCCAGCCAGCCACTCACACTCAAGTGCTATCCTCCACCCAAATCTGGCCTGATCTAATCAATAGTCTCTAAAAATACTGGAATTGGTAAGTAAGCCCTTCCTGTGTGTGTCTAACAAAGCCCAGTGGATGTGAGCTGGACTAAGATCCTCTCATAGATTTACCCACATTGATTCATCACAGTGAGAGGAGTGGGTACTGGGCTGGTTAAGACGTGTGCCGCACACTGACTGAGGCAATGCTTCTGACACGTATGTAACGCTGACTGACTGAGGCAATGCTTCTGACACGTATGTATGTAACGCTGACTGACTGAGGCAATGCTTCTGACACGTATGTAACACTGACTGACTGAGGCAATGTTTCTGACACGTATGCAACGCTGACTGACTGAGGCAATGCTTCTGACACACATGTATGTAACGCTGACTGACTGAGGCAATGCTTCTGACACGTATGTATGTAACGCTGACTGACTGAGGCAATGCTTCTGACACACATGTATGTAACGCTGACTGACTGAGGCAATGCTTCTGACACACATGTATGTAACGCTGACTGACTGAGGCAATGCTTCTGACACATGTATGTAACGCTGACTGACTGAGGCAATGCTTCTGCCACATGTATGTAACGCTGACTGACTGAGGCAATGCTTCTGACACGTATGTAACGCTGACTGACTGAGGCAATGCTTCTGACACATGTATGTAACGCTGACTGACTGAGGCAATGCTTCTGACACACATGTATGTAACACTGACTGACTGAGGCAATGCTTCTGACACACATGTATGTAACACTGACTGACTGAGGCAATGCTTCTGACACACATGTATGTAACGCTGACTGACTGAGGGACATGTTTTCAAGCACACACGGACGCAGAGAGCCTATTCCCTACCAGCATGGAGCTTGGGCCGTTCTTCCGGGGATGTTAGCAGAGCAGAAATGAGATCTCACCCAGGAAGGCGGCTGGGCAGGCGGCCAGGAGAGAGTGGGCCTGGCCAAAGAGACAGTGGTCCTCTGCTCGGTTTGGAGGAAACACACACTGAGAGATTATTCTTTCTTCTTACTTGGCACTGAGTGTTTCCTGAAGGTGGTTGAGAATGGGATATTGATGTACTGTAAAGACCCCTCCTAAGGTTTGGGTGATTTTACTGTAGTTGCTGAGAGGATTTTAGTTGTTTTGCTGCTTTGTGAAGTCTATTATCTAGCTGTCTCAAGGGGCTACTGTACAGTTGAAGCTCCCACTTTCAACAGTCTTCTACTCTACTCCGTCTGCCTACTGTGCTGTGGGCACAGAGGAAGAAGGTTTATGAAAGGAAAACCACAGTAAATGTTTGAAGTATTGTTTGTAGAGCGTCTAAATGGCACTCAGGAGTATTGGATGTAGACGTCCTGTATTTTATCCTCTGAGTGTTTTACTGTAATGTTTTCTCTAACTGGGGCAGGTTTATACTCTGAGTGTTTTACTGTAATGTTTTCTCTAACTGGGGCAGGTTTATACTCTGAGTGTTTTACTGTAATGTTTTCTCTAACTGGGGCAGGTTTATACTCTGAGTGTTTTACTGTAATGTTTTCTCTAACTGGGGCAGGTTTATACTCTGTTTTTTACTGTCAAATCCAAATCAAACCTCTGTGACTGCAATCCCAGAAGCATTCAGTAGAGGTCAAACAGGAAGTTGTTGAAACTCTTCCTGCCTCTTACTCTTTCTGATATCTGGACTTTTCCTCTCTCAGCTGACCCAATTTCACTAATGGGCTTATAGACCGTCCATTCTGACAGATGTTTGGGTGGAATACCCTCATGTTAAACTCCCTCAACGACACATGCCGGTTGTACAATACACAGCTAAGTTAGTGCTGTAGGATGCCTTTGAAACTTTCAGGGATACTTGTAATGTAGAATGATGAGCACATATAAAAAAGGACTGTCTGGGACATATTCTCCAGTTCCAGTTGTCAGTCTGTTTCTGTTCTTGTGTAAGAACACAGCCCCTACATTATCCTTCTAGGTCGTCCTCTACATTGTCTTTCCTTCAGTGACACCTTCATATTACTCTATAGTACAATAGATGGCTACACATACTCTCACTGTACAAAACATTAGGAACACCTTTCTAATTTTGAGTACCCACCCCCTTTTGCCCTCAGAACAGCCTCAAATCATCAGGGCATGGACTCTACAAGGTGTTGAAAGCATTCCACAGGGATGCTGACCCATTTTGACTTCAATGCTTCCCATAGTTGTGTCAAGTTGGCTGGATGTTGTTTTGGTGGTGAACCGTTCTTGATACACAGGAAACTGTTGGGCATGAAAACCCCAGCAGCATTGCAGTTCTTGACACTAACCGGTGTGCCTGGCACCTACATTCATACTCCATTCAAAGGCACTTAAATTTTGCCCATTCACCCTCTGAATGCCACACACACACAATCCATGTGTCAAGGTCAGCCTATGTCGATACATTTTCACGGGGATACAGTGCAATCCATGTGCACTGTTGGCCAGAGAACTGATCTCTCTGCCTGCGTGCCTGCCCTGCTCTGTCTCTCCCATTCTGGTACAGGTGCCCTTGCCACCCTCTCTATCCCCGGAGCTTTGCTCGCCTACATCATACGCAGACATCGCTAACTTTTTATTGATCTGTGGTTGGACTATTTGATTAGTGACTCTTAGGGCAATAAACAAACATGTTGCTGTTGTTCATTTTGCTGTTGTCTACACTTGGCTTTTACAATGTTGGCAATACTTTTAGAGCCCGTTGCTCTGTGAATGAGGAAATATATGACTGTTTCTCCCTCGAGTTTTGAGAGAAACCCTACGCTTGCTCTGGAAGTGCACGTGAGAACTATGCACATTTCTCCCAAACAATATGGGAGAAATAAGACTGTTCTTACATGTCAGGACTGTTCTCTGGTATTTAACCATTCCTGTTTTTACATGTCAGGACTGTTCTCTGGTATTTAACCATTCCTGTTCTTACATGTCAGGACTGTTCTCTGGTATTTAACCACTCCTGTTCTTACATGTCAGGACTGTTCTCTGGTATTTAACCATTCCTGTTTTTACATGTCAGGACTGTTCTCTGGTATTTAACCACTCCTGTTCTTACATGTCAGGACTGTTCTCTGGTATTTAACCATTCCTGTTCTTACATGTCAGGACTGTTCTCTGGTATTTAACCATTCCTGTTCTTACATGTCAGGACTGTTCTCTGGTATTTAACCATTCCTGTTCTTACATGTCAGGACTGTTCTCTGGTATTTATCCATTCCTGTTCTTACATGTCAGGACTGTTCTCTTGGTATTTAACCATTCCTGTTCTTACATGTCAGGACTGTTCTCTGGTATTTAACCATTCCTGTTCTTACATGTCAGGACTGTTCTCTGGTATTTAACCACTCCTGTTCTTACATGTCAGGACTGTTCTCTTGGTATTTAACCACTCCTGTTCTTACATGTCAGGACTGTTCTCTTGTTATTTAACCACTCCTGTTCTTACATGTCAGGACTGTTCTCTTGGTATTTAACCATTCCTGTTCTTACATGTCAGGACTGTTCTCTTGGTATTTAACCACTCCTGTTCTTACATGTCAGGACTGTTCTCTTGGTATTTAACCATTCCTGTTCTTACATGTCAGGACTGTTCTCTTGGTATTTAACCATTCCTGTTCTTACATGTCAGGACTGTTCTCTTGGTATTTAACCATTCCTGTTCTTACATGTCAGGACTGTTCTCTTGGTATTTAACCATTCCTGTTCTTACCTGTCAGGACTGTTCTCTGGTATTTAACCATTCCTGTTCTTACATGTCAGGACTGTTCTCTTGGTATTTAACCTTTCCTGTTCTTACATGTCAGGACTGTTCTCTGGTATTTAACCATTCCTGTTCTTACATGTCAGGACTGTTCTCTTGGTATTTAACCATGTCTCTGGACTTCACACATCTCCTGAAATATGTGGCGTTAAAGACTTTGACTATGAATTCTCCTTCAAGTGCTGTCTATAAATCCAAATGTTGTAGCCCTCGATCTAGACTTGCCATTTATCTTGCTGCTTCTATTGTCTGGAAATGTGCAGTCTAACCCAGGTCCTGACATTCTTATCCCTGCCCAATTAAGTAATCAGTGGCCTGAAGTTTTTGCATATGAGTGTAAGAAGTCTTCTGCTGAAGCTTGATTTTGTGAATATATGGATAAAAACTGCCGACCCGGATTTATTTATGTTTTCTGAAACCTGGCTCAAAAAAATCTATTACAGACTAAAATATTGGCATAAATGGTTACAATGTGTTTTGTACAGATGGTAAATCTAAGGGTGGCGGTGTTGCTGTATACGTAAAAGACAAGTTCTAGGTGGTCGTGTTGACTTCTGTTACTTAACCTCAGCAATTTGAATATCTGTCTTTCAACCTAAACCTCGGCTCATCTTTAAATGTTGTTGTAGACCACCATCTGCTACTGTTGTCTCTCTGGATTCTATTTTCGAATTGTTATCACAGAATGTCAACTCTGAGTTTGTCCTGATGGGTGATCTGAATCAGGACTGGTTAACATCTAGCTCTGATCAACTCTAAATTCTATGCAATACCTACAATCTCACTCAGATTGTCAACAGTGTAACTAGGTTAAATATAAAATGTCCTCTTTGATTGATTTGATCTTAACCAATACTCCTCATCGTTTTAATGCTTCTGGTATTTTTGCAAATGACATAAGTGATCACTGTGCTATTGCCTGTGTGTGAGATGGTAAAATTCCTAAGAAATTTCCAAGTGTCATTACGAAAAGAAACTGGAAACAGTTTGATATTCAAGGTTTTTTACAGGATGTGTCTAGCATTGAATGGAATTAATCCCTGATGTTGAACTAGCCTTTTCTTACTTCCACAACGCATTCCAGGATGTATGCAATAGGCATGCCCCTTTAAAAAAAAATCAGGATTAAGGGCAGAGAGAACCCTTGATTTACTAAGGAACTTAGTAAAACTAAATTCTATGTGGGCTAAAGCAAGAGGGTCTGGTTCGGGAGATGATTGGATAGCTTTTAAACATCTTCGAAATATAGGTGTGGCTATGATCCGTAAATTGAAAGCAGACCACTACCTGAAATCTACTTCAGATAATTGAAATACTCCATCCAAATTTTAGCAAGTAGTGAAAGGTTTGGAGTGCAAAAAAGATACACAGCTTCCCAAACAATTGTTGGGAGACATACAGATTGTAACTGAGAGAACCTCCATTCTGAAAGCCTTGAATACTTTTTTAGATGCAGGCAGTTTATTTGAAAAGGTCAAAGGTATAATTGAGCCCCCTATGAATTTACCTGACACCCCTGTGCACTCCTTCACCAGGTTCCCCATTTCATCCTTCTCTGTTTCAGAAGTGTGTAAAGCCCTGAAAGAAATTGATGGAAAAAATCTCCTGGACCTGATGAACTATACCCCCGCTTCCTACACCTAGCTGCAGACATCATTGCTTCTCCTTAACATGTATTTTTAACATCACGCTTGATGTTAAAACCTCTCTGGGATATGTGGGACGGTAGCGTCCCACCTCGCCAACAGCCAGTGAAATTGCAGGGTGCCAAATTCAAATTTGAATATAAATATTCACTTACCTTTGATGATCTTCATCAGAATGCACTCCCAGGAATCCCAGTTCCACAATAAATGTTTGTTTTGTTTGATAAAGTCCATCATTTACGTCCAAATACCTCCTTTTTGTTTGCGCGTTTAATACACAAATCCAAACTCAGGAGGCGCGGGCAAGTCCAGGCGAAAGTTCAGACGAAAAGTCATATTACAGTTCGTAGAAACATATCAAACGAAGTATAGAATCAATCTTTAGGATGTTTTTATCATAAATCTTCAATAATGTTTCAACCGGAGAATTCCTTTGTCTGTAGAAATGCAATGGAACGCAGCTAACTCTCACGGGAGCACGCGAGACTGAGCACATGGCACTCTGCCAGACACCTGGTTGAAACAGCTTTCATTCCCCCCTCCTTCACAGTATAAGCCTCAAACAAGTTTCTAAAGACTGTTGACATCTAGTGGAAGCCTTACGAAGTGCAATATGACCCCATAGACACTGTATATTCGATAGGCAAGGACTTGAAAAACTTCAAACCTCAGATTTCCCACTTCCTGGTTGGATTTTTTCTCAGGTTTTTGCCTGCCATATGAGTTCTGTTATACTCACAGACATCATTCAAACAGTTGTAGAAACTTCAGAGTGTTTTCCATCCAACTATACTAATTATATGCATATTCTAGCTTTTAGGCCTGAGTAGCAGGCAGTTTACTCTGGGCACCTTTTTATCCAAGCTACTCAATACTGCCCCCCAGTCCCAAAGAAGTTAACGAAATCCCCAAGTTATGAAAGTCTGCTTTTGTACTGCCTCTCCTGAAAGGTGGAGATCCTTTGCTACTTGACAATTATCGACCCATATCAAAATTGTCTACTGTCAAATGTACTAAGGTCCTTAGTTAGTAGGCAGCTAAAGGCCTACTTCCAAGAAAACAACATCTTAAATGGAATGCGAATCAGGTTTTTATGTCTGGCCACAGCACTGTTTCATCAACATTGAAGGTTTTAAACTATATGGCATCTCTCTCTGTTTCTACAGTAGGGCTGACCCCATTTTAGTCGATTGTTTGGTCAATAGGCTGTTGGTCAACCGAAATGTCTTTAGTTGAGCAATCAATTTTGAGTCTCATAGCAAAGGGTCTCAATACTTATGTAAATACTTATCTTTTTTATTCTATAAAAAAAAAACTGTTTTCGCTTTGGCATTATGTGTGTAGATTTGAGGAAAACAATATATTTAATAAATTTTAGAATAAGGCTGTAACTTAACTAAATGTGGAAAAAGTCGAGGGTTCTGAATACTTTCAGAAAGTACTGTTGGGTACAGCCCTGATATACAGTGCTTTCAGAATGCACTGTCGGGAACAGCCCTGATATACAGTGCTTTCAGAATGCACTGCCGGGTACAGCCCTGATATACAGTGCTTTCAGAATGCACTGTCGGGTACAGCCCTGATATACAGTGCTTTCAGAATGCACTGTCGGGTACAGCCCTGATATACAGTGCTTTCAGAATGCACTGTCGGGTACAGCCCTGATATACAGTGCTTTCAGAATGCACTGTCGGGTACAGCCCTGATATACAGTGCTTTCAGAATGCACTGTCGGGTACAGCCCTGATATACAGTGCTTTCAGAATGCACTGTCGGGTACAGCCCTGATATACAGTGCTTTCAGAATGCACTGTCGGGTACAGCCCTGATATACAGTGCTTTCAGAATGCACTGTCGGGTACAGCCCTGATATACAGTGCTTTCAGAATGCACTGTCGGGTACAGCCCTGATATACAGTGCTTTCAGAATGCACTGTCGGGTACAGCCCTGATATACAGTGCTTTCAGAATGCACTGTCGGGTACAGCCCTGATATACAGTGCTTTCAGAATGCACTGTCGGGTACAGCCCTGATATACAGTGCTTTCAGAATGCACTGTCGGGTACAGCCCTGATATACAGTGCTTTCAGAATGCACTGAAACCCCTTGACTTTTTCCACATTTTGTTGGTACAGGCTGAATTTAATATGGATCAAATGGATTTATTTGATATTTCGTGATATCCATTTGGTAGTTAGTCTTGTCCCATCGTTGCAACTCCTGTACGGACTCGGGAGAGGCGAAGGTCGAGAGCCATGCCAAGACACAATGCTTGCTTAACCCTTAATGTGTCAGAGGAAATACCCTACAGCTGTTGACCGTGTCAGCGGGCATGCTCCCGGCTTGCCATAGGAGTCGCTAGAGCGCGATGGGACAAGGACGTCCAAACCTTCCCCTAACCCAGACGACGCTGGGCCAATTGTGCGCCGCCTCTTGAGTCTCCCAGTCATGGCCGGCTGCAACAAAGCCCAGGATCGAACCCGGATCTGTAGTGAAGCCTCTAGCACTGCCTTATACCGCTGCGCCACTCGGGAAGCCCAATTTTTTTTATTTAACCAGGCAAGTCAGTTAAGAACAAATTCTTATTTACAATGACGGCCTACCCCAGCCAAACCTGGATTACGCTGGGCAAATTGTGCTTTGCCTTATGGGACTCTCAATCATGGCCAGTTTTGATACAGCCTGGAATCGAACCTAGGTCGGTAGTGACGCCTCTAGCACTGAGATGCAGTGCCTTAGATGCTGCGCCACTCTGGAGCCCTGGCCTACACTGGTCTACACAATACTCCATAATGTCAAAGTGGCAAGCCTAAATATTTGTTATGGAAGCCTAAATATGTTCAGGAGTACAAATGTGCTTAACAATTCACACAATAAGTTGCATGGACTCACTCTGTGTGCAATAATATTGTTTAACATGATTTTTGAATGACTACCTCATCTCTATACCGCACGCATATAATTATCTGCAAGGTTCCTCAGTCAAACAGTGAATTTCAAGCACAGATTCAACTATAAAGACCAGGGAGGTTTTCCAATGCCTTGCAAAGAAGAGCACCTATAGGTAGATGGGTAAAAATAAATAAAACAGACATTGAATATTCCTTTGAGCATGATGAAGTTATTAATTATATGTTGAATTGTGTATAATACATCCAGTCACTACAAAGATACAGGCCTGCTGCCTAATTCAATTGCCGGAGAGGAAGGAAACTGCTCAAGGATTTCACCATGAGGCCAATGGTGACTTTAAAACAGTTAGAGTTTAATGGCTGTGATAGGAGAAAACTGAGGATGGATAAACAACATTATACTTACTCCACAATACTAACCTAAATTACAGAGTGAAAAGAAAAACTCCTTGTTCATTCTTCTGTGGATTGTTTTAATATGGCAGTTAGCAACCAACTTTAAGGTGCATTATCGCCACCAACTGGACTGCAGTGTGCACCTCAATCATCTCTCAATCACCCACATGGGTATATGCTTGTAAAAACCAATGAGTAGAGAGGTGGAACTTGCAGCGCGTCAAGCCTCTAAAATGGAACCAGGTTCTAAGTTCTAACCAAGTTCTATTTCGGTGCCTGGCTATGCCTGTTGAGACATACCAGCAGTTTGGATGAAATGATTGAATAACATGTACTGTTTGTGTACATTTATTTTGCAACGGTCACGCACGCAACGTGGGTGGTCTGGTTAGTGTGTAAAACAAAAGATATGTAGAAAAGATAAAAGAGCTATATATTTTTAAATAAGATCATCTTTGATAACTAACAGTCACCAATAACAATTAGACGGCCAGAGAGAATCTGTTATAGTCACTAAGCATAAGAACACAGTGTAAGCCATGGCAAAATGTGTAGAATTGCAGGAAATTCTGTGGTTAAAATCTTAGGGAAAACACTAACTGCGCGTGCCCATGCGGGAATGCTAACCTGCCTTTTCCATAGCAGGAGGGCACATTTGGAGTGATCAATGAGACACACCTGAGCTGTGGAATCCCCTCCGTTGCCTCTGGAACGCCAGACATTTATTACCTTTAATTAAATCGCACTGGAATTGTGTTTCGGCTTGCCAACTCGGATAACAACGGCCCTATCGTCCCTCCGAGAGCTCATCAGCCGGCTTTTTGAGATCTCCTGTCCCGGGTGTCCTTTGTGGGGTGGAATGGGAGGCGATAAGCAGGGTACAACGAGAGCGGGGAAGGAAGGTAGGGGTTGTTGTTGTTAACAGCACCGTAATTCTCTTAGATTCGGATTTCCCCCCAAAACCAACCGTAAGCGTCCGCACAGGCCTTGTAAACACACATACTGCTACACACACTTCTGAGCATACACACGCTTGCGCCTCCCTCGTGCATAGAGTCTGTAGTGACAGTAAACAATCACATGAAACCTGTAGGGCTGCATGTATAATCCTGCTCCAGAGTTGGGCTGGGGTTTAGAAGGCTGTAAGCCTTGAGGTTTACACACACTCACATACACTTACTGGTCCAGTCTGATGCGCTTTCTCTCTCTCTGGGCCTTGATTCTGTTGTCTGTGTCTGCAGAGAGAACGAGGTCCTCAAGGTCCAGCTGAAGAAATATGTGGGGGCTGTTCAGATGCTGAAGAGAGAGGGGAGCCAGGGCAATGACACTGGTAAGACACCACGCACGCACGCTCGCGCAATGCTCCATATCTAAACAGGGCAGGAAAAATGTATTCTCTTATGCATGACAAGGTCAGTGTTGAGCCACCACTCAAGGATGTAGTAAGTGAATAATAAGCCTGGTTTGAGACATGCCTTTATGAAACATAATTAGTCCCCCCCTTCGTTACTTAGTAATTTTTGGTAATTTGGATTAAAGTGGCTTTCTCTCCTGTTGCTTGGGGATATATCCACGCTGTGCAAAGGGTACAGATATAAGACTGTTATATCAAAGGCAAGCGGAATGGACATGGCAATTTAGGGAGACAGAATGCCTAATGACATTTTAGGGGTAGAGACTGTGGTTATCAGTATTGATCTCGGTTTCTGTGGACACTATCTCCCTCCTACAGGGTTTTGACTAGATGGGACACAGCTTTTGTCAGATTTGACTTTTCACAGCAAGATGACGTCAGACATGGCAGCTCTGCTTCTAGTGCCTAAGGAATGTTGCATTTTTATTTTTGTTATATTTCTTACATTATTAGCCCAGAAAGATTTTTTTGTGTTATTACATACAGCCGGAAATAACTTTTGGATATCAGAGCGGCGGTAACTCACCGGAATTACGAACAGGAATATGACTTTCCCGAATTAGAACCTTTGTTCGTACACCCCAGGGCAATTGAACTTATCCCAGAGGCTGCTCCAAGACGCCACCGGCAGAGAAGAGGTATTCAGAGTGGACTTCTAGTCCGACTCAGGAGGCAGGCACACCATCCACCGCTTCCGAGTATATTACTCCCTAATGTTCAGTCTCTGGACAATGAAGTCGACGAGCTCAGGGCGAGGATCTCCTTCCAGAGAGACATCAGGGACTGTAACATACTCTGTTTCATGGAATCATGGCTCTCAGGATATACTGTCCCGATCCATACAGCAAGCTGGGTTCTCAGTTAATCGTGCAGACAGAAATAAAGAACGCACCGGGAAGAAAGGCGGGGATGTATGTTTCATGATTAACTGCTCATGGTGTGATTGTGATAACGTACAGAAATTATTTTATTTATCTGACCTAGAACACTTCAATCAAATGCCGACCATGTTACCTTCCAAGAGAATTATCTTCTGTTACAGTCACAGCCGTGTATATTCCCCCTCATGCCGATACCATGACGGCCCTCAAGGAACTACGTTGGACTTTATGCAAACTGGAAACCACATATCCTGAGGCCACATTTATTGTAGCTGGGGATTTTAACAAAGCAAATTTGAGGAAAAAACGACCAAAGTTTTATCAACACATTGACTGTAGTACTCAATTAGGAAAACCATTAGATAACTGCTACTCGCCTTTTCAAGACGCCTACAAGTACCTCCCCCGTCCTCCCTTTGGCAAATCAGATCACGACTCCATTTTACTCCTCTCTTGGCTAGATGGCAGTTTTCGCAAAACTGAAAGCGCTAACCAACGCATTTAACCATGGCAAAGTGACTGGGAATATGGTTGAATACAAACAGTATAGTTATTCCCTCCGTAAGGCAATCAAACAGGCAAAACGTCAGTACAGAGTCAAAGTGGAATCGCAATTCAACGGCTCCGACATGAGACGTTTGTGGCAGGGTCTACAGACGATCATGGATTACAAAGGGAAATCCAGCCACGTCGCGGACACCGTCTTGCTCCCAGACAAGCTTAACACCTTCACCCGTTTTGAGGATAACACAGTGCCACCACCGCGGCCCGCTCCCAAGGGCTGTGGGCTCGTGTCCTCCATGGCCGACGTGAGTAAGTCATTTAAGGCCTGCCTTACAACAGGCCTACAAGCCCTCAGTCCAGCCTCTCTCAGCATATAACGGACAGTCTGAGCACTGATGGAGGGATTGTGCGTTCCTGGTGTAACTCGGGCAGTTGTTGCCATCCTGTACCTGTCCTGCAGGTGTGATGTTCAGATGTACCGATCCTGTGCAGGTGTTACGCGTGGTCTGCCACTGCGAGGACGATCAGCTGTCCGTCCTGTCTCCCTGTAGCGCTGTCTTAGGCGTCTCACAGTACGGACATTGCAATTTATTGCCCTGGCCACATCTGCGGTCCTCATGCCTCCTTGCAGCATGCCTAAGACACGTTCACGCAGATGAGCAGGGACCCTGGGCATCTTTCTTTTAGTGTTTTTCAGAGTCAGTAGAAAGGCCTCTTTAGTGTCCTAAGTTTTCATAACTGTGACCTTAATTGCCTACGGTCTGTAAGCTGTTAGTGTCTTAACGACCGTTCCACGGGTGCATGTTCATTAATTGTTTATGGTTCATTGAACAAGCATGGGAAACAGTGTTTAAACCCTTTACAATGAAGATCTGTAAAGTTATTTGGATTCTTATGAATTATCTTTGAAAGACAGGGTCCTGAAAAAGGGACGTTTCTTTTTTTTCCTGAGTGTTTGTGAGCAATAACATTTGATTTGAACTTATGCAGCAGGTTAGGATTATTTAAATAGCAGGTTATGATATTTAGTTTACGTTAGGAAAATAGTTATTTCTACTTTTGACATTCATTTGACAAGCTGTATCCCTTCTAGCCATGACCCTCCTACAGATACATCGATTCTCCTCAGGCACAGAGATGCCTAGGATATCAGGAGCATTGCTTTTGTGTAAAAATTTCAAATATACATGGCCAGGATTGGAAGTCTGTCAATCTAATTGACAGACCTCCTGCGTGGGGGTAATACTTTTTTATTCTAGTTTGTTGGTTTGAATGTAATGTTTTTTTCTTTGACTTGGCTTCTGGCACTACTTAAGGGGAAACATGCACACAAGGGATAGAAAAACATCCCAGACACGTTGCATCTCATCTCTCAGGTCTCAGCAATGACTCTAGCAGTCAGAGTTGTCAAATCTCCAACATGGATGTTTATGTCTATGGTGACACACAGAGCAATGCTCTGGGACACTGACAACGTGGAATAATGAATGGATTTCCGGAAGGCTGTAGAATCCTGACAGCGTTTCCACACTAACTAAGGGCCTCGGCACAGCCGCCGCCTTGTGAATTACCCACAATCCTCCTCAGCCTTTCATGGTTCCCAGTGGAGTCAGGCCACACAGTGTACATAGTGACGCTCTTGATGTAAATATCCCAATTTGGTTTTCCCTTGTTCTCTTTCGCCTGTTCTTATCCCTCTCTTTGTGTATCTGTCTCTGTCTGTCTAAAGTGTAGAAGACAGGCATACTAAATCCCTTTTACATCTGAGTCTCTAAATGATTTCCACCTGCATCCCTTCAGTCCCTATTGCTAATGATGTGCCATACTCCATCAGGCTTTGGTGTTGAGTTGTAGCTGAAAGAGACGACAGGGGAAACACTGAATTGATACACAAGCGCTACAATGCGTGCTTTGTTTCATCATGTCCTGTCAACGCTGTTTGCCTGATCATCGCACAGCCTTTTGAAACTCCTCTAATGATACAGCTCAATACAGATGTGATCTTCTGAACGCAGCTCAGGCAGAGACAAGCTACTAACAACCCCTCTGAAACAGCTTTTCGCTCTGGATGAACTCCAACGCTGTTTTCTCTTCCCTCCTCCTGACGTCTCGTCTATCCACGTTTGTTTGGACTGTCCCCAACTGTTGTTGCAGATTGGGTGTGTGTGTGTCACGGTGTCTGTTATTGCTGTGTGACTGACTGAACGTGGTGTGAAGGGAAAGCACAGCAAACTGTTCCCATGTATATCATTATGTATGGTTATGGGATGAGTCAGCGTATGGTATCATTAGTACGGTGTATATTCTCTTGCGATATACTTCAATTTCTGAGTTTGCAATAAATATGAACACTGTATTTCTATACAGAATGTTTAGCTTAGCTCGCTGTAGGCTTGAGAGATGCAACATTTTTGCAGGGATTTCCCAAACTTTCATGTATCAAATACAATCAAGTAAGCAAAATCCAGTACTAATAAACTGTGAAACGCTGGTCACAAAGGCATGATAAATGGGGGTCAACTTTCTCTGGCCGTAGGTCAGGATTCAAGCTCCTTCATTTCATCTTTTTGATTCTCTCCTTCCTTCCTGTTTACATTTAACACATTCATCTCAAATTCATATTTCCTCCTTTTCTCCTAAATGTGATTCAGGCTCTCTCTGACCCCTGCTAGATTAGTCTAATAAAGCGTCTCACTTCATACACTTTAATACGGCGGTGATTAAAAAACAAATCAACACATAGTGGAGTCGTCACTTCTCCTGCTCATTTGACAGACAGACAGACATGCTACCTAATGAGTGAAGCAACCAGCAGCATTTTCCACCTCCGCGACTCAGGCGGCCAGAGAAATGTTAATAACACTATGTTACTAATTCATCCCGGAGGTTGGGATGGGACGAGTGTTTATTAAGCAGAAGGTGTGTGTAGGTGAAACTGGGGTTTGTGCCACAGCCATGCAGCCAGTGGTGTGGAGTGTGTGTGTGTTTTATGAGTAGGTGTGTATATGAGTAGGTGTGTATATGGTTATCTATTTTGCTTGGATAGGTCTTCATCAAACAGTTTTTGTATTTGGTAGTTGCGAGAAGAGAGGTGCGAGAGGCTGGTTTATTAAACCAGAAGGTGTGAACGTTGGGGGGGGGGGGGGGGGGGGGTCTGGGAATGTTGGGGGGATGTGTGTGTGTGTGAACGTTGGGGGGGGGTAGGTGTCTGGGAACGTAGGGGGGGATGTGTCTGAGCGTTGGCGGGGAGCATTTGGGGAGTGTCTGTGAGCGTTTTGTGGGGTGTTTCAGCGTTGGGGTGTGAGAGGCTCTTTTTTAAATATTTTTTTTACCAGCTGGTATGTGTTACCTGGGTGAAGGGGTGTGACAGAGACCAATGAGCCCAGATGGTCAGCAAGAAGGGGGCGGAGCAGCAGGTCTCATCACCTAATCAACGTTCACATCTGACTCATAATGTACTGCACCACCCTACCTGACCAATCTCATAAAGGGCTTCAGTAAAGGTGAGGGGGCAGAGGGGAGAGATGATGGAAGGTCAGGGGATGGCTGAGGGTGAGAAGAGAGGGCTTCAGGCTTCTGCAGGGAAACACACATGAAGGGATTACATCTGGCTCCAGTGTAGTGTATTAAAAGGGTAGCCAGTCATTTACTGCATGACTGCCCAGACTGATAAAACACACAGCTCCCATTGATACGGCAGAGGAGAGGAGGGCCAAACACTATTCACCTATTGCTGCTCTTTTGACCCTATGATCACTCGGCTACACAGCTGATGCCCCCTGGACTGTTTCAATAACACGGTACTTCATTTTGTTTACCTGTCGTCCCCAGCCTCAAACTCAGGTCCTGTACGTACCTGATTGACCCGCTCTGCCCATTCATCGCCATTTACCCGTTGTTGTCTTAGCTCTCCTGATCAACACCTGTGACTGCTTTATGCCTCTCACTAATGTCAATATGCCTTGTCTACTGCTGTCTCAGCTAGTTCTTATTGTTTTATTTCACTGTATAGCCCTCAGTCCCACCCCACACACATGCGGAGACCTCACCTGGCTAAATGAGAACTTGTTCTCAACTAGCCTACCTGGTTAAATAAAGGTGAAATAAACTGGTTCCTCCAGAGAGGAAACCTCTCTCATCGTCACTAAACGCCTAGGTTTACCTCCACTGTACTCACATCCTACCATACCATTGTCTGTACATTATGCCCTGAATCTTTTCTACCACGCCCAGAAATCTGCTCCTTTTAATCTCTGTCCCCAACGCACTAGACGACCAGTTCTTATAGCCTTTAGCTGTACCCTTATCCTACTCCTCCTCTGTTTCTCTGGTGATGTAGAGGTTAACCCAGGCCCTGTAGCCTCCAGTTCCACTCCTATTCCCCAGGCACTATCATTTGTTGACTTCTGTAACTGTAAAAGCCTTGGTTTCATGCATGTCAACATTAGAAGTCTCCTCCCTAAGTTTGTTTTATTCACTGCTTTAGGACACTCCGCCAACCCTGATATCCTAGCCATGTCTAAATCCTGGCTTAGGAAGGCCACCAAAAATTCTGATATTTCCATCCAACTACAACATTTCCCGCCAAGATAGAACGGTCAAAGGGGGTGGAGTTGCAATCTACTGCAGATAGAGCCTGCAGAGTTCTGTCATGCTATCCAGGTCTGTACCCAAACAGTTTGAGCTTCTACTTTAAAAAATCCACCTTTCCAGAAAAAGTCTCTGTTGCTGCTTGTTATAGACCCCCCTCAGCCCCCAGCTGTGCCCTGGACACCATATGTGAGTTGATTGCCCCCCATTTATCTTCAGAGTTTGTACTGTTAGGTGACATGAACTGGGATATGCTTAACACCCCGGCCGTCCTACAATCTAAGATAGATGCCCTCAATCTCACACAAACTATCAAGGAACCTACCAGGTACAACCCTAAATCCGTAAACACGGGCACCCTCATAGATATCATTCTGAACAACCTGCCCTCTAAATACACCTCTGCTGTCTTCAACCAGGATCTCAGCGATCACTGCCTCATTTCCTGCGTCTGTAATGGGTCCGTGGTCAAACGACCACCCCTCATCACTGTCAAACACTCCCTAAAACACTTCAGCGAGCAGGCCTTTCTAATCAACCTGGCCCGGATATCCTGGAAGGATATTGACATTCCGTCAGTAGAGGGTTATTGGTTATTCTTTAAAAGTGGTTTGCTCACCATCTGAAATAAGCATGCCCCATTCAAAAAATGTTGAACTAAGAACAGATCTAGCCCTTGGTTCACTCCAGACTTGACTGCCCTTGAACAGCACAAAAACATCCTGTGGCGTACTGCATTAGCATCGAATATCCCCCGCGATATGCAACTTTTCAGGGAAGTTAGGAACTAATACACACAGGCAGTTAGGAAAGCAATGGCTAGCTTTTTCAAACAGAATTTTGCATCCTGTAGCACAAACTCCAAAATGTTCTGGGACACTAAAGTCCATGGAGAAGAAGAGCACCTCCTCCCAGCTGCCCACTGCACTGAGGCTAGGAAACACTGTCACCGCCGATTTTAAATGTACGATAATCAATCATTTCAATAAGCATTTTTCTATGGCTGGCCATGCTTTCCACCTGGCTACCCCAACAGCTCTGCACCCCCCACAGCAACTTGCCCAAGCCTCCCCCATTTCTCCTTTTCCCAAATCCAGATAGCTGATGTTGTGAAAGAGCTGCAAAATCTGGACCCCCACAAATCAGCTGGGCTAGACAATCTGGACCCTCTATTCCTAGAATTATTCGCCGCAATTGTTGCAACCCCTATTACTAGCCTGTTCAACCTCTCTTTCGTATCGTCTGAGATCCCTAAAGATTGGAAAGCTGCTGCATGTGCAATCTGGTTTCTGAGCTGGTCATGGGTGCACCTCAGCCACGCTCAAGGTCCTAAATGATATCCTAACCGCCATCGATAAAAGACAATACTGTGCAGCTGTCTTCATCAACCTGGCCAAGGCTTTCGACTCTGTCAATCACCACATTCTTATCGGCAGACTCAACAGTCTTGGTTTCTCAAATGATTGCCTCGCTTGGTTCACCAACTACTTCTCAGACAGAGTTCAGTGTGTCAAATCGGAGGGCCTGTTGTCCGGACCTCTGGCAGTCTCTATGGGGGTGCCACAGGGTTCAATTCTCGCACCGACTCTTTTCTCTGTATATATCAATGATGTCGCTCTTGCTGCTGGTGATTCTCTGGTCCACCTCTATGCAGACAACACCATTCTGTATACTTCTGGCCCTTCTTTGGACACTTAACTTCTCTGCGCTACGGATCCCTTTTACGGGATAATTTTCCTAAACAACCGCTGAATTGCAGGGCGCAAAATATTACAACAATTTTTTATAATCATGCAATCACAAGTGAAATATACCAAAACACAGCTTAGCTTGTTGTTAATCCACCTATCGTGTCAGATTTTGAAAATATGCTTTACAGCGAAAGCAATCCAAGCTTTTGTGAGTGTATCAATCAATGCTAGAACAGCTAGCCCCAAATTAGCATGGTCAGAAAAGCAATAAAATTAATCGCTTACCTTTGATAATCTTCGGATGTTTGCACTCACGAGACTCCCAGTTAAACAAATGTTCTTTTTGTTCGATTAAATATTACTTTTATAACAGAAAAACGCCATTTGGGTTGCGCGTTATGTTCAGAAAACTACAGCCTCGTTCCGGTCCTGAAAGCCAGAAGAAAATTCCCAAACGTATCAGATTCAAAAATATTACAATTTTTTTTTATAATCATGCAATCACAAGTGAAATATACCAAAACACAGCTTAGCTTGTTGTTAATCCACCTATCGTGTCAGATTTTGAAAATATGCTTTGCAACGAAAGCAATCTAAGCTTTTGTGAGTGTATCAATCAATGCTAGAACAGTTAGCCTTATATTAGCTTGGTTAGCTCGGTCACGAAAGTCAGAAAAGCAATACAATTAATCGCTTTGATAATCTTCGGATGTTTGCACTCACGAGACTCCCAGTTACACAACAAATGTTATTTTTGTTCGATAAATATTACTTTGACAACGCGCAACCCAAATGGCGTTTTTTTGTTATGTTCAGAAAACCAAAGCCTTGTTCCGTTCGACGAAAATTCCAAAAAGTATCCGTAATGGTCGTAGAAACATGTCAAATGTTTTTTATAATCAATCCTCAGGTTGTTTTTAACAAACATAATCGCTAATATTTAAACCGGACCGTAACCTACTCAATAAGAGAGAAAAAGAAAAATGGGGAGCTACCCTCTCGCGCGCAGGAACTAATCTGAGGACACCTGACTACTTTTGAAAAATCTCGCTAATTTTTCAAAATAAAAGCCTGAAACTGTGTCTAAAGCCCGGTCACAGCCTGAGGAAGCCATTGGAAAAGGAATCTGGTTGATACCCCTTTAAATGGAAGAAAGACGGGCCAGGAAACACAGATAAAAAAAAAAAATCACTTCCGGGTTAAATTTTCTCAGGTTTTCGCCTGCAGAATCAGTTTTGTTATACTCACAGACAATATTTTAACAGTTTTGGAAACGTTGGCGTGTTTTCTATCCTATTCTGTAAATTATATGCATATTCTACGATCTGGACCTGAGAAATAGTCCGTTTACCTTGGGAACGTTATTAAAAAAAATATGGCCCCTAGCGTCAAGAGGTTAACAAACCTCCAGACAAGCTTCAATGCCATACAACACTCCTTCCGTGGCCTCCAACTGTTCTTAAATGCATTAAAACTAAATACATGCTCTTCAACCGATTGCGGCCTGCACCCTCCCACTCGCCCGTCTAGCGTCACTACTCTGGACGATTCTGACTTGGAATATGTGGACAATTACAAATACCTAGGTGTCTGGTTAGACTGTAAACTCTCCTTCCAGACTCGCATTAAGCATCTGCAATACAAAATTAAATCTAGAATCGGCTTCCTATTTCGCAACAAAGCATCCTTCACTCATGCTGCCAAACACCCGGATAAACTGACTATCTTACCGATCCTTGACTTTGGCGATGTAATTTACAAAATAGCCTCCAACACCCTACTCAACAAATTGGATGCAGTCTATCACAGTGCCATCCATTTTGTCACCAAAGTCCCATATACTACCCACCACTGCGACCTGTATGCTCTCGTTGGCTGGCACTCGCTTCATATTCATCGCCAAACCCACTGGCTGCAGGTCATCTAAGTCTTTGCTAGGTGAAGCCCCGCCTTATCTCAGCTCACTGGTCACCATAGCAGCACCCACCTGTAGCATGCGCTCCAGCAGGTATATTTCACTGGTCATCCCCAAAGCCAGCTACTCCTTTGGCCACCTTCCAGTTCTCTGCTGCCAATGACTGGAACGAACAGCAAAAGTCACTGAAGCTGGAGACTCATATCTCCCTCACTAACTTTAAGCATCAGCTGTCAGAACAGCTTACCGATCATTGCACCTGTACACAGCCCATCTGTAAATAGCCTCGCACCTACCTCATACCCATATTGTTATTTATTTTTTTGGTTTTGCACTCGTATCTCTACTTGCACATTCATCTTCTGCACATCAATCACTCCAGTGTTTAATTGCTAAATTGTAATCATTTTGCCACTATGGTCTATTTGCCTTACCGCCCTAATCTTACTACATTTGCACACACTGTATATAGATTTTTCTATTTTGTTATTGACTGTACGTTTGTTTATCCCATGTGTAACTGTTGTTTGTGTCGCACTGCTTTGCTTTATCTTGGCCAGGTCGCAGTTGTAAATGAGAACTTGTTCTCAATTGGCCTACCTGGTTAAATAAAGGTGAAATAAATTATACAAATGAGGGAAAACGTAGTGTAGACAGGTAGGCTCTTGTTTGCTACACTTGTTTTGTCCTTGTCATAAAGGAACCAATTCAAGGGTGCTTTGTGTGCATGTACTCTGTGTTTGTGTGTGTACTCTTTTTGTTTGTATGTACTCTCACTGTGTGTGTACTGTTGTTTATTTTTTCATTGAACCTTTAGTTAACTAGGCAAGTCTGTTAAGAACAAATTATTATTTACAATGACGGCCTACCAAAAGGCAAAAGGCCTCCTGCGGGGACAGGGGCTGGGATTAAAAATTAAACAAAACAAAAATATAGTACAAAACACACATGACAACAGAGACACCACAACACTACATGAAGAGAGATCTAAGACAACAACATAGCATGGCAGCAACACAACATGGTAGTAGCACAAATCATGGTACAAACATTATTGGGCACAGACAAAAGCACAAAGGGCAAGAAGGTAGAGTCAACAATACATCACGTGAAGCAGCCACAACTGTCAGTAAGAGTGTCCATGATTTGAGTCTTTGAATGAAGAGTTGGAGATACAACTGTCCAGTTTGAGTGTTTGTTGCAGCTCGTTCCAGTTGCTAGCTGCAGCGAACTGAAAAGAGGAGCGAGCCAGGGATGTGTGTGCTTTGGGGACCTTTAACAGAATGTGACTGGCGGAACGGGTGTTGTATGTGGAGGATGAGGGATGCAGTAGGTATCTCAGATGGGGGGAGTGAGGCCTAAGAGGGTTTTAATAAATAAGCATCAACCAGTGGGTCTTGCGACGGGTATACAGAGATGACCAGTTTACAGATGAGTATAGAGTGCAATGATGTAAGGAGCATTGGTGGCAAATCTGATGGCCGAATGGTTAAGAACATCTAGCCGCTCGAGCACCCTTACCTGCCGATCTATAAATTATGTCTCCGTAATCTAGCATGGGAACGATGGTCATCTGAATTAGGGTTAGTTTGGCAGCTCGGGTGAAAGAGGAGCGATTTACGGTAGAGGAAACCAAGTCTAAATGTAACTTTAGCCTGCAGCATTGATATGTTCTGAGAGAAGGACAGTGAACCATCTAGCCATACTCCCATGTACTTGTATGAGGTGACTACCTCAAGCTCTAAACCCTCAGAGGTAGTAATCACACCTGTGGGGAGAGGGACATTCTTCTTACCAAACCACATGACCTTTGTTTTGGAGGTGTTCAGGACAAGGTTAAGGGCAGAGAAAGCTTGTTGGACACTAAGAAAGCTTTGTTGTAGAGCGTTTAACAAGAATTCCAGGGAGGGGCCAGCTGAGTATAAGCCTATCATCTGCATATAAATGGATCAGAGAGCTTCCTACTGCCTGAGCTATGAGGAGTAAATTAAGAAGAGCTTGGGGCCTAGGATCGAGCCTTGGGGTACTCCCTTGGTGACAGGCAGTGGCTGAGACGGCAGATGCTCTGACGTTACACACTGCACTCTTTGAGAGAGGTAGTTAGCAAACCAGGCCAAAGAACCCTCAGACACCAATACTCCTTAGCCAGCCCACAAGAATGGTCTACCGTATCAAAAGCTTTGGCCAAGTCAAAATAGCAGCACAACATTGCATAGAAACAAGGGCAATGGTCACATCATTGAGGACCTTTAAGGTTGCAGTGACACATCCATAACTTGAGCTGAAACCTGATTGCATACCAGAGAGAATGCTATAGACATCAAGAAAGCTAGGCAGTTGATTGACAAGTTTTTCCATAACTTTTGATAAACATGGCAAAATAGAAATTGGCCTATAACAGTTAAGATCAGCTTGATCTCCCCCTTTAAATAAAGGACGCACCGTAGGTGCCTTCCAAGCAATGGAAACCTCCCCAGAAAGGACAGGTTAAAAAGGTCAGAGATGGGCTTGGTGATGATAGGGGCAGCAACCTTACAGAAGAAAGCGTCTAAACCATCTGACCCAGATGTTTTTTGGGGGTCAAGTGTGTCTGTCTGCGTGTCTCTTCCAAGACCGTGTTTTAAATCACAGCGACAGCTGAACGTTTCAGCCACATGCAGTCATCTGCCGATACTCAGATTTAAATTCAACTTCAGAGGCCCTTGCACGGGGCCACTGCAAAGCACTCTGGGGCAGCTCGCCAGGTGGTCGGGCTTAGTGATGTCACAGAGACGTCAGAGGCTATGCTCGGCTGGGCGGAGACGGTAATCAAAGCTGATTGGTGCTCGCCGTGGCGCCCAACTGGTCCAATACTTGTCACACAGGGACTCAAAGATGTGTGATAATGAAATCAAGAAGAGACTGTGCTGCTTGCCCCTCCATGTGGAGTCACTTTAGTCTACTTCTAAAGTGATTTAAAGGGAAGGAGTGTGGACACACTTAAGATGATGATGGCTATTGCTTAGAGTTGCTTCAAGGCTTATTTGAAGTGCTGTGATTGGCACCGCTTATAAAAGTGGCACTTAAAATATAAAAATCTCCTCCAGAAAATCTGTATGTACTTTTTTTTTTGCTTTAAAAAAAGAACTTCCTAAAAAAGAGTCTTACTCTTAGGAGAATAATTTGCTGTGTGATAACCGTAAGACACCTAAGCATAAATAACTGAGTCTTTCTTTTCATGTGCTCAGAAAGGAAAATGTACTGAACCTGAGCGGAGAGCCCTCTCACCCACCCACTCTCTCTCTCACACACACACACACCCTTTCTTGCTCTCTCACTTTCTCCCCCTCTCCCTTGCTCTCCCTTTCACCCCCTCTCTGGTGTGAGTCAGAAGTTAATGACAGGGTTGGGAGGTGTGGGTCAGGTAGTTAATGACAGGGTTGGGAGGTGTGGGTCAGGTAGTTAATGACAGGGTTGGGAGGTGTGGGTCAGGTAGTCCATGCCCTCTGTTGTGCTGACCGAGCACTGCTGATTGAAAGAAAGTGTTCCCTGATGATCCTATGGTAACTGACTGGACTATGATGCACCACAGGTTGTCGAACTATACTGTATAAAATACTTTTCCCCCACAGATGACTACATATACACCACATTACCAAAAGTATGTAGATACCTGCTCGTCGAACATCTCATCCAAAATCATGGGCATTAATATGTAGTTGGTCCCCCTTTGCTGCTACAACAGCCTCCACTCTTCTGGGAAGGCTTTCCACTAGATGTTGGAACATTACTACGGGGACTTGCTTCCATTCAGCCACTAGCATTAGTGAGGTCGGGCACTGATGTTGGGCGATTAGACCTCGCAAGCAGTCGGCGTTCTAACTCATCCCAAAGGTGTTCGATGGGGTTGAGCTCAGGGCTCTGTGCATGGCAGTCAAATTCTTCCACACCGATCTCGACAAACCATTTCTGTATGGACATCGTTTTGCGTACGGGGGCATTGTCATGCTGAAACAGGAAAGATCCTTCCACAAACTGTTGCCACAAAGTTAGACACACAGAATTGTCTAGAATGTCATTGCATGCTGTAGATTTAAGATTTCCCTTCATTGGAACTAAAGGTCCTAGCCCGAACCATGAAAAACAGCCCCAGACCATTATTCCTCCTCCACCAACCTTTACAGTTGGCACTATGCATTCGGGCAGGTAGCGTTCTCCTAGCATCCGCCAAACCCAGATTCGTCCGTTGGACTGGCAGATGGTGACGCGTGGTTAATCACTTCAGAGAACATATTTCCACTGCTCCAGAGTCCAATGGGGGAGAGCTTTACACCACTCCAGCCGACGCTTGGCATTGCGCATTGGTGATCTTAGGCTTGTGTGCGGCTGCTCGGCCAAGGAAACCCATTTCATAAAGCTTCCGACGAACAGAGGCAGTTTGGAACTCGGTAGTGAGTGTTGCAACTGAGGACATGATTTTTACGCTGTACGCACTTCTGCGGTCCCGTATTGTGAGCTTGTGTGGCCTACCACTTCACGGCTGAGCGTTGTTGCTCCTAGACGTTTCCACTTCAAAATAACAGCACTTACAGTTGACCGGGCGAGCTCTAGCAGGGAAGAAGTTTGTCGAACTGCCTTTTTGGAAAGGTGGCATCCTATGACAGTGCCATGTTGGAAGTCAGTGAGCTCTTCAGTGTGGGCCATTTTACTGCCAATGTTTGTCTATGGAGATTGCATGGCTGTGTACTCAATTTTGTACACCTGTCAGCAACGGGTTTGGCTGAAATAGCCTAATCCACTAATTTGAAGGGGTGTCCACATACTTTTGTATATTTAGTGTATCTGAGAGTGTAATGAAATGCGCAGCTGTGATTAAACATGTGCTTCATCATGTGATTCATAATCTGATAATATGAAACATGGTGTACTTGTTACACTCCTAATACAGGTTACATCTGCTGGCTCTAGAAATGGGCTGGCTGTTCTATATTTCTATGTTTTAATCAGTGATTTGTTGATAAAATAGCTCTTATGTTTATGAATTTTTAAACCTGACATTTTGTTATGGTGTTATCAGTTTTAATTGAGTGTGTTTGATAGTCTGGCATTGAGCCAAGCTCTTTGGTTTTTAAGTCATGAAGGGTTGGATTAGAACAGATTTCTCATCAGAACAGGGATCATTTATTTGGTTTAACTGGATTCTGTTCATGTATTTCACATCATGTTCAGGGCCTTGCAGAATATCTGGGAAAAAGGTGTATTTTTTTCTGGGATTATGAGAGTACTACAAAAGCATTACTTGATATAGGACAGAAATCAAATCTCTAATTTGAAATATTCAACACTAGAAACTGGCCCATGAAATCCCTGTCGTCCTTTTGAAATGGGCTGCATTAATAATACACGTAATGGTGGTTGTAGGGAGTCAATGTTTTTATATTTATTTGATTGTCTTTAGGCCGACCTCTTGACCTAATAGTCAGGCTGGATTTGAGTGACCAGCCGCTGGAGAGGTAGAAAGAGAGAACACCAAATCATGAGAGAACTAAAAGATAATTACTTGACACATTGGAAAGAATTAACAAAAAAACTGAGCAAACTAGAATGCTATTTGGCCCTAAACAGAGAGTACACAGTGCCAGAGTGACTGACCCAAAATTAAGGAACGCTTTGACTATGTACAGACAGTGAGCATAGCCTTGCTATTGAGAATGGCGGCCGTAGGCAGACCTGGCTTTTAAGAGAAGACAGGCTGTGTGCACACTGCCCACAAAATGAGGTGGAAACCTAGCTGCACTTCCTGACCTCCTGCCAAATGTATGACCATATTAGAGACACATATTTCCCTCAGATTACACACTCAAAGAATTAAAAAAACAAACCCAATTTTGATAAACTCCCATATCTACTGGGTGAAATATCAAAGCAGCAAGTTCTGTGACCTGTTGCCACAAGAAAAGGGCAGCTAGTGAAGAACAAATACCATTGTAAATACAACCCATATTTATGTTTGTTTATTTTCCCTTTTGTACTTCAACTATTTGCACATAATATGACATTTGAAATGTCTTTATTCTTTTGGAAATTTTGTGAGTGTAATGTTTACTGTTAAAATTTGTTTTTCACTTTTGTTTTATCTAGTTCACTTGCTTTGGCAATGTTAACATATGTTTGCCATGCCAATAAAGCCCCTTGAATTGAATTGAGAGAACAAAGAAGAATAAATAGGGAGCGAGAACAAAGTAGACGGAGCGAGAACAAAGTAGACGGAGCGAGAACAAAGTAGACGGAGCGAGAACAAAGTAGAGGGAGCGAGAACAAAGTAGACGGAGCGAGAACAAAGTAGAGGGAGCAGAATGAGTTAGGTACAGTATACCTGGATTTTTAGCTGTGGCAAAAGCAACGTTCCTTTTATCCTCCCAGTAAGAGAAGTCTGTGCCTGTGAAAGCTCCTTTCAGTATTTGTGTTAGTTTGAATATGAAACCCTGTTGGGCCAGCTGTTGATACCAGCACAACACTTCCTCAAACTTGAGTGGATAGTGAACGTGTGGCTGCCAACACAAGGCAGGAAATATGAAAGGGAAAGGGGGATTCCTAGACAGTTGTACAACTGAATACATTCAACTGAAATGTGTCTTCTGCATTTAACCCAACCCCTCTGAATCAGAAAGGCTGCTGTTGGAAAACAGGATCTTAATATACAATTAACAAAAATATAAACGCAACATGTAAAGTGTTGCTACCACGTTTCATGAGCTGAAATAAACAAATCCCAGAATGTTCCATACACAAAAAAAGTGTATTTATCTCAAATGTTGTGCACAAATTCGTTTAAATCCATGTTAGTGAGCATTTCTCCTTTGCCGAGATAATCGATCCAACGGACAGATGTGGCATATCAAGAAGCTGATTAAACAGTATCATTACACAGGTGCACCTTGTGCTGGGGATCATTTCTGTCTGTCATAAAGCTTGTGGGGAAAAACTCATTCTGATTGGCTGGGCTTGGCTCCCCAGAGGGTGGGCCTGGCTGCCAAGTGGGTGGGCCCATGCCTTCCAAGTCCCACTCATGGCTGCACTCCTGCACAGTCATGTGAAATAAATAGAGCAGTGTTACTCACTGTTTTTTGTAAGGCGGTCACTTTGGATTGACACAATCATTCAGAGGGCCGCACAGATCTTTAATTTGTTGTACTTTTTCTCCAATATTGTCAATTGAGAGCAAATTCAGAATAATAGAGCACATGCAATTGATTTGATGTACAGCACATCACAAATATATAGACACATCAAATAGGCTACGTCACATGTATAAGACCCATATATTAAGGGTTACCTCTAGTTGGATGAGTGAAAATGTCCCTTCTGCTACTTGACTGAATTCATTCTAAATGTGTATATTTTTTGTTGCAATCCTTGTGGGCCAATCCAGGTGTGTATTTCTCAGTCTGTTTCTCTGTTTGTTTCACAATGTTCATTGTTGAAAATGTTGCTTCACATGAGTAAGTGCTGACAAAAAATGCCAACTTTTGCACATACTGCTTCAGAAGTGGATACTCTGTGTCTGACACAAGGCTCCAGAAATGGGTAGCACCTGATCTTAGTTCACCTTGCAATGTGTCATTTGCCTATAGTGCCACTATCTCAGTCTCTGGCACATGAAAGGGGTTCTCAATGAAATGTAAAAACTCCTTGTACTCCATGATATCCTTGAATCAAACTCCAACTTCAACTCTTCCAACACACGCACAAATGCATCATAGCTAAAATGTTGCAGTATGTCTGGGTTGGATGTGGTGACTGCTCGGAGTTTGGGAAATTAACAAACTGTCTGTCATATGAACACTGTGGTGATTTTATTTTGAAATGCTGTGACCACATGCAGCATTTTGCCCAGAGTTCTCTTTTACCCTTGGAGCTGGAGATTCACCGTGTTCAGGTGATATCAGTTAAAAAAGCCAGCTTTAATATCCACTGTGGATCATCTAGCTCTGGCTCTTTTCTCCCCTTGCTTACAACAAATTCATGGATTTGAGGGAGGAGTGAAATCTTTCCAAAACTCTGCCACGAGACAGCGATCTTACCTCATTGTGAAATATCAAGTCGCCGTATTCTGTCTGGTATTCCTCCAACAACTCACGGAATTGCCGGTGATTCAGTGCCCTCACAATAATAATGTTCACCAGGCACACGACGTGCTGCATCACATTCTGTAAGTTTCAGTCTTTGAGTTTAGTCACACGTGCTTCCTGATGAATGATACAATGAAACGTAACAAATTCGGGAATATCCTCTCTTTCTCATCAGGCTTATGATTCCCTTCTCCTTCCCTCGCATGTTTGGGGGCCGTCAGTGCACACAGATGGCAGATGTGACTAGTCAATATTATTATCAGCAAGGACTTTCAGAATATCCTCACCTCGTGTTGGTCCCTGAAGGGGCAGTAAACATAAAAGTTCTTCACTGAACGACTCGTTTTGAGGGAAGCGGACCCAAACACATAATTGGGAAATTACTTCAGTGCTTTCGTCAAGCACAATACTAAAACAGTTAAACGTACAATCAGTTGCTTACCGATGTCGATGTCTTCTATGTGTCTGGTAATGGTCAGGTCTGAGAGTTGCAGTCCCTTATTTGCTTTAAAATAGCGTCCTTCTTTGTGAAATCAGCATACAATATTTTGGCTGGGGCCAAAAAACATTCTTTGACAATCTCCGCGTCTGTGTAGGCCTTATTGTTTCTCGTGTCGGCCTTATTGTTTCTCGTGTCGGCCTTATTGTTTCTCGTGTCGGCCTTATTGTTTCTCGTGTCGGCCTTATTGTTTCTCGTGTCGGCCTTATTGTTTCTCGTGTCGGCCTTATTGTTTCTCGTGTCGGCCTTATTGTTTCTCGTGTCGGCCTTATTGTTTCTCGTGTCGGCCTTATTGTTTCTCGTGTCGGCCTTATTGTTTCTCGTGTCGGCCTTATTGTTTCTCGTGTCGGCCTTATTGTTTCTCGTGTCGGCCTTATTGTTTCTCGTGTCGGCCTTATTGTTTCTCGTGTCGGCCTTATTGTTTCTCGTGTCGGCCTTATTGTTTCTCGTGTCGGCCTTATTGTTTCTCGTGTCGGCCTTATTGTTTCTCGTGTCGGCCTTATTGTTTCTCGTGTCGGCCTTATTGTTTCTCGTGTCGGCCTTATTGTTTCTCGTGTCGGCCTTATTGTTTCTCGTGTCGGCCTTATTGTTTCTCGTGTCGGCCTTATTGTTTCTCGTGTCGGCCTTATTGTTTCTCGTGTCGGCCTTTTTGTTTCTCGTGTCGGCCTTATTGTTTCTCGTAGGCCTTATTGTTTCTCGTGTAGGCCTTATTGTTTCTCGTGTTTCTCGTGTAGGCCTTATTGTTTCTCGAGAGTATCCAAGCAATCTCATATGTTGCCTCTGTTGAGTTCTCTGCAACAGTGCTAGAACTGTCCATTTGTTGTTGTCCTTTGAGCTGTCCTTTGAGTTAAGCTATTTTGTTGTTTCTGGGGTTGCTTTGTGGTAGATATGTTTTGTTGAAGTGGGCATGGTGTGACTGGAAATGTTGCTATACATTTGCTTGTTTAAAACAATTGACTGCCTTCTGACAAATAAGACAAAGTGAGCTAGTCCTAATCATGCAGTACAAAATAATACTTGTCTGTCCATTTCTCTGAAACTTTGTGTTCTTCTGGAATCGACCGTATCCTTCTCTTAGCCACCGCAGCTGCGTTAGTTACGTAAGCTAGCTGCATTTCCCCGCCGCCATCTTCCTGATTTTTCCTGGTTCTCCGGTGGTTGTTCGTTTATAAACTCATCAAAAAAAAAAAGTCCCTTTTTCAGGACCTTGTCTTTCAAAGATAATTCGTAAAAATCCAAATAACTTCACAGATCTTCATTGTGAAGGGTTTAAACACTATTTCCCATGCTTGTTCAATGAACCATAAACAATTAGTGAACATGCACCTGTGGAACGGTCGTTAAGACACTAATAGCTTACAGACGGTAGGCAATTAAGGTCACAGTTATGAACCTAGGACACTAAAGACGCCTTTCTACTGACTCTGAAAAACACCAAAAGAAAGATGCCCAGGGTCCCTGCTCATCTGCATGAACGTGCCTTAGGCATGCTGCAAGGAGGCATGAGGACTGCAGATGTGGCCAGGGCAATAAATTGCAATGTCCGTACTGTGAGATGCCTAAGGCAGCGCTACAGGGAGATAGGACGGACAGCTGATCGTCCTCGTAGTGGCAGACTACGTGTAACCACACCTGCACAGGATTGGTACATCCGAACATCACACCTGCGGGACAGGTACAAGATGGCAACAACAACTGCCCGAGTTACACCAGGAACACACAATCCCTCCATCAGTGCTCAGACTGTCTGCAATAGGCTGAGAGAGGCTGGACTGAGGGCTTGTAGGCCTGTTGTCTGGTGAGGACCTGCCTTACATCACCGGCAACAATGTCATCTATGGGCTGAAACCCACTGTTGCTGGACCAGACAGGACTGGCAAAAAGTGCTCTTCACTGACGAGTCGCGGTTTTGTCTCACCAGGGGTGATGGTCAGATTCGTGTTCATCGTTGAAGGAATGAGCGTTACACCAATGCCTGTACTCTGGATCGGGATCGATTTTGGAGGTGGAGGGTCCGTCATGGTCTTGGGCGGTGTGTCACAGCATCATCGGACTGAGCTTGTCATTGCAGGCAATCTCAACGCTGTGCGTTACAGGGAAGACATCCTCCTCCCTCATGTGGTACCCTTCCTGCAGGCTCATCCTGACATGACCCTCCAGCATGACAATGCCACCAGCCATACTGCTCGTTCTGTGCGTGATTTCCTGCAAGACCGGAATGTCAGTGTTCTGCCATGGCCAGCCTAGATCTCAATCCCATTGAGCACATCTGGGACCTGTTGGATCGGAGGGTGAGGGCTAGAGCCATTCCCCCCAGAAATGTCCGGGAACTTGCAGGTGCCTTGATGGAAGAGTGGGGTAACATCTCACAGCAAGAACTGGCAAATCTGGTGCAGTCCATGAGGAGGAGATGCACTGCAGTACTTATTGCAGCTGGTGGCCACACCAGATACTGACTGTGACTTTTGATTTTGACCCCCCCTTTGTTCAGGGACACATTATTCCATTCATGTTAGTCACATGTCTGTGGAACTTGTTCAGTTTATGTTTTTTGTTGAATCTTATGTTCATACAAATATTTACACATGCTAAGTTTGCTGAAAAGAAACGCAGTTGACAGAGGCTGTTTCTTTTTTTGCTGAGTTTAGCTGTCACGTTGTTCTCCAGCTCTTCCCCCTCATTTTCAGTGTCATTATATTTACGTTAATATTTTTACAATAAATCGATCCATGTTGGCCAGAGATATGTGTTGGTCGCTGTAGCTGAGCAGTTGCATTCTATTTCGGCAAACGTTCTATTTCAGTCTTTCTGTTCAACAGAAAGGGAACAATAGATATATTCAATGAAGTGATTCAGGCCTGCATTAAACACATTGAATTGAAATTGTATCATTGTTATGTATTATGAATGGAAAATCACTGCGAGCTGCAAATGAAGGGCTCTCGGGCCGCATAGTGAGTACTACTGGAGGAGAGCATAATGAATTTATTTAAAGTGAATGATTTCCTTATGTGAACTGTAATCCACAAACTAGCATAGATAATTTAAGAGACATGTCAAAGTAAATACAGAGATGGGTAGTTAAAGAACTAAGTATCCAGGATATGTCAAATTAGCCTAAGTACTCAGTAGTCAACAGAATAGCTAGGTAGATTTCACAAACAGTGGACTTTGTTAACCATATCTACTCTTAGTTGCTTTTGAAACTTTCCTGTCCTAGTGGTGTCTGGATGTGGGGTCCAAAATGATTGAAACCCTTGATAAAACTGAGCAATACTGACTGTATAAAATAAATAATTCAAATACTGAGGTATATTGTATGTTTACAAAGATTTTTAATTATTTCTATACTTATACAATTGCTCAGAAGAATCAATTTTGTTTAACAAAAAATATAAAAAAATTCTCAAAGGTAGGCGTCAAAGTTATTGGAACCCTAAAGATTCTTATAAATAAAGTAGTCAAAAGTTTAGTATTTGATCCCATATTCCTAGCACGCAATGGGCTACATGATGCTTGTGACTACAAACTTGTTGGATGCATTTGCTGTTTGTTTTGGTTGTTTCAGATAATTTTGTGCCCAATAGAAATGAATGGTAAATGTATTATGTCATTTTGGAGTCACTTTTATTGTAAATAAGGATATAATATGTTTCTAAACACTTCTACATTAATGTGGATGCTACCATCATTATGGATAATTCTGAATGAATCGTGAATAATGTTGAGTGAGAAAGTTAGAGAGTCTGATCGAACCCCCAAGACATGCTAACCTCCCCTACTATTGAAAGTGTTTAGAAACATATTCTATTCTTATTGACAATAAAGTGACTGAAATGACTACATTTATTTACAGTTCATTTGTATTGGGCACAAAATAATCTGAAACACAGCCAAAACAAACTGTATTTGGTCCCATGCTAGGAATATGGGACCAAATGCTAAACTTTTGACTACTTTATTTATAAATATATTCCGGGGTGTCATTCCATTTGACCCCTACCTTTTTTGAGAGAAAAATACACTACAGGGCCAAAAGTATGTGGACACACCTTCAAATGAGTGGATTTGGCAATTTCAGCCACACCCATTTCTAAAGGGTGTATAAAATCGAGCACACGGCCATGCAATCGCAATAGACAAACATTGGCAGTAGAATGGCCTATACTGAAGTGACTTTCAACGTGGCACTTTCAACGTGGCACCGTCATAGGATGCCACCTTTCTAACAAGTCAGTTGGCAAATGTCTGTCCTGCTAGTGCTGCCCCAGTCAACTGTTATTTTGAAGTGGAAACGTCTAGGAGCAACAACGGCGCAGCCGCGAAGTGGTAGGTCACACAAGCTCACAGAACGGGACCGCCGAGTGCTGAAGCGCTTACTGTGTAAAAGTCGCCAGTCCTCGGTTGCAACACTCACTACCGAGTTCCAAACTGCCTCTGGAAGCAACTTCCTGTTCGTCGGAAGCTTCATGAAATGGATTTTCATGGCTAAGCAGCCGTACACAAGCCTAAGATCACCATGCGCAATGCCAAGCGTCATCTGGAATGGTGTAAAGCTCGCCACTATTGGCCTCTGGAGCAGTGGCAACGCGTTCTCTGGTGTGATGAATCAAGCTTCACCATCTGGCAGTCTGATGGACGAATCTGGGTTTGGCAGATACCAGGAGAACGCCTGCCCGACTGCATAGTGCCCACTGTAAAGTTTGGTGGAGGAGGAATAATGGTCTGGGGCTGTTTTTCATGGTTTGGGCTAGGCCCCTAGTTCCAGTGAAGGGCCATTTTTATGCTACAGCATACAATGACATTCTAGATGATTCTGTACTTCCGACTTTGAGTCAACAGTTTGGTGAAGGCCCTTTCCTGTTTCAGCGTAACAATGCCCCCGTGCACAAAGCGAGGTCCTTACAGAAATGATTTGTCAAGATCGGTGTGGAAGAACTTGACTGGCCTGCACAGAGCCCTGACCTCAACCCCATCAAACACCTTTGGGATGAATTGGAACGACAACTGCGAGCCAGGCCTAATCATCCAACGTCAGCGCCCGACCTCACTAAGGCTCTTGTGGCTGAATGGAAGCAAGTCCCCGTAGCAATGTTCCAACATCTAGTGGAAAGCCTTTCCAGAAGAGTGGAGGCTGTTAAAGCAGCAAAGAATGGACCAACTCCATATTAATGCCCATGATTTTACACTTTTGTCCATATAGTGTAAGTATAAGTTGTTAAACAGAATCTTGCTCTAAGCCAATTGTATTATTATAAAATAATTTCAATTTCTTTGAAGCATACAATATAGCACAGTATTTTAATTATTTATTTTATACAGTCATTAATGCTCATCTTTATCAAGGGTGTCAATAATTTCAATAATATAAACATTTCTTCTCCCACCTTGATAATGAATGGATCGCTCCTGCCTACCATCCTGACGGCTCTGCTATACCTTTAACCCATAGGTGGCAGTGTTTCCATGACTCCATATGAGCCCTGTCCTGTATTGTGAGGTTGGGGAGCAGAGCAGAGAGGCCCTGACAGCTCTCCCTAATGTAGATTTACCATAATGTCCTTGTAGGAAATGAGATGAATAGTGTTAAATAGTTTGGAAAGATCTCTTGCTCTGCTGCCGTGCAGTGACCTTGCTGTAGTGCCACCACGGACTGGAATAAACTTTTTCCTTTAACGAGTCCGACGAGAAGGATATCCTGCTTTCACTGGAACAGGCCCAGATCCACACCGTTTCCGTGAAGAAAAGATGCCGGAAAAGGAGACACAGGTCAACCCAAACCCAATGCCTTCCATTCTCCTTGCTAACGTGCAATCGTTAGAAAATAAAACTGATTACCTGTTATTAAGATTATCCTACCAACGGGACATTAAAAACTCTAACATCTTATGTTTCACCGAGACGTGCCTGAATGAAGAAACGGACAATATAGAGCTGGCGGGATTTTTCATGCACCGGCAGAACAGAGACGCTACCTCTGGTAAGACGAGGGGTGGGGGTGTATGTCTTTTTGTCAATAACAGCTGGTGCCCGATGTCTAATATTATGGAGGTTGCGAGGTAATGCTTGTTTGAGTTAGTGTGGTCGACAACTTATCATAAGGTACTCTATCTACCAAAGAGAATTCTCATCTCTATTATTCGTAGCCATCTATTTACCACCACAAAGCGAAGCTGGCACTAAGACCGGTCTCAACCAACTCTATAAGGCCATAAGCAAAGAAGAAAATGCTCACCCAGAAGCGGCGCTCCTAGTGGCATGGGACTTTAATGCAGGCAAACTAAAATCAGTTTTACCACATTTTTACCAGCATGTCACATGTGCAACCAGGGTGGAAAACTCTTTACTCTTAACCTTTACTCCAAACACAGAGATGCATACAAAGCTCTACCCTGGCCTCCATTTGGCAAATCTGACCATAATTCTATCCTCCTGATTCCTGCTTACAAGCAAAAACTAAAGCAGGAAGTACCAGTGACTCGCTCAATACGGAAGTGGTCAGATGACGCGAATGCTACACTACAGGACTGTTTTGCTAGCACAGACTGGAATATGTTCTGGGATTCATCCAATGGCATTGAGGAATAGAACCACCTCAATCAATGGCTTCATCAATTAGTGCTTTGATGACGTCGTCCCCATCGAGCTAAAGGCTAGAGCTGCCGCTTTCAAGGAGCGGGAGACTAATCTGGACGCTTATAAGAAATCCCGCAATGCCCTCAGGCAAACCATCAAACAAGCAAAGCGTCAATACAGGATTAGGATTGAATCCTACTTCACCGGCTCTGACGCTCGTTGGATGTGGCAGGGCTTGAAAACTATTACGGAAAGGGATACCTAGACGCGAGTTGCCCAGTGACGCGAGCCTACCAGACGAGCTAAATGCCTTTTATGCTCGCTTCGAAGCAAGCAACACTGAAGCATGCATGAGAGCACCAGCTATTCTGGATGTCTGTGTGATAACGCTCTCGGTAGCCGATGTGAGAGACTTTTAAACAGATCAACATTCACAAAGCTGCTGGGCCAGACGGATTACCAGGACATGTACACAAAGCATGCTCGGACCAACTGTCAAGTGTCTTCACTGACATTTTCAACCTCTCCCTGACTGAGTCTGTAATACCTACATGTTTCAAGCAGACCACCATAGTCCCTGTGCCCAAGGAAGCGAAGGTAACCTGCCTAAATGACTACCGCCCCGTGGCACTCACGTCGGTAGCCACGGAGTGCTTTTAAAGGCTGGTCATGGCTCAAATCAACAGCATCCTCCCGGACACCCTAGACCCACTCCGATTCGCATACCGCCCCAACAGATCCACAGATGACGCAATCTCAATCGCACTCCACATTGCCCTTTCTCACCTGGACAAAAGGAACACCTATGTGAGAATGTTGTTCATTGACTACAGATCAGCGTTCAACACCATAGTGCCCACGAAGCTCATCACTAAGCTAAGGACTCTGGGATTAAACACCTCCCTCTGCATCTGGATCCTGGACTTCCTGACGGGCCGCCCCCAGGTGGTAAGAGTAGTCAACAATACGTCTGCCACACTGATCCTTAACACTGGGGCCACTCAGGGGTGTGTACTTAGTCCCATCCTGTATTCCCTGTTCACCCACGACTGCGTGGCTATGCACAACTCCAACACCATTAAGTTTGCTGACGACACAACAGTGGTAGGCCTGATCACCGACAACGATGAGACTGCCTATAGGGAGGTCAGAGAACTGGCAGTGTGGTGCCAGGACAACAACCTCTCCCTCAATGTGAGCAAGACAAAGGAGCCGATCGTGGACTACAGGTAAAGGCGGGCCGAACGCGCCCCCATTTAACATCGACGTTGCTCTATTGGAGCGGGTCGAGAGTTTCAAGTTCTTTGGTGTCCACATCACCAACGAACTATCATGGTCCAAACAATCCAAGACAGTCGTGAAGAAGGCACGACAACACCTTTTCCCCATCAGGAGACTGAAAAGATCTGGCATGGGCCCCCAGATCCTCAAAAGGTTCTACAGCTGCACCATTGAGAACATCCTGACCGGTTACATCACCGCCTGGTATGGCAATTGCTCGGCATCTGACCGTAAGGCGCTACAGAGGGTAGTGCGAACGGCCCAGTACTTCACTGGGGTCAAGCTCCCTGCCATCCAGGTGGCGTCAGAGGAAAGCCCATAAAATTGTCAGGAACTCCAGTCACCCAAGTTATAGACTGTTTTCTCTGCTACCGCACGGCAAGCGGTACCGGAGCGCCAGGTCTAGGACCAAAAGAACGGCTCCTTAACAGCTTCTACCCCCAAGCCATTAGACTGCTGAACAATTCATAAAAATCGCCACTGGACAATTTACATTGAAGACCCCCCCCCCGCCTCTTGTACACTGCTGCTTCTCGCTGTTTGTTTGTTACCTCACTTTGCCCCCACCTACATGTACAGATTACCTCAACTAGCCACCTGTACCCCTGCATACTGACTTGGTACTGGTGCCCCCTGTATATAGCCTCGTTTTTCTTATTGTGTTACTTTTTATTATTACTTTTTATTTTAGCCTACTTGATAAATACTTTCTTCTTCTTGAACTGCACACTTGTAGTTGGTGCATGTGGAAATAAAGTTTGATTTGACCAACCACAACATTTCAGACTGCTTTTGAGTAATGACAGTAATGATTGGGACCAGAAAATTCATTCTTTTCACTCTCCGACCCCTCTGATCAGAACCTGTTGATAATTTCATATTTAGTTTGACTGGACAGAAACGACTTTGGAGTCGTATTTCCTTTAACTCACCTCGACCCTCCTCTGTGCTTCTTCCCTCTGTGGTCTCTCAATTAAGCCTTCCTTTGTTTTAGCAGCCATAGAGATTCAGTGATGTGTGAAATTTCTCTTCATACATTATTTATTCGCACGAAGAGGGGAGGCCTAAAGGTTTTCTTTTTGAAAGGAAATGTCATTCTCTATAGAGGGCAGTTAACATTAAGTGGTCCGTGCAACTGCGCTGTCAGAAGTTCCATGTCTCTGTGATGTATCGGGCTGATGACAGCAAACAGAAATTTTAGGAAAGTTCTACCAGCAGGTCGCATCAGATCAGGTCAGCAGCCTCAGGTCAGATCAGCATCAGATCAGGTAAATACTTATTTTCCACCATAATTTGCAAATAAATTCATAAAACATCCTACAATGTGATATTCTGGATTTTCTTTTCTCATTTTGTCCGTCATAGTTGAAGTGTACCTATGATGAAAATTACAGGCCTCTCTCATCTTTTTAAGTGGGAGAACTTGCACAATTGGTGGCTGACTAAATACTTTTCTGCCCCACTGTAATTGTAGAATCCAGTGGGTTCTGGTAGTCTTTAATAGTTGATTCTATGATTTGTATTTGATCATGTATATGTTTTTGCTGTTTGTTCTTTGTTATAGGGCCAAAAAGATTGGAGAAGTGGTTTATCCACACATCTCCGTTTTGGATAAATAACTCTTCGTGTTCTTTGTTTAGTGTTTTCCAATTTTCACAGAAGTGGTTAGTCTATGGATTCTTCAGTTACATTGAGCTGATTTCTGACTTGCTGTTCCTTCTTTTTCCGTAGTGTATTTCTGTATTATTTTAGTGATTCACCATAGTGAAGGCGTAGGCTCAGGTTTTCTGGGTCTCTATGTTTTTGGTTTTGATAGGTTTCTACATTTTTTATTAGGTTTTTGCATTCCTCATCAAATAATTTGCCATTGTTGTTAATTTTCTTCAGTTTTCTGTTTGACAGTTTTTTAGATTTGATAGGGAAGCTGAGAAGTCAAATATACTGTTAAGATTTTCTACTGCCAAGTTTACACCTTCACTATTACAGTGGAACGTTTTGTCCAGGAAGTTGTCTCAAAGGAATTGAATTTGTTGTTGCCTAATTGTTTTTTGATAGGTTTCCACACTCCTTTCCTTCCATCTATAGCATTTCTTAATTTTATTCAGTTCCTTTGCCTCGTGATTGAGTATTGCTCTGTTCAAGTAGTGTGATTTTGCTGTGGTCTGATAGGGGTGTCACTGGGCTGACCTGTGAATGTTCTGAGACACTCTGGGTTGAGGTCAGTGATAAAGTAGTCTACAGTACCACTTCCAAGAGATGAGCAATACGTTTACATACCATAGGAGTCCCCTCGAAGCTTACCATTGACTATGTACATACCCAGCGTGCGACAGATCTGCAGGAGTTGTGACATGTTTTTGTTGGTTATGTTGTCGTAGTTGTGCCTAGGGGGGCATATGGGGGAGGGAATGCTGTCACCTCCAGGTAGGTGTTTGTCCCCCTTTGTGCTGAGGGTGTCAGGTTCTTGTCCAGTTCTGGCATTTAGGTCGCCACAGACTAGTACATGTCCCTGGGCCTGGAAGGTATTGATTTCCCCCTCCAGGATGGAGAAGCTGTCTTCATTAAAGTATGGGTATTCTAGTGGGGGGAATATAGGTAGCACACAGGAGGACATGTTTCTCTGTTGAGAATTTCCTTTTGAATTTCATGCCAAATGTAAAATGTTCCTGTTTTGATTAATTAGGTGAGTGAGTTAGGTCTGCTCTATACCAAATTAGCATATGTCTCTCTTTCTCTCTCTCTCTCTCTCCCTGTCTCTCTCCACGTGCCGCCCTCTTCCTCCTCTTCTCTCTAAAAATAGGAAATGTCTAAATTATACTTCCTAATAGGATGCTGCGGCGGCTTGAGTCTAATTCTGCGTCAGAGCACAGAGCACATTGTGCGCCGGGGACAGAGCACATTGTGCACCGGGGACAGAGCACATTGTGCACCGGGGACAGAGCACATTGTGCACCGGGGACAGAGCACATTGTGCACCGGGTGTCACGTTCCTGACCTATTTATGTTAGTTTTTGTGTGTTAGTTGGTCAGGACGTGAGGTTGGGTGGGCATTCTATGTTATCTGTTTCTATGTTGGTTTCGGTTTGCCTGGTATGGCTCTTGATTAGAGGCAGGTGGTTTGCGTTTGCCTCTAATTAAGAGTCATATTTAGGTAGGGCATTCTCACTGTTTGTTTGGGGGTGATTGTCTCCTGTGTCAGTATGTTTGTTCGTACCACACTGGACTGTAGCGTTTGTTTGTTTCGTTTTCGTTTCGATGTCGTCTGTTTCCTGTACGTAAGTTTATGTTTAGTTATATAAGTTTATGTTCAGGTTTCGTCAACGTCGTTTTGTTATTTTGTAGTTTGGAAAGTGTTTGTTTCGTTTCGTGTTTGCCATCATCGTTGTTATAATAAAGATGGCTTATTTCCCACAAGCTGCGTTTTGGTCAGAAGATCCTTCTCTCCTCACCTCGTCTGAGGATGAGGAGAGCGTCATCCGTTACATGCATGTTGTAATGTGATGTTACAGGAGCGTCATCCGTTAGAGAATCACCCACCAACACGCTAAGACCAAGCGGCAAGGGAAAACGAAACGGAGTAAGGGACAGGAGAGAAAGGAGCAATGGACATGGGACGATGTTTTGGATGGAAAGGGTTGCTACACTTGGGAGGAGATCCTGGCTGGGAGGGATCGCCTCCCATGGGAACAGGTGGAGGCATTGAGGAGAGCAGAGGCTACCTGGGAGAGGAACCGGAGCTATGAGGGAACGCGTCTGGCACGGAAGCCGAAAAAGCCCGTAAGTAATTCCCAAAAATTTCTTGGGGGGGGGCTAGGAGGTAGTGGGCCAAGGGCAGGTAGGAGACCTGCGCCCACTTCCCAGGCTTACCGTGGAGAGCGGGAGTACGGGCAGGCGCCGTGTTACGCAGTAGAGCGCACGGTGTCTCCTGTACGAGTGCATAGTCCAGTGCGGGTTATTCCACCTCCCCGCACTGGTAGGGCTAGATTGGGTATTGAGCCAGGTGTCATGAGGCCGGCTCAACGCGTCTGGTCTCCAGTGCGTCTCCTCGGGCCGGCATACATGGCACCTGCCTTACGCATGGTTTCCCCGGTTCGCCTACATAGCCCGGTGCGGGTTATTCCACCTCCCCGCACTGGTCGGGCAACCGGGAGTATTCAACCAGGTAAGGTTGGGCAAGCTCAATGCTCAAGAGAGCCAGTACGCCTCCACGGTCCGGTATTTCCGGCACCACCTCCCCGCCCCAGCCTAGTACCTACAGTGTATACACTACGCACTAGGCTACCAGTGCGTATCCTGAGCCCTGTTCCTCCTCCACGCACTCTCCCTGTAGTGCGTGTATCTAGCCCGGTGCCTCCAGTTCCGGCCCCACGCACTAAGCTACCAGTGCGTCTCCAGAGCCCTGTACACACTGTATATTCTCCCCCTACTAATCCTGATGTGCTTGTCCTCAGCCCGGCGTCACCAGTGCCGGTACCACGCATCAGGGATAGAGTAGGCTTTGAGAATACAGTGTGCCCTGTCCCTGCTCCCCGCACTAGTAGGAAGGTGCTTGTCATTAGCACGGTGCCTCCAGTTCCGGCACCACGCACCAGGTCTACAGTGCGCCATATCCGGCCAGAGCCATCCGTCTCCCCAGCGCCATCTGAGCCATCCGTCTCCCCAGCGCCATCTGAGCCATCCGTCTCCCCAGCGCCATCTGAGCCATCCGTCTCCCCAGCGCCATCTGAGCCATCCGTCTCCCCAGCGCCGTCTGAGCCATCCGTCTGCCAGGAGCCTGCAAAGCCGCCCGTCTGCCATGAGCCTGCAAAGCCGCCCGTCTGCCATGAGCCTACAGAGCCGTCAGCCAGACAGGAGCCGCTAGAGCCGTCAGCCAGACAGGAGCCGCTAGAGCCGTCAGCCAGACAGGAGCCGCTAGAGCCGTCAGCCAGACAGGATCTGCCATAGCCGCCAACCAGACAGGATCTGCCAGAGCCGCCAACCAGACAGGATCTGCCAGAGCCGCCAACCAGACAGGATCTGCCAGAGCCGCCAACCAGACAGGATCTGCCAGAGCCGCCAACCAGACAGGATCTGCCAGAGCCGCCAACCAGACAGGATCTGCCAGAGCCGCCAGCGAGCCATGAGCAGCCAGAGCCGTCAGAGCGCCATGAGCAGCCAGAGCCGTCAGAGCGCCATGAGCAGCCAGAGCCGTCAGAGCGCCATGAGCAGCCAGAGCCGTCAGAGCGCCATGAGCAGCCAGAGCCGTCAGCCTGCCATGAGCGTCGAGAGCCGTCAGCCTGCCATGAGCGTCGAGAGCCGTCAGCCTGCCATGAGCGTCGAGAGCCGTCAGCCTGCCATGAGCGTCGAGAGCCGTCAGCCTGCCATGAGCGTCGAGAGCCGTCAGCCAGCCATGAGCATCGAGAGTCGTCAGTCAGCCATGAGCTGCCCTTCAGCCTGAAAAGGCTAGATACCCAGAACTGCCCATCAGTCCAGAGCTGTCTCTCTGTCCGGAGCTGCCTTTCAGTCCGGAGTTGCCCCTCTATCCTGATCTCCCTCTCTATCTTTATCTACCTCTATAGTCTTATCTATCCCTCTGTCTTGGTTTATCTCTCTGTCCCGGTATTGTCATTATTAGATATGTTATTAGGAGGATTTTGTGGGGGAAGTAAGAGGGTGGACATTCTTGAAGGGAGGGGGCTAGGATGGATTATGGTGGGGTGGGAACCGCGCCCGGAGCCTGAGCCACCACCGTGGTTAGATGCCCACCCAGACCCTCCCCTAGACTTTGTGCTGGTGCGTCCGGAGTTCGCACCTTGTGGGGGGGGTACTGTCACGTTCCTGACCTATTTATGTTAGTTTTTGTGTGTTAGTTGGTCAGGACGTGAGGTTGGGTGGGCATTCTATGTTATCTGTTTCTATGTTGGTTTCGGTTTGCCTGGTATGGCTCTTGATTAGAGGCAGGTGGTTTGCGTTTGCCTCTAAGAGTCATATTTAGGTAGGGCATTCTCACTGTTTGTTTGGGGGTGGAGTATCAGAGCACATTGTGCGTCGGGGAGTATCAGAGCACATTGTGCGTCGGGGAGCATCAGAGCACATTGTGCGTCGGGGAGCATCAGAGCACATTGTGCGTCGGGGAGCATCAGAGCACATTGTGCGTCGGGGAGCATCAGAGCACATTGTGCGTCGGGGAGCATCAGAGCACATTGTGCGTCGGGGAGCATCAGAGCACATTGTGCGTCGGGGAGCATCAGAGCACATTGTGCGTCGGGGAGCATCAGAGCACATTGTGCGCCGGGGAGCATCAGAGCACATTGTGCGCCGGGGAGCATCAGAGCACATTTAATTTGATACCAAATGAAAAACTTTTTCTTAGCCACTGTTGAAAAGGCGAGTGTTGAGTGAAAGGGAGGAGTGTGTGAACTTCAGTTGTATGGTGTATATACAGCCAGTTCCTCTCATCCTCTCATCTTCTCTAGTGAATGTCACTCCATCCTTTTTAAACAGATGGGAGCGTCAATAGTTAATGTCCACTCTGCGTAGCTAAAGTAAATGGGTCTTTCTATAAACTAGGGTATCAGTGAGGATTTCCTTCACTGGACAACTTGTTACAACTGTTGATAAGTCATTGATAATAATCTGACAATTTTTTCATGTCAATACACTAAGAAATACGGGGGGCATCATGGCTATATTCAATAAAATTCACGAGTTGATTTAAAGCCTATGTTTACTGCTTTATCACGGTTGGTGTCTTGACCGATTTGTCCAAAATCGTGTGACATAAAACATTACTTTCTGTCCTTGCGTTTGTGGCAGTGTAAGTTGTCCTTATATCATATATTAGGCAATAAGGCACAAGGTGTGGTATATGTCCAATATACCACGGCTAAGGACTGTTCTTTGCCCGACGCAACGCGGAGTGCCTGGATACAGCCCTTAGCCATGGTATATTGGCCATATACCACAAACCCCCGAGGTGCCTTATTGCTATTATAAACTGGTTACCAACATAATTAGAGCAGTAAAAATACATGTTTTGTCATACCTGTGGTATATGGTCTGATATACCACTGCTGTCAGCAAATCAGCATTCAGGGCTCAACACCCAGTCTATAATAAGCATTAATCTATTAAATTAGACATTGAACTTGAACCCTGTAAGAATCCTGGATCTAGCTGTCGGACAGTTTTTTGCATAGAGATCTCAGATATGCAGTGTAACTACATAACATCTCGTGTTTCCTCATGTTACGGGGTGAAAACAGTTTTCATGGGCACACAAATCCAAAATAATAAATGCAATTGGCAGAGTCACCTTACCTTGATTCTTAACCTAAATCGATGTTGCATCAATATGTTTTGACCATGATAGTTTACAATCCAGGGTTACTCCAAGCAGTTTAGTCTCCAAAACCTGCTAAATTTCCACACTATTCATTACAATATTTAGTTCAGATTCAGGGTTTAATGAATGATTTGTCCGAAATGCAATGCTTTTAGTTTTTGAAATATTTAGGACTAACTTATTTCTTGCCACCCATTCTGAAACTGACTGCAGCTCTTTAAGTTTTACAGTGAATTCACTCGCTGCAGTAGCTGACGTGTATTGTGTTGAGTCATCCGCAAACATAGACACACAGGCTTTACTCAGAGCCAGTGGCATGTCATTAGTAAAGATTGAACAAAGTAAGGGGCCTAGACAGCTGCCCTGTGGAATGCCTGACTTTACTGGGATTATGTTGGAGAGTATTCAATTAAAGAACACCCTTTGTGTTATGTTATAGGTAACTCTCGATCCACAATATACAGGGGTACAAACTAGTTACCTTTCGGTGAAATTCGCCGTTTTGAATCCAAAATAGGTAACCTATGTGATTCGTGTAGATCCGATGACAAAAGTTTCGGCGGGGAGGGGCTTTGGATCACTACTGTCTGTAAGCAAACGAGTGATGCGTGTTTGGAGCAATACTGGCTGTATTCAAGGCTAAGCCAATCGTTCACATAACAGAATGCAGCACGCGACTGAAGAGACAACTAATTTGCTAGTTACAGCATCAGTGGGCGCTCTGGGAAGATAGTGGCAGGTGAAAGGCAGTTTGCCAGTTACAGCAGCGCGTTCCCTGAACGATAACGAAGAGTTAGGTGAGAAGCCTGACCACGGAGATGGGTGTGAGAAGGTGATGAAACGTACTTCACGAGCTGAAACCAAAAACAACTGGCATTTGGAATGTTTGAGGTGAGGGTGCAAGTGTGGTGGAACAAGTATTGTTAGAATTGTTTAATATTTTGCTAGCTAGATCGAATTCTCTGTTAGCCAGCCAGAGAAATGTTGAGCAACATTAGCCAACTTAGCTGATCAAATAATTCAGTTTATGGTGTGAAAATTAGCTGGCTAACAAAGTCAGACAGCTAGCTAGCTAACGTTATATCAGATGAGCTAACATTAGTAAACCTAACCAATTCGCCATAGTATTAACTGGTATATGACTCCTTGCCGTTCCTCAAATTATAACGTTAGTTGCTTACTGGACCCTGTGTGAAATGTTAACTAGGTAACAAACTAATGTTTTCCCTCTACAGTATGTGGTTTATTTCTCCCAATCACGGCCGGATGTGATGCAGCCTGGATTCGAACCAGGGACTGCAGTGACGCCTCTTGCACTGAGATGCAGTGCCTTAGACCGCTGCGCTACGCGGGACCCATAACAAGTTTTTCCAGCAGCAGATTATGATTGATAATGTCAAAAGCCGCACTGAATTCTAACAAAACAACTTCCACAATCTTTTTATTATCAATTTCTCTTATCCAATCATTAGTAATTTGTGTAAGTGCTGTACATGTTGAATGCCCTTCCCTATAAGCGTGCTGAAAGTCTGTTGTCAATTTGTTTACTGTAAAATAGCTCTGTAGCGGAATGACTTTTGCTTCCCTTTAGGCCTGAGGGCACACACTTTCCTGTAGGCTTAGGTTGAAGAGCTGGCAAATAGGAGTGGCAATATCGTCCGCTATCATCCTCAGTAATTTTCCATCCAAGTTTAAGGTGGCTTGTCATTGTTGATAGACGACGAAAAATGTTTCACCTCTTCCACACTCACTTTACGAAATTCAAAATTAGGATAGACTGTTGCGCAACACCCAACTCTATTCATTATTCTGGATATAATGACAACAAATTACGTAGCCTAGTGGCCTTATTCACGATATGATCTGGTAATGAAATAACATGACAAGTACAGTTTTCCATGTTACACCATTCAATTTAAACGACACAAGGGGTTTGAAGTAGCCTACTTGAATTTGGATCTCATAAATTCAAGTACTGGATTAGGTTTACCTTGAAAATAGAACATTTCTTCAATTTGGTGCTTGAAAAGTCCTTGCAATTATTGTAGCCAACTTATAAGTTCTCCTACTCCCTTATAATTACCTGTGATTTCATTGATCAGTTTTTGTGATTGTTGCAGATTGCAGGGTGTTGTGCTACTCTGTTGCGTTAAAACCACATGCGGTTATTATGAGGATGACAACCTCTAATGTTGGCTTCAATTTGGCTTTCCATACAAATCCTTCCATTAAAAAAGGAACCTGGTTTTGGTCACTTTCTTATAAAAACATCAATGGTGAAATTAATGCTACCGCTATTCATGGCTTTATTATGTGTGCCTAAATGGGCCACAGAGGCTACAGAAAAATCATTATTTTCACATTTTTGAATGTAATAAAAATTTGATTATCAATGCATTGGCAAGGCCTAAAAAATTAATTATTCTTATTTTTTTCTATATTAATGCAATTACTGTATATAAATTATACAATTGTAACATTGAGGTCATTAAAAATTACAATGAAGTGCTTTAAAAAGTCCTTGAATTTGACTTGCCAATGTCTGTATGAACCCTGCTTATAAAGTCCTAGTCCTATGTTGTTGTATAGCTGGAGTTATGGGCCAATTTGCATATATTCACTTTTATTCCTCAATGTACACATGGAACTGCTTGAAAATTATTTTTATTTTTGTTTTAATCCATTTTGACATTTTGATCCCAATGTCACACATTGGTCCCATTTATTTATAGAAAGACCCAAACAGCTCCACTAACCTCAATCCTAGTCACTTGTACTGTTTAAACTGTTTAAACTGAATACAATACACACTGGCAACTCTGGCCTTGCTTTTGTTTCCTATGATGCAATATACTTAGCTATGTTCCGAAAGCGTTTTATTGTCTGCAGAATGTTGTCTGGGTCTGGTTCTTCTCCCATCAGAATACATTGTAGACGCACAGTGAAGTTGAGTCATGGTTCACTGTAGACTAGGTTGTATTGATGGATTCTTGACTGGGAGCCATGACTGGGTTTCCAGACATGTTAATTTGTTAGGAAACACGTTGCGTGTGTAGTAGAAAACATACAACATGACTATCATAGCATGCACACACACACAGCCATATTCATATGATCAATCACCAATCTCATAGTCAGCAGCCATCACTGTGTGTACTGTGGGAATCTGATGTTGGAGCACAGTAATGACCTTCCACACTAGATATGACATACAGACACTCATGGAAGAAGATTTAACTTGAATGCAAAATGTCTGCCTGTCATTAAAAACCAACACATTGTTTAAATCCTTATTCAGGGTGATCAATCACCAGCCATCCCAATCCCATGCTTCCCTACCCTTCCTCCTCTGTTTGTACAGTATGAGACGAGTCTATGCTACGTTTGAGGTTGAAGCACCATGACAGCGTTTGTCTTCAGCACTAGATGGAGGAATAATTGATTTGACCCACTTCAACATTTGTCATTAGTCATCTGCTGCCTTGCGTTAAATTATGGCGGAGAGGCAAATTAATTGCCTGTGAGATCCTCTCTCAGGGAGGGTGTGGCAGTAAATTAACAATGCAGTGACTGCGAGCATGGCAGAGCAGGGAGGGAAATCAATTAACGATGTGGTGGCTGCGAGCATCGCAGAGCAGGGAGGGAAAACTACGAAGACGAGGATGCAGCTTGCCGCTAATGATGAAGATGCAGCTTGCCGCTAATGAGAAAGGCAGTTTGTTTCTGTGATGCTGGCCGTTTACTCATCGTCTAAGTGGCCAGAGCAAAGCATGCTGGGTCATCACTGTCCAAACCGTTATTGATGTTGTTGTTGTGATCTTCGAAAAAACCCTTTGAGTGGGTGTGGAGACGGACAACACAATAACCAAAACGCAATTTGATTGACTTTTCAAAGTGGCAGTCAATTAACGCAGCAGCGAGCATTATAAAGTGGGGAGGGGAATCTACGGCTCTCGCTTTCCTGCGAAGAAGCAGCTTGTCACTAATGAGAGATTCCGGTCGTTCACTCATTGTTTAAGTGGTGAGAGCAAAGCATGCTGGGTCATCGCTGTCCGAACCGTTATTGATGACGTTGTCACCAGTGACGACCCCAAGACCACATTGGTCAAGAAATTAACCTTTTGTTTGCACTGGAGCAAAAGTCGTGTCATGTCATCTGATCTGTTAGACATGTAATTATTAGATTAGAGTTATCTCAGCTGCATTCCCAAAATTAAAATCTTACGTAATTGCCTCAGATGCTTGATCAAGTTCTGGCTGAGATGTTGAGAGAAAGATACTAACACAATTTGCGTAGTCTCCATCCCCCAAACAAAAATTCTCTGCAAGTTTCAGTAATAATGTAACAAAAGAAGGAAGTGTTAAACAAATCAAAATATATTTTAGATTCTTCAAAGTAGCCACCCTTTGCCTTGATGACAGCATTGCACACTCTTGGCATAAATGTTTTGAGCAGGGGTTGGAACCAAAATTATTTTCCAATCGCTCTGTTTGGAACGGAACCATCATTGTTTTTCGTTCTGTACTGTACCATCGTTCCGACCAGTAAAATAAAGTTCTGAACCAGTTTGAACACCCAAAAAGTACCGGTTATATCGTTCCTTTTTAAACCTCAGAAATATATGTATGTATTTTTTACATTTAGCTCAACATTAAATTATAGAGCAGCTTGCTATGGAGCAGGAAGGCTGTTTAATCTGTATAGGAAAATCCTATAGGAACATTGTTAAGAGCAAATTGTATTTTGCCGTAACAGCATGGTTAAATCATGATGAAAGACAAACACAGACACTGTGCTGCCAGTCACAGTGTAGGGCATGATATACAACTGATATTTTCAGGGTGAGGATGGAGGAAGCTTGCCTTGAAGCCCTGGGCATCTTGTTGGGACATGCATTTTCTGAATTAGGTCCACAGAATTATACCTACGGAGGAGCGGCTTCTATGGAGGAACTTTGAATGTCCTTGAACTGTAGAGCTGGTTTAAAGTTGGACCAGAGCAAACGTTAGATATCAAATCAAATTTTATTTGTCACATACACATGGTTAGCAGATGTTAATGCGAGTGTAGCGAAATACTTGTGCTTCTAGTTCCGACAATGCAGTAATAACCAACGAGTAATCTAACCTAACAATTCCACAACTACTACCTCATACACACAAGTGTAAAGGGATAAAGAATATGTACATAAAGATATATGAATGAGTGATGGTACAGAACGGCATAGGCAAGATGCAGTAGATGGTATAGAGTACAGTATATACATATGAGATGAGTAATGTAGGGTATATAAACATAAAGTGGCATAGTTTAAAGTGGCTAGTGATACATGTATTACATAAAGATGGCAAGATGCAGTAGATGATATAGAGTACAGTATATACATTTACATATGAGATGAGTAATGTAGGGTATGTAAACATTATATTAAGTGGCATTGTTTAAAGTGGCTAGTGATACATTTTTACATACATTTCCATCAATTCCCATTATTATAGTGGCTGGAGTTGAGTCATTATGTTGGCAGCGGCCACTAAATGTTAGTGGTGGCTGTTTAACAGTCTGATGGCCTTGAGATATAAGCTGTTTTTCAGTCTCTCGGTCCCTGCTTTGATGCACCTGTACTGACCTCACCTTCTGGATGATAGCGGGGTGAACAGGCAGTGGCTCGGGTGGTTGTTGTCCTTGATGATCTTTATGGCCTTCCTGTGACATCGGGTGGTGTAGTTGTCCTGGAGGGCAGGTAGTTTGCCCCCGGTGATGCGTTGTGCAGACCTCACTACCCTCTGGAGAGCCTTACGCTTGTGGGCGAAGCAGTTGCCGTACCAGGCGGTGATACAGCCCGACAGGATGCTCTCGATTGTGCATCTGTAGAAGTTTGTGAGTGCTTTTGGTGACAAGCCGACTTTCTTCAGCCTCCTGAGGTTGAAGAGGCGCTGCTGCGCCTTCTTCACAACGCTGTCTGTGTGGGTGGACCAATTTAGTTTGTCCGTGATGTGTACACTGAGGAACTTAAAACTTACTACCGTCTCCACTACTGTCGATGTGGATAGGGGGGTGCTCCCTCTGCTGTTTCCTGAAGTCCACAATCATCTCCTGTGTTTTGTTGACGTTGAGTGTGAGGTTATTTTCCTGACACCACACTCCGAGGGCCCTCACCTCCTCCCTGTAGGCCGTCTCGTCGTTGTTGGTAATCAAGCCTACCACTGTAGTGTCGTCCGCAAACTTGATGATTGAGTTGGAGGCGTGCATGGCCACGCAGTCGTGGGTGAACAGGGAGTACAGGAGAGGGCTCAGAACGCACACTTGTGGGGCCCCAGTGTTGAGGATCAGCGGGGTGGAGATGTTATTACCTACCCTCACTACCTGGGGGCGGCCCGTCAGGAAGTCCAGTACCCAGTTGCACAGGGCAGGGTCGAGAACCAGGGTCTCGAGCTTGGTGACGAGTTTGGAGGGTACTATGGTGTTAAATGCTGAGCTGTAGTCGATGAACAGCATTCTCACATAGGTATTCCTCTTGTCCAGATGGGTTAGGGCAGTGTGGTTGCGATTGCGTCGTCTGTGGACCTATTGGGTCGGTAAGCAAATTGGAGTGGGTCTAGGGTGTCAGGTAGGGTGGAGGTGATATGGTCCTTGACTAGATAGCTAGCTTGTGTGTGCAGAGCAGCACTAGAAAAATAAAAAAAAACACATCTTCCCTTTTTGTAGTTAACAAATCCAACGTGAAATGTGATAACTATCGTATCCTTAACAGCATTGAAAAGTCAATATATTCTTCTCTAATTAAACATCTCTCCCTAATTTCTGAATTACACTTGTAAGGTCGTCAATAGGCTACAGTAACCTATGCTTTAGAGGGGAGTGGCAGGTACCCTACACACGCACACCCACTGGCAAAGATTTCCAGCTGGCAGGCAGACGCTGGAATAAGTTTGACAGAATGAGGGCGTTACATAGGCGCTTTGTTGCGATTTTTGTGGGACTGGGGAAAAAATTGCTGCAGCGTAAAATAAAGTTTATTAATCGGTTCCCATGCTTTTAAAATAACAGTTCTGTTCCGGAACAGTATAGATCACTTTCATTTTTGGTTCGGGTTCCCTGAACCGGCTGCAACACTTGGTTTTGTGTGAAATTTCTCACAAAAAGATGGGCATGCCGTTGGTAGACATTCCAGCAGTACCTGGTAATAGAACAAGTACAGTCGTGGCCAAAAGTTTTGAGAATGACACAAATATTTATTTTCACAAAGTCTGCTGCCTCAGTTTGTATGATGGCAATTTGCATATACTCCAGAATATTATGAAGAGTGATCAAAGGAATTGCAATTAATTGCAAATTGCTGACATCATGTCAGTGATTCTCTCGTTAACACAGGTGTGAGTGTTGACGAGAACAAGGCTGGAGATCACTCTGTCATGCTGATTGAGTTCGAATAACAGACTGGAAGCTTCAAAAGGAGGGTGGTGCTTGGAATCATTGTTCTTCCTCTGTCGACGATGGTTAGCTGCAAGGAAACACATGCTGTCATCGTTGTTTTGTACAAAAAAGGCCTTCACAAGCAAGGATATTGCTGCCAGTAAGATTGCACCTAAATCAACCATTTATCGGATCATCAAGAACTTCAAGGAGAGTGGTTCAATTGTTATGAAGTAGGCTTCAGGGCGCCCAAGAAAGTCCAGCAAGTGCCAGGACCGTCTCCTAAAGTTGATTCAGCTGCGGGATCGGGGCACCACCAGTACAGAGCTTGCTCAGGAATGGCAGCATGCAGGTGTGAGTGCATCTGCACGCACAGTGAGGCGAAGACTTTTGGATGATGGCCTGGTGTCAAGAAGGGCAGGAAAGAAGCCACTTCTCTCCAGGAAAAACATCAGGGACAGACTGATATTCTGCAAAAGGTACAGAGATTGGACTGCTGAGGACTGGGGTAAATTCATCTTCTCTGATGAATCCCATTTCTGATTGTTTGGGGCATCTGGAAAAAAGCTTGTCCGGAGAAGACAAGGTGAGCGCTACCATCAGTCCTGTGTCATGCCAACAGTAAAACCATCCTGAGACCATTCATGTGTGGGGTTGCTTCTCAGTCAAGGGAGTGGGCTCACTCACAATTTTGCCTAAGAACACAGCCATGAATAAAGAATGGTACCAACACATCCTCCGAGAGCAACTTCTCCCAACCATCCAGGAACAGTTTGGTGACGAACAATGGATTTTCCAGCATGATGGAGCACCTTGCCATAAGGCAAAAGTGATAACTAAGTGGCTCGGGGAACAAAACATGGATATTTTGGGTCCATGGCCAGGAAACTCCCCAGACCTTAATCCCATTGACAACTTGTGGTCAACCCTCAAGAGGCGGGGGACAAACAAAAACCCACACATTCTGACAAACTCCAAGCATTGATTATGCAAGATTGGGCTGCCATCATTCAGGATGTGGCCCAGAAGTTAATTGACAGCATGCCAGGGTGGATTGCAGAGGTCTTGAAAAAGAAGGGTCAACACTGCAAATATGACTCTTTGCATCAACTTCATGTAATTGTCAATAAAAGCCTTTGACACTTATGAAATGCTTGTAATTATACTTCAGTATTCCATAGTAACATCTGACAAAAATATCTAAAGACACTGAAGCAGCAGACTTGTGGAAATTAATTTTCGTGTCATTCTCAGAACTTTTGGCCACGACTATACACAACACAGGATGTTTAAGGAAATATATACAGTGGGACAAAAAAGTATCTAGTCAGCCACCAATTGTTCAAGTTCTCCCACTTAAAAAGATGAGAGAGGCCTGTAATTTTCATCATAGGTACACTTCAACTATGACAGACAAAATTAGGAGATAAAATACAGAAAATCACATTGTAGGATTTTTAATGAATTTATTTGCAAATTATGGTGGAAAATAAGTATTTGGTCAATAACAAAAGTTTATCTCAATACTTTGTATATACCCTTTCCTGGACTGGCTAGGCCACTCCAGGACCTTGAAATGATTCTTACGAAGCCACTCCTTCGTTGCCCGGGCGGTGTGTTTGGGATCATTGTCATGCTGAAAGATCCAGCCACGTTTCATCTTCAATGCCCTTGCTGATGGAAGGACGTTTTCACTCGAAATCTCACGATACATGGCCCCATTCATTCTTTCCTTTACACGGATCAGTCGTCCTGGTCCCTTTGCAGAAAAACAGCCCCAAAGCATTATGTTTCCACCCCCATGCTTCACAATAGGTATGGTGTTCTTTGGATGCAACTCAGCATTCTTTGTCCTCCAAACACGACGAGTTGAGTTTTTACCAAAAAGTTCTATTTTGGTTTCATCTGACCATATGACATTCTCCCAATCTTCTTCTGGATCATCCAAATGCTCTCTAGCAAACTTAAGACGGGCCTGGACATGTACTGGCTTAAGCAGGGGGACACGTCTCGCACTGCAGGATTTGAGTCCCTGGCGGCGTAGTGTGTTACTGATGGTAGGCTTTGTTACTTTGGTCCCAGCTCTCTGCAGGTCATTCACTAGGTCCCCCCGTGTGGTTCTGGGATTTTTGCTCACCGTTCTTGTGATCATTTTGACCCCACGGGGTGAGTTCTTGCGTGGAGCCCCAGATCGAGGGAGATTATCGGTGTCTTGTATGTCTTCCATTTCCTAATAATTGCTCCCACAGTTGATTTCTTCAAACCAAGCTGCTTACCTATTGCAGACTCAGTCTTCCCAGCCTGGTGCAGGTCTACAATTTTGTTTCTGGTGTCCTTTGACAGCTCTTTGGTCTTGGCCATAGTGGAGTTTGGAGTGTGACTGTTTGAGGTTGTGGACAGATGCAAACGAATTACTTAAAAATCATACAATGTGATTTTCTGGATTTTTGTTTTAGATTCCGTCTCTCACAGTTGAAGTGTACCTATGATAAAAATGACAGACCTCTACATGCTTTGTAAGTAGGAAAACCTGAAAAATCGGCAGTGTATCAAATACTTGTTCTCCCCACTGTATATTGACGTGTGATTAACTAGCTTACTAACATTTACAAATATGGGAGTAATGATTAATACATGGTGACCAACGGTTTGTAAATGCCTTTATAAATGCCTTTATGAATGGTTTTAAATGGTTTATTAAGGACCCTTAATATAGTTTTAGCCTAGGATGTTGCTGGGCCCAGCACAAGCAGTGTGGTCCCCTGGTCTTCTGCTCCCAGTGATGCTAGGTAGGCTTAGAGCAGAATTTCCCCAGGCCTCCCCTGGCTCAAGCTACAGTATTTGTAGCTACTGTACCTCTGCTCTGTTATGTACAGGAACAGTAGCGTTGTATGAGCTTCTTCAAGTGTGTCTGTCTGCCTGTGGCGTTTGTGTGGTGGTGGGTATTGTGGGTGTGTGCCTGTATGTATGTGAATGTCAGTGTTTCCCCTGGGATTGTTTTCAGCAGCAGTGGTAAAGGTAGCTGCTTTCTTGGGGAGTCCGTGGGCAAGCCCCCCGGGGAGTTTTTTTGTAGAACGACTGAAAAGGTTACTTCTGGTGACTTTTCAAAGGACATTTTACAAAGTGAATGAAAATTAAATGACGTTGACACCGCCACTGCACTGTAGGTAGATGATGAGGAGCAAGCAGTGTTTGTGCTTGTGGCTCTCATTCACACCTACTGTTACTGTTCACTTTTCCACAAATAAACATTGCAGCTTGTCAGGGATAGTATGAGATTTTGGTAATCAAGCCCTTTTTCTATACTGAACGATAATATAAATGCAACATGCAGCAATTTCAAATATTTTACTGGGTTACAGTTCATGTGAGGAAATGAGCCAAGTGAAATAAATTCCTTAGGCCTAATCTATGGATTTCACATGACTGGGAATACAGATATGCATCTGTTGGTTACAGATATCTTAAAAAAAAAAATGGGCCTCACAATGGGTGTTAGCTGGACTTATGGTTCATGAGAATACGTTTTTCAAAGGTTTAAAAATATGTCAAAAAATGTAAGAAAATCTATTCATGACAACCTTAAGGCACATTTTGAAAGAAAAAAAGTTACCAGTCTATGCTTGAGTTATTTGACCATGTCAAGAAAAAACCCCATCTAAGAATAATAATAGGTTTCAAAGCTTCACTGTGAACCCCTAATAATCATTTAAATCATATTTTTTGGAGTGGTGGCAACGATTTAGCAGCGTTGGTGCTCGGATGCTAAATGTATATAGGGGGAACACTGTGTGTGTGTGAGAGAGAGAAGATGTGAATGCTTAACTCAGTTTTAATAGGTTGCAGCAGGATGTTTTTCAACAGAGAAGGTTTTGGGTCGAAATATTTTAATAATTGCTTTGATCATGAGAATAATTAGGTATTCTTTATTCTCTAAAACAGTACACACACAGTAACACACACACACACACACACACACACACACACACACACACACACACACACACACACACACACACACACACACTAACATGCCATCAACACACATTGACAGAATACACATGTAGGTACAAACATAGAAGCACATTTAACATCTCTCTCAGTACCAGTGTGGTAACAAGTGAAGAATAGGAGATCATTATTGGGTGAGGTATTTATTTAAAATGCATATTTCATAATACACAAAGCCACAATAATAAGGATTGTAAATAGCAGTGTCGGGACTTTACTTTCATTTATCTGATGACTGTTTATTTATTTAATCCACTAACTATGTTTAATTGTTACCCGATTCAATTAATTACCTCATTAACTCTTATATCATCATTCTGAACAGTCGTAACCTCATGCATCTGCAAAAACCCTTTCTCATAATTCAGTACTAGACAAATTGGTTCAATTATTTATTTACTAACTAACTAAATAATAACACAGGATAAACACACACATAGATTATTGACTAGAAACTTAATACGATGGAAACAGGTCCCTAGCGGACTGACACAATATTACGGCTTGTTACAACAGAGATGGGGGGAGAAAAAGGGACACTTATCGTGGATATATTTTAGAACTATTCTCACATTAGTCATATACTTTGCACACGAACCGCCATCCGTTTGGAATTAGAAATCATTCATGTATTTACGTCAAACTGGCCCAGTTCTCTCCTCCTCTCTTCTGTGGGTGAGAGAAGGTCTGGTTATTTCCAAGCTGATCTGACCCATTGTGATCCTCACAGGACAGTCATGACAGCAGCCTCCACATCGCAATGTAACAAAATATATGCTTTCTCCTCAAATGTACAACTCAACAGTTCAGAGAATCCAAACTCTATTTCAGATAGGCCTCCAAATAGACTACAGTATGCATACAGTAGCTTTGACTTATAAAACCAAATTCAATTGCTTTTCGTTGAATTTTCATAGGAGCAGCAATCACAGGTTTAGATTAAGTTTTCTCAAGGCATGAATAATTGTACAACTCCTTGATACTGATTGGTTTCTGGGATCTCATCTGTTCTTGTGAAAATGAGCAGTTGATAATGCAGAAAACTCGGACTAGTTTCAGTAGCTCAGCGGCTCTGAAGAAGAGACAAATACTATTTTCTCTATAATTGGGAACCATTTTACTACAGAGGCATTGGTACCTCAGATACCCAATAATATCCAACTCACCATTGGCAGGAGTGTAACATAGCGACGGTACCTAATTTCCCCACGTGGGTACTAGCAGTAGTGAAGCACCACTTGTAGATGATTGAGATGCATTGACTGTGCTCATCATTTCTCTATCTGATTTTAACCAAGTGGCTCAGCTACTTCTCACGTCCTCTCTCTGTAGGACAAGTAGCTCAGCTACTTCTCACGTCCTCTCTCTGTAGGACAAGTAGCTCAGCTACTTCTCACATCCTCTCTCTGTAGGACAAGTAGCTCAGCTACTTCTCACATCCTCTCTCTGTAGGACAAGTAGCTCAGCTACTTCTCTCGTCCTCTCTCTGTAGGACAAGTAGCTCAGCTACTTCTCACGTCCTCTCTTTGTAGGACAAGTAGCTCAGCTACTTCTCACGTCCTCTCTCTGTAGGACAAGTAGCTCAGCTACTTCTCTCGTCCTCTCTCTGTAGGACAAGTAGCTCAGCTACTTCTCTCGTCCTCTCTCTGTAGGACAAGTAGGTCAGCTACTTCTCTCGTCCTCTCTCTGTAGGACAAGTAGCTCAGCTACTTCTCACATCCTCTCTCTGTAGGACAAGTAGCTCAGCTACTTCTCTCGTCCTCTCTCTGTAGGACAAGTGGCTCAGCTAATTCTCACGTCCTCTCTCTGTAGGACAAGTAGGTCAGCTAATTCACACATCCTCTCTCTGTAGGACAAGTAGCTCAGCTACTTCTCTCGTCCTCTCTCTGTAGGACAAGTGGCTCAGCTAATTCTCACATCCTCTCTCTGTAGGACAAGTAGCTCAGCTACTTCTCTCATCCTCTCTCTGTAGGACAAGTAGCTCAGCTACTTCTCTCGTCCTCTCTCTGTAGGACAAGTAGCTCAGCTACTTCTCTCGTCCTCTCTCTGTAGGACAAGTAGCTCAGCTACTTCTCTCATCCTCTCTCTGTAGGACAAGTAGCTCAGCTACTTCTCTCGTCCTCTCTCTGTAGGACAAGTGGCTCAGCTAATTCTCACGTCCTCTCTCTGTAGGACAAGTAGGTCAGCTAATTCTCACGTCCTCTCTCTGTAGGACAAGTAGGTCAGCTAATTCACACATCCTCTCTCTGTAGGACAAGTAGCTCAGCTACTTCTCTCGTCCTCTCTCTGTAGGACAAGTAGCTCAGCTACTTCTCACATCCTCTCTCTGTAGGACAAGTAGCTCAGCTACTTCTCTCGTCCTCTCTCTCTAGGACAAGTAGCTCAGCTACTTCTCACGTCCTCTCTCTAGGACAAGTGGCTCAGCTACTTCTCACGTCCTCTCTCTAGGACAAGTGGCTCAGCTACTTCTCACATCCTCTCTCTAGGACAAGTGGCTCAGCTACTTCTCACGTCCTCTCTCTGTAGGACAAGTGGCTCAGCTACTTCTCACGTCCTCTCTCTGTAGGACAAGTGGCCAGTCCATCAGTGTGAAAGGTGATCTATTCACACAAGTAAATGGCCTCTGTGATGCACTGGGTAGTGTCGTGGATGGGACTATTTCAAAAAGATTCTTGACAACGTTTCGATCCCATTCCCCTAATAGTACATTTCCCCCCTGATCAGTTTCCCTAAGGCCAGCTGAGTAGATAAGGATAGGGCCAGACAGCGCGTAGAGCGCGAGATTCTGTATATATAGTAATGCTACATGATGGAGCTTCAGACCCATGACAGCCCGTCATGATAAATGGCCCTGGCTGGACATTATTGCTGTCACTTAATTTCTCACCCCGACAACCAGTCACTTGGCGTCTCTCTCCCCCCTGATTAACACTCAGAACTCATTTATTGAAACGCACTTTACATTTCCCCAAAATCACCACAACAACACACACACACCCTGATGCACTCCTCTGTAAATGGGGAGTGATTGCTTGTGAGATACCCTTGTCAAAATACACATTTTACCAGGACATTTGACGTTCCTGGGTTGACTGACTGAACGTGTGTGTGTGTATGTGTGTGTGTGTGTGTGTGTGTGTGTGTGTGTGTGTGTGTGTGTGTGTGTGTGTGTGTGTGTGTGTGTGTGTGTGTGTGTGTGTGTGTGTGTGTGTGTGTGTGTGTGTGTGTGTGTGTGTGTGTGTGTGTGTGTATGTATTTGTGTGGGGGGATAACTGAACATGAGAAGGGCTTTGAAATTGCAGAGAATTTTTTTATTTTATCCTTCACTTGTTCTTCCCTCTGATTCATCCTGCCCCTCTGGAGTTGAAACTTCTCTGGAGTTGAAACTTCTCTGGAGTTGAAACTTCTCTGGAGTTGAAGCCTCTCGGGCGTATCTACTGGTATAGAGTGGCATCTTTGAATCCATCAACCTTATTTTCTCAAACTCTTTAGGGATTCTTGTGATGAGTCCAAAGACCACATTCTGAGTGAATATGACCTGTAGTTCATTAGATTTTTTATGATCATTTTAAGCATTAGCATTACTTAATTGTTAAGTTTCCTTATGTTTTAAGATATCATTACAAAAGGTAACATAGTTCATCATGGTCATGTCTTTGATGACTTTAATGTTCATAGGCCATTGTGAAGTGGATTTAAAAAAGGATTTAAATGGACATGTCAAACCAGATTTCCTGATTTATCAATCCCTTATCATCTCTCAAGCTAAGAAGCCTCTCTGGAGTTATAACGGTGAAACACACTGATGATGCTGTATGATAAAGAATAGACATGATAATGTACTGTAGAAGTAAACAGGATGTTTGGGGAGGTCCAAATACAGTAGTAGTTGGTAAGATACTTTTGTATATATTATAGTGTATGTGGACACCCCGTGCACAAAGCGAGGTCCATACAGAAATGGTTTGTCGTGATCGGTGTGGAAGAACTTGACTGGCCTGCACAGAGCCCTGACCTCAACCCCATCGAACACCTTTGGGATGAACTGGAACTCAGACTGAGAGCCAGGCCTCATTGCCCAACATCAGTGCCCGACCTCACTAATGCTCTTGTGGCTGAATGGAAACAAGTCCCCGCAGCAATGTTTCAACATCTAGTGGAAAGCCTTCTCAGAAGAGTGGAGGCTGTTTTAGCAGCAAAGGGGAACCAACTAAACTCAGCAAAAAAAAGAAACGTCCTGTGACTAACATAAATGGAATAATGTGTCCCTGAACAAAGGGGGGTCAAAATCAAAAGTAAACAGTCAGTATCTGGTGTGGACACCAGCTGCATTAAGTACTGCAGTGCATCTCCTCCTCATGGACTGCACCAGAGTTGCCATTTCTTGCTGAGAGATGTTACCCCACTCTTCCACCAAGGCACCTGCAAGTTCCCAGACATTTCTGGGGTGAATGGCCCTAGCCCTCACCCTCCGATCCAACAGGTCCCAGACGTGCTCAATGGGATTGAGATCCGGGCTCTTCGCCTGCCATGGCAGAACACTGACGTTCCTATCTTGCAGGAAATCATGCACAGACCGAGCAGGATGGCTGATGGCATTGTCATACTGGAGGGTCATGTCAGGATGAGCCTGCAGGAAGGGTACCACAGGAGGGAGGAGGATGTCTTCCCTGTAACACACAGCGTTGAGATTGCCTGCAATGACAAGCTCAGTCCGATGATGCTGTGACACACCGCCCCAGACCATGACGGACCCTCTACCTCCAAATCGATCCCGCTCCAGAGTACAGGCCTCCGTGTAACGCTCATTCCTTCGACGATAAACACGAATCCGACCATCACCCCCGGTGAGACAAAACCGCGACTCGTCAGTGAAGAGCACTTTTTGCCAGCCCTGTCTGGTCCAGCGATGGTGGGTTTGTGCCCATAGACGACATTGTTGCCGGTGATGTAAGGCAGGTCCTCAACAGACAACAGGCCTACAAGCCCTCAGTCCAGCCTCTCTCAGCCTATTGCAGACAGTCTGAGCACTGATGGAGGGATTGTGCGTTCCTGGTGTAACTCGGGTAGTTGTTGCCATCCTGTACCTGTCCCGCAGGTGTGATTTTCGGATGTACCGATCCTGTGCAGGTGTTGTTACACGTGGTCTGCCACTGCGAGGACGATCAGCTGTCCGTCCTGTGTCCCTGTAGCGCTGTCTAGGCGTCTCACAGTACGGACATTGCAATTTATTGCCCTAAGTCACATCCTCATGCCTCCTTGCAGCATGCCAAAGGCACGTTCATGCAGATGAGCAGGGACCCTGGGCATCTTTCTTTTGGTGTTTTTCTGAATTAGTAGAAAGGCCTCTTTAGTGTCCTAGGTTTTCATAACTGACCTTAATTGCCTACCGTCTGTAAACTGTTAGTGCCTTAACGACCGTTCCACATGTGCATGTTCATTAATTGTTTATGGTTCATTGAACAAGCATGGGAAACAGTGTTTACACCCTTTACAATGAAGATCTGTGAAGTTATTTGGATTTTTACAAATTTATCTTTGAAAGACAGGGTCCTGAAAAAGGGACGTTTCTTTTTATGCTGAGTTTACATATTAATGCCTATGATTTTGGAATGAGATGTTCAACGAACAGGTGGCCACATACTTTTGGTCTTGTAGTGTACAACCCCTTGAAAAAGCTGTACCAATATAAATCCTCTGTAGCTTTGACAGTGTTTTTTATGTGTTAGCATAGCTATGATATGGACTCAGTTTCAACTCCGTTAGAAGTCCTGTCTCACCTGACGTAGCTTATCAGTATACACTGGTCAGCCAAACAGTTTGATTGATGTCCTCAGAGCATGTTAAGTGGTGATTTCAACACATCATGGGTTGTTGTTTTAACGGAATAGGACAAAGTTGGTTTGTGTGTGTGTGTGTGTGTGTGTAGGTTTGTGTGTGTGTAGGTTTGTGTGTGTAGGTTTGTGTGTGTGTGTGTGTGTGTGTGTGTGTGTGTGTGTGTGTAGGTTTGTGTGTGTGTGTGTAATTTCATGCATGCGGATCAGATTCGCCTGCTCTTGTAATTCGGGGCCATCAGTGCAGACACAGTCTCACTCTGATGGACCGATTGAAAAAACTAAACACACACAGAGAGTTATCTGGAGGAGCGATACAGGAAGCAGAGTGTGTGATGGGACTATGAAAGGAGATTGCTTTGATTACCATGTTAATTAACCTAGCCTCCCCTGTGGATGGATCTGTGTGTGTGTGTGTAGGTTTGTGTGTTGGCCCCCAATGCTCTTATTGAGTGATTCTTAGAGAACATGTAGAAATTGCCACTGATGATGGTAGTAATACATTTTTCCATTGAACACTACACCCACTGCCTGTGGTGCAGAACAGAGTGAAAATGAAAACATTGTCAAAAGAAAAGGGATTTCTGATGGCCATTTACCTTCATAATAGACTCCACTTCATTACTCATAAACACAAACATTTTCCTGAATGTTTAGCGCCGAAAGACAAGGACAAACCTTTTGTGGAAAAAAAATAGATACTGGATATATATTATTTACCCTCTCCGGCTTGACAGCTTCGACTGGTTAACACTTACAGCTGGAGGAATCACAGCTAGAGAGCCTTTCCATTGAAACCTTACACACAAACACCACACACAGCTGGGACTTTCTGTCTAGTTTAGAACCTCCCTATAGGGATCCTAGGGGATCTGTTAGTTTTCTATAATGTTTGATGGATGTCCTGCTCCTTCTGTCTTCTCTCATTATTTAAGAACCCGCCTGTCTCAGAACATAACTCTTATATCAGTTATGTTCTTGGGGCTCCCGAGGGCCGCAGCGGTCTAAGGCACTGCGTCTCAGTGCAAGAGGCATCACTGCAGTCCCTGGTTCAAATCCAGGCTGCATCACATCCGGACGTGATTGGGAGTCCCATAGGGCGGCGCACAATTGGCCCAGCGTCGTCTGGGTTTGGCCGGGGTAGGTCGTCATTGCAAATAAGAATTCGTAACTGACTTGCCTAGTTAAATAAAAAAATATATCAATATCACACACGCCCTTGCAGACACACCATCGCAGACGCGCCCTCGTTAATTCAGTTATTACAGACCAGCTGCCTTCCGAATTTCTTTTAACATTTGTGCCCGTGCTCACGCACACACACTTAGCTATTCACTATGCCTCTGCTGTTTTATTAAGACCCTATTGCCGTGACAGGGAACAGAAATCCAAGTGAAGGAGAAACTCTGAGCTGAGGTAAATTGGTTTGTAGCAGCAGTTTTACTGACGGAGGCATCGTGTGTGGGGGGGAGAATATCTGCCCATCCGACCAGACACACACGGCCCTTTATCACTATTAGGACAGATTAGGCCGATTTCTCATCAAATTCAACCAAAAACTAAAACCACTTAGGCCGGACAAAGTTGAATTACTGTCTAACGGATGCCCTGCCTTTCTTTTCTCCACACCCTTTGATTGTCTCGTCTGGCTGCCACGAAAAGCACCCACCTTGGAGACAGTCAATCACAATATTGTGGAGCTGCTGATCTGCACAAAGTGTGTGCGTGCCACAGGCAATGTACTTTGCTGGATGATATAAGGAAGCTGAATGGCAAACCACAAGTATTTTATCGAATACACAGTTCAGGTCAATGATCGCAGAACAGAGTACTTGTATTTACCTTTTGCTATTTCAGTTGAGGACTTGCGTGACATGGTGGAAAAGTGGCTTCCACCAGAAACTAAAATCCCATCAATACAGTATCCAAGACTGCAGTTTACACCCAAGAATCCATGGTCCATGTCTGCTCTCCAGTACACAGGAAGGTTTGACCTCAAGTTCATGATCCAGTCTCGGGTGATAAGAAAGGGACATCAAGATTCAAAGTTTGTTGCAGTACAGTGGAACTACATTAAACAGTTTGCTTGCATGTGAAATGTTATGTGTGGATGATAAGGCAATCATCCCTGTCGGAGAACCTGACCAGCCTATAGGGACGTGTAACAGAGGCAGACATCCAAGCGTTGCTCCTGTGAGTGGGCCAGTTCTAGCAGCTGCCGACCATGATTACCACATCAGTACCATCTGTCATGTTGGTCCCAGCATCTCCATCTAGTTCATTCTATGATGGGAAAGTTCATGTCACTGTCAAGGACAAGATTTTCCAGCCATCCATCCCCCTTCGACACACAGTTGAAAATCTCAGCATTCTCAGAGGAGAAAACTACAGTGAAGATGTCTTTCTCAACAAGTAAATCTTGATCATTCATGGTGGTGGGCCAGACCACAGAACCACATATGCCTCTGTTCAAGCATGCCACACACTCCTGTTTGTTCAACTAGACCTTGACATGCTTATTGCCTGTAGAACAGCACCAGGTGACAGCTGGGCCAACCCTGCCGAGAGAGTTAATTCCCTTCTAAACTTGGGGCTTCAGGGAACAGCCCTGGCTAGGAAGAAGATGGAAGAATCAAATGAGAAGCGTGTGAAGAAGTGTAGCACAATGACAAGCCTACGTGAAACAGCCACCAAACAACCAGATATGAAAGAGGCTTGTGAAAATAGTATGCCAGTTTGAGCGCCTGAAGTGGAAAGGAACACACATAGAAGTACATCAAATTAAAGTATCATTTTATTTGTCACATACACATGTTTAGCAGGTGTTATTGTGGATGTAGCGAAATGCTTAACAGTGTCAGCCCGCAACAGGAAAAATTCAACATTATTGATACAGAAGTTGACATGATGCATGACCTCAGCAGAAAAGGCCTTGACAAGGAACAGTACAAGCAATTCCAGGACAGACATTTCAAGATGTTAAAATAAAGAGATCAAGAAATGCGAGGGAGAAGATCCATGCTGGTACTGCTTAATGAATCCTCCACGCTTGCCAGAAGAACAATTTAAGAAATTAAAGTTTGTGCCTGATCAAATAATTTGTTATTGGTCACATACACGTGTTTAGCAGATGTTATTGTGGGTGTAGCGAAATGCTTGATCCAACATTGACAGCAGACAGACGTGAGTACCAGAGATTGTATGATCTGTACTAGAGGTCGACCGATTATGATTTTTCAACGCCGGTACCAATACCGATTATTGGAGGACCAAAAAAGCCGATACCGATTAATCGGCCAATTTTATTTATTTATTTATTTGTAATAATGACAATTACAACAATACTGAATGAACACTTATTTTAACTTAATATAATACATCAATAAAATCAATTTAGCCTCAAATAAATATTGAAACATGTTCAATTTGGTTTAAATAATGCAAAAACAAAGTGTTGGAGAAGAAAGTAAAAGTGCAATATGTGCTATGTAAGAAAGCTAACGTTTGAGTTCCTTGCTCAGAACATGAGAACACATGAGCTGGTGGTTCCTTTTAACATGAGTCTTCAATATTCCCAGGTAAGAAGTTTTAGGTTGTAGTTATTATAGGAATTATAGGACTATTTCCCTCTATACAATTTGTATTTCATTAACCTTTGACTATTGGATGCTCTTATAGGCACTTTAGTATTGCCAGTGTAATAGTATAGCTTCCGTCCCTCTCCTCGCTCATCCCTGGGCTCGAACCAGGAACACAACGACAACAGCCACCCTCGAAGCAGCGTTACCAATGCAGAGCAAGGGAAACAACCACAGGCTCAAAGCGAGTGACGTTTGAAACGCTATTAGCGCGCGCTAACTAGCCAGCCATTTCACTTCGGTTACACCAGCCTCATCTCGGGAGTTGATAGGCTTGAAGTCATAAACAGCGCAATGCTTGACGCACAACGAAGAGCTGCTGGCAAAACGCACGAAAGTGCTGTTTGAATGAATGTTTACGTGCCTGCTTCTGCCTCCCACCGCTCAGTCAGATACTTGTATGCTCAGTCAGATTATATGCAACGCAGGACACGCTAGATAATATCTAGTAATATCATCATCACCTTCATTAAAATAAAGGTGTAAAAAAATATTATTTTTTAAAATCGGACACCGATTTCCGATTGTTATGAAAACTTGAAATCGGCCCTAATTAATCGGCCATTCCGATTAATCGGTCGACCTCTAATCTGTACAGCTTGGACACCACTGACGAGGATAGGCCTTCTCTGACACCAAATATAGAACATGTAAAGAGGAGTGCTACCATCGTCAATGGAAAGGTGAGAGCGACCATCAACTGTGTTGAAGGTATTTTTTGTATTTGTATTTATTATGGATCCCCATTAGCTGCTACCAAAGCAACAGCTACTCTTCCTGAGGTCCAGCAAAATAAAGGCAGTTTATACAATTTTAAAACATAACAGTACATTCACAGATTTCACAACACACTGTGTGCCCTCAGGCCCCTACTCCACCACTACCACATCTACACTACTAAATTCATGTGTATGTATTGTGCGTATGTTATCGTGTGTGTGTGTGTGTGTGTGTGTGTGTGTGTGTGTGTGTGTGTGTGTGTGTGTGTGTGTGTGTGTGTGTGTGTGTGTGTGTGTGTGTGTGTGCGTGTGTCTGTGCTAATGTTTGTGTTGCTTCACAGTCCCCGCTGTTCCATAAGGTGTTTTTTTAATATCTGTTTTTTAAATCTATTTTACTGCTTGCGTCAGTTACGTGATGTAGAATAGAGTTCCATGTAGTCATGGCTCTATGTAGTACTGTGTGCCTCCCATAGTCTGTTCTGGACTTGGGGACTGTGAATAGACCTCTTGTTGTCACGCCTTGATCATAGTAAGCTGTTTATTCTCTGTGTTGGTTGGGGTGTGATAGTGACTTGGGTGGGTCATCTAGGTGTTTTGTATTTCTATGGTGGCCTGATATGGTTCCCAATCAGAGGCAGCTGTTTATCGTTGTCTCTGATTGGGGATCATATTTAGGTAGCCATTTCTTCATTTGTGTTTGTGGGATCTTGTCTATGTTTAGTTGCCTGTCAGCACTATTTGATTAGCTTCACGTTTCGTTCGTTGATTTATTTATTTAACATCTTTCAGTGTTCATTCATTAAAAGAGAATGTACGCATACCACGCTGCGCCTTGGTTCATTCCATACGACGATCGTGACACTTGTGGCATGTCTTGTGGGGTATGCATGGGTGTCCAAGCTGTGTACCAGTAGTTTAGACAGACAGCTTGGTGCATTCAACATGTCAATACCTCTCATAAATAAAAGTAGTCATGAAGTCAATCTCTCCTCCACTTTGAGCCAGGAGAGATTGACATGCATATTTTTTATATTAGCTCTCTGTGTACACCCAAGGGCCAGCTGTGCTGCCCTGTTCTGAGTCAATTGCAATTTTCCTAAGTCCTTTTTTGTGGCACCAGCCACACGACTGAACAGTAGTCAAGGTGCAACAATACTAGGGCCTGTAGGACCTGCTTTGTTGATAGTATTGTTAAGAAGGCAGAGCATCACTTTATTATAGACAGACTTCTCCCCACCTTAGCTACTACTGCATCAATATGTTTTGGCCATGACAGTTTACAATCTAGTGTTACTCCAAGCAGTTTATTCATCTCAACTTGCTCAATTTCCACATTATTTATTGCAAGATTTAGTTGAGGTTTAGTGTTTAGTGAGTGTTTTGTTCCAAATACAATGCTTTTAGTTTTAGAAATGTTTAGGGCTTATTCCTTGCCACCCACTGTGAAACTAACTGCAGCTCTTTGTTGAGTGTTGCAGTCATTTCAGTCGCTGTTGTAGCTGATGTGTATAGTTTGAGTCATCCGCATACATAGAAACTCTGGCTTTACTCAAAGTCAGTGGCATGTCGTTAGTAAAAATTGGAAAAGGCAAGGGGCCTAAACAGCTACCCTGGGGAATTCCTGATTTGAACTGGATTATATTTGATAGGCTTCCATTAAAGAACACCCTCTGTGTTCTGTTAGGCAAGTAACTCTTTATCCACATTATAGCAGGGGGTGTAAAGCCATGACACAAGTTTTTCCAGCAGCAGACTATGATCAATAATGTCAAAATGTGCACTGAAGTCTAACAAGATAGCCCCCACAATCATTTTATCATCAGTTTCTCTCAGCCAATCATCAGTCATTTGTGTAAGTGCTGTGCTTGTTGAGTGTCCTTCCCTATAAGTATGCTGAAATTCTGTTGTTAATTTGTTTACTGTAAAATAGCATTATATCTGGTCAAACACATTTTTTCCCAGAAGTTTACTAAGGGTTGGTAGCAGGCTGATTGGTCGGCTATTTGAGCCAGTAAATGAGGCTTTACTATTTGGTTGGTAGCAGAATGACTTTAGCTTCCCTCCAGGCCTGAGGGCATACTCTCTAGTAGGCTTAAATTGAAGATGTGGCAAATAGGAGTGGCAATATCGTCCGCTATTATCCTCAGTAATTTTCCATCTAAATTGTCAGACCCTGGTGGCTTGTCATTGTTGATAGACAACAATACTTTTTTCGCCTCTTCCACACTGACTTTACTGATTTCAAAAGTACAATTCTTGTCTTTCATAATTTGGTCCGATATACTTGGATGTTTAGTGTCAGCGTTTGTTGCTGGCATGTCATCCCTAAGTTTGCTAATCTTGCCAATGAAAAAGTCATTAAAGTAGTTTGCAATATCAGTGGGCTTTGATGAATGAGCCATCTGAATCAATAAATGAATGGAGCTGCGTTGGCTTTCTCCCACAAAAGGTGCAGCAAAGCTTTTTACTATCATTTTTTATATCATTTATCTTTGTTTCATAGTGTAGTTTATTTTTATTTAGTATAGTCACATGATTTCTTAATTTGCAGTATGTTTGCCAATCAGTTGGGCTGCCAGACTTAATTGCTGTAACTTTTTGCCTCATCCCTCTCAACCATACCATTTTTCAATTCCTCATCAATCCAAGGGGATTCAACAGTTTTTACAGTCATTTTCTTAATGGGTGCGTGCTTATTAGTAACTGGAATAAGTAGTTTCATAAATGCGTCAAGTGCAGCATCTGGTTGCTCCTCATTACACACCACAGACCAGCAAATATTCTTTACATCATCAACATATGAATCACTACAAAACGTATTGTATGACCTTTTATACACTATATTAGGCCCAGCCTTTTGGAACTTTGGTTTTCCTAGATATGGCTATTATATTGTGATCACTACATCCTATGGATTTGGATACTCCTTTAAAGCAAATATCTGCAGCGTTAGTAAAAATGTGATCAATACACGTTGATGATTTAATTCCTGTGCTGTTTGTAATTTGAGAAGCCAAAAGCAAGCTGTCTAAAGAAGAACAGTTCTACGCATTACTTACTTACTTACTGATTTTATTGTCCCCATGGGGAAATTTTGTTGCAGTGTCATGTACACGTTTAAAGTGGCGTTTAAATACAAAACAAAATTGACAATACAACTTTCATAACAGTTACATACCAATAAAAAAAATGTTTTTAAAGACTAGCTTGCTGGCCTTACTGAGTCGATAGGAACATTAGCCCGAGCTATTTAGGAGGGATTTCACACCTGGCACAAATGATTGTCTAGTTGTGTTTTTCTTGCTGAGGGGTGCCCTATACCTGCGCCCAGAGGGGAGTAGTTCAAAGTCAGGGTACAGGGGGTGGCTTGGGTCTAAAATTATTTTGTGAGCCTTGCGGAGGGCCCTGACCTTAAAGATCTCATCCAGGACTGTCTGTTTGACTCCAAGTACCTTGCTTGCTGTGGTGATAATCCTTCTCAGCATATTTCTCTGGCTGACAGTGTCATTGCCAAACCAACAAACAATACAAAAAGTTAAAATACTCTCAATGACAGATTTGTAAAACAGAAATAGTATAGTACAGTCTATCTTAAAAGATCCCAGCTTTTTGAGAAAGTACAGTCTTTGTTGGCTCTTTTTGTAGATCAGGTCTGTACATTTATTCCACTGAAGGTTATTGTCCAAGAGGACACCCAGGTATTTATATTCCTCTACAATCTCTACTGTATATTCTGACCTCTGATAGATGTTGCAGAGGTAGGTGTAGTACACTTCCTGAAGTCTATGCACATCTCTTTGGCCTTGTTGGTATTGAGGACCAAGTGTGATTCCTCAAACCGCTCTACAAAGTCATCTAGGACCGGGCCACGATGTTCCTCGTCATCATGCAACAGGCTCGCGTCATCAGCGAACTTAACGAGGTGTCTGTCAGGATGGGAACTAGTACAACTATTAGTGTACAAGATGTACAGGAGTGGGGACAAAACACATCCCTGAGGAGAGCCTGTGTTGATATTGCGTATGTCTGACACGTGGGGACCTATTTTGACTCGCTATGAGCGTTGGCTCAGGAAGTCCAACAGCCACAAAGCCAGCCCCCCGAACGAGTCTCTGTGCCAGAATGTTGGGCTGGATTGTGTTGAAGGCAGAAGAAAAGTCAACAAACAGAACCCTAACATGAGATTTGGCACCCTCTAGATGTCTATAGACCATGTCAAGGAGGGTAAGAATGGCATCATCAACTCCTCTGCTGTGCTGATAGGCAAACTGAAATGGATCGAGGAGCTTCTGGGTGACTCTGAGAATATGACTTTCACAAGTATCTCAAGGCATTTCATTACTAAGGATGTCCAGGCAACAGGGCGGTAGTCATTCAGCACAGAGGGATTAGATGCTTTAGGAATTGGTATAATTATTGAGTTTTTCCACAATACTGGCACGTATTGCTGGTCGAGTGAGGATTAGAAAATGTCTGTAAAAACACCAGCCAATTGTTCAGCACAGTGCTTTAACACATGTCCACTTATTTTGTCTGGGCCTGGGCTTTTGTATGTGTTACATTCCCTGAACAACTTCAAAACATCAGACTGTTTCACAACAACTCTCTCAAACATTTGTAATGATGCTTCCATTTGTTTTACCTCAGACACCAAGTTGTCTGATTCAAATCTTGAGAAGAAAACATTCAGTTCGTTAGCCATGTTCTGGCCCTCATATCTCCCAATGTCAGCACTGGGTTTTCCCCTGTCTATGTGGGGGGCACTAGCCATGGATTTAATCCCTTGCCAGGCCACCCTTGCGTTTCCTGAGGAGAGGTTTGTTAATGAGAACGTTTTTACATGTGTTTCAGAGCTTTTCCAAGAAGACAATCTATATCACGAGCAGATAGTTACTTTCAAGGGGCTAACCTGTGGAATGCAAGTGGAGATGCAGTATTACTCAGCAATCACAGTGTCATTCCCAGATGTGTGTGTCCATTGTGGATGTCCAGACGTTCTTGAGGGTGAAGAGGTGGTGAGGCTCAAACAACAATTCCAACATGTCCGGCCAATGTGCCCAGTGTGTTAGCAAGAAGGAAAGCAGTTCATTACGAGAGCTCCAATAAATCTAAAAGAGAAAAGAACACCCTGGAGACCAGAATAAACAACTAAAGGCAAAACAGACCGTGCTGTTGAACAGTAAAAAGCAGCAGGTGATTGTGCTATTACTTCTGACCACAGAACATTGGCTGTAATTTTCATTTCCAGACGATTCTCCATGTTGAATCGTTGTTTGTTGACACCCAGTAGGTGATTTACTGCACACGGCCGACTTTCATTATGGTGTCTTGTGAAGATGTTCTTGATTTTTATCAGAGATTGTTTTTAAATCAGGAATAAAGAAACTGTCACAAGTTATACTTCCCATTGTGTTTCATTTCTCATGGTTATAACTACATTGTAACATCTGCGTTCTTTTTAAGAAAAATAGTGTAGGATTTTGCATGGAATAATACTCTTGAAGCTCACATTAGGCCTAGAGCCTGCATAAGTTCCTACTGTAGGACAATGTGGTCAAGTACTGTTAGTCCTTATCCACTTAATATATGTTTTGTTTTTTTCTCACTCGCCTCACTTTCTGGGGGGGAAATCCATTAAACAGTGAATTAATTTTGTCTGGCCTTAGAAAAACTATCTAAACTGTTTTTGCTTTGTCATTATGGGGTATCGTGTGTGGATTGATGAGAAGAAAACAAACAATTTAATCCATTTCAGAATAAGGCTGTAACCTAAGAAAATATGTAAATAGTTAAGGGGTCTGAATACTTTCTGAACGCACTGTACACAATGTGGCCTTAATCCTATATATTTTGGCCTATGTGGATTATAATTTTTTATTTTCTGAGACATTTGTGTGATCATGTATGCACGCACGTGTGTGTGCTTGACTATGTGGAGAGAGATTTCTCTCTCCGTCTTTGTCGCCTCAGTGCTGTGTGTGTGTGTGTTTCTGCCTTACTTTTGAGTGTGTTATCTAACCTAGTGTGGGACCTGATATAAAGGTATTAATCCAGTTTGCAGTGAGGAGAAATGATCCATCTTCCCCTGTAGGAGCCTCTGCTCCTCCAAGTCTAACTTCTGTTGTTCTCCCTCCTATAACTAGATTACACCATGTTAATAGCTGATGTGGAATCGCTGTAAGCTCAGTATTGATGACTTCAGCCAGCTAGAACTAGTAGTGATGAACCACCGTTTTGGGAGTGTGTGGGAGAGCCAAGCAGTGTGGCAGTTTGAGTTTTGAGAAACATTTTACGTGAATATTGGTGCAAAAGACAGTAATTAGAGAAAATGGTTGTCATAATGCCAATGTTTACTTGTTTACGTCTCCTGGTAGATACAGCGGGTTTGATACCTTAGAGTCAATGCTGTTTTAAAACTTTCCAGGAAGTAACCCCTCTGCTATTTGGCCCATACCTCCAACAGACAATTAAAACTGTGTGAAAAACCGGCTCTTACTTTAACTACCGACAAGACAATACTCCTCTGCATAATATTCAAATGATAATGGTGTATGTGTGTTTGTTGCCCCAGGCATATCAAACACATTATTAATATTGATCATTATGTTGGCTGGCAGTTAGGCTATCGGTTAGAGCATTGGGCCAGTTACTGAAAGGTCGGCTCTTGGATTCAAACTGGCGACAAGGTGAAAGATCTTTCTGTGCCCTTAAGCAAGGCACTTAACCCTAATTGCATATAAAACACAAGTGTACATGTGTGGAACAGGACAAATATCAGCACCCACAAAATTATTATTATTGTTCCCCAAGTAACTGTGTGCTTCTCTCCCCACCTCCTCCTCCAGCTCTCCCCATGGTGAGGAACTGGGATGATTCTACTCCCTCCCCTCAGAGCAGGTCTATGGGGGATGTGGAGGAGCTGGCTGCTAGCTACGAACGCAAACTCATAGAGGTGGGTACTACTGTTACTGTCTGACTCAGTCTTACCCCTACCGCTACTTAGGGAGCTGAGATGGCTGCATTTACTTTATGTTCGTCATTTTGTATTTTATTATTTATTATTGTTGTTGCATTTTCGAGAAGGAAACTGGAAGTACTGTAAGCATGTTGTTGGATGGTGTATACCATTTGTATCCTGTACATACGACTAATACAAGTTTAAACTATCTACACAGTCATCACTGATCAGTGAAGCAAGAAGATTGATTTCACCAATCCAGCCTGGTCAGATCACTCAGTAATTACTTCGAGAGGATTTCTTAAGTATTTCAACAGAGCCATGGAGTTAGCTGATGTAGGTAGCTGATGCACAGTTCCAACTCTGTTGTTACACATGGTGATCTAGCCTCAGTCACTCAGAGACAGAGACAGGGAGTGGGTGGTTCTGGGAGTTCTTGGCATGCTTGGTACAGTAACTAATGACCAACCGACGGTGTGACACTCTGAGCTGAGTGACAATGACAGAAAAAGAACAGAAAAAACACCGCCCTCCTCTATTCCAATGAGGTTTTCCATCAAAGTGTTTTATTTTTATTTTATAATAAATAATTCTGCTATTTTTTCACTTATTTCTGAACTGTCTTATTGATGCGATATTTACTTGCTTGTCGGTCTCAATAGGGCTTCCCTAAGCAGAGTAGACAGTACATTTGTTGATGTTACCAACTGGTTTGCCTGTTTATGCTCTCTGAAGTTGTAGAAACATGCAGATGGTTAGCTAGTGCTGTTGTCTGTTGCTATTGACAATGGGTTTTACATTCCACTGTGGCCACAGTGAAATGGTATAGTATTGGATATGGAATAACCACCTGTATAATCTAAAGTCTTTCTAACCAGACTTATTGTAAGGTACTATTATGGGATGTATTAATGGTTTTGTGGAGGAGAGATGTGTATGTGATAACAGTGTGATATGGGTCGGAGACTCCTTTGGGATCTCTGGATCTTTTGATGTGTTTTCTCTCTCTCTCCCTCTCTCTCTCTCTCTCTGTATGTCTCTGTCTCTCTCTCATATTAATTATCCAGCAGCAGAAACACCACAACAATTATTAAGTATTTCTTTCTGTTTAGTTTAGAAAAGACTCACAATAATAGCAGCCTGGAAACATGCTCCACTGATGCCACTCATATATTGATCTTAAAAATGAATAAGAAGGATGGATTAAATAAGGCCCAACAAATTGCCTATGTGTGTGTTTGTGTGCCCATCTGAGTGGAGTGGACAGCTCAGCATGTGGTGTGCCCCCCCCCCACCCCCACCCGGGTCACTTCCTGTTTGTAGTGATTTCTGGGTAAAGTGAGAGAGGGACTGTGTGCACCCAGGCACTGACACCAATCTCTCCCCTATCTTCCTCCCTCCTCCTATCTTCCTCCCTCCTCAGCTAAGCCTGTCGTCTCCTCTTTCCGCTTCTCTCCGCTCTCTCTTTAGACTCGTTTCACATCCAATTACTTGTGTTAGATAGCAGGTCAGCTATGGTGGCCGTTTCTGCTTGGGATGGTACTCCCAGCTCAGCATCAGCACATCCTGGGGAGAGAGTGGAGGAAGAGGGAGTGAGGTGAGGAAAAGAGAGCGGGAAGGAGTGAGGGGAGGAAAAGAGAGCGAGAGGGAGGGGAGGAAGATAGGATGGAAGGTAGAGATGTAGGGCGGGATGGAAGAGAGAGCAAGGGAGGGAGAGAAGGGTGGAAGGGGAGGACGAGAAAGGGGGAGGGTAAAGAGGGAGAGAGAGAGGGCGGGGAGGAAGAGAGGGAGGGCGGGGAGGAAGAGAAAGAGGGTGGGGAGGAAGAGAGGGAGGGCGGGGAGGAAGAGAGAGGGGGAGGGGAGGGATGGAGGAGAGAGAGGGGAGGAAGAGAGGGAGGGAGGGATAGAGAGGGAGGGAGATAGAGGGGGAGGGGATGAAGATAGAGGGGGAGGAAGGGGGGGGCGGAAGAGTGGGAGGGAGGGCGGGAGGAAGAGAGAGAGAGGGCGGGAGGGGAGGGAGAGGGAGGGAGGGATGGGCGACAGAGAGGCGGAAGAGAGAGAGGGAGGGGAGGGAGGGAGGGATGGGCGGGAGAGAGGGAAGAGAAGGAGGGAGGGGAGGAAGAGAGAGGGAGGGGTGGAAGAGAGAGAGGGGAGGAAGAGGGATGGGAGGGAAGAGAAGGAGGGAGGGGGGAAGAGAGAAGGAGGGAGTGGCAAGAGAGGGAGGGTGGGATGGGCGGAAAGAGAGAGAGAGAGAGAGAAGAGAAGGAGGGAAGGGCGGGCGAGAGAGAGAGAGGGAGGGTCGGAAGAGAGGGAGGGAGAGAGGGATGGGCGGAAGAGAGAGAGAGGGAGGGGCAGAAGATAGAGAGAAGGAGGGAGAGAGGGAGGGAGGGGAAGAAGAGAGGGAGGGAGGGGCGAGAGAGGGAGGGAGGGAGGAATGGGCGGTAGAGAGAGCGAGAGAGGGAGGGGCGGAAGAGAGAGAGGAGGGAGGGAAGAGAGGGCGGGAGGGGAGGAAGAGAGAGGGAGGGCGGGATGGGCGGGAGCGAGAGAGAAGGAGGGGATGGAGGGATGGGCGGGAGAGAGAGAGGGAAGAGAAGGAGGGAGGGGAGGAAGAGAGAGGGAGGGAGGGGCGGGGGAGGAAGAGAGAGGGAGGGAGGGAGTGGCAAGAGAGGGAGGGAGGGATGGGCGGAAAGAGAGAGAGGGGGAGGAAGAGAGGGGAGGAAGAGGTAGGGATGGATGGGCAGAAGAGAGAGAGAGATAGGGAGGGAGGGGGAGAGATAGGGAGGGGAGGAAGAGAGGGAGGGAAGGGGAGGAAGAGAGAGAGGGAGGGAGGAGAAGGAGGGAGGGGAGGAAGAGAGCGGTAGTGATGGGCGGGGGAGAGAGAGAGAGAGGGAGGGGCGGAAGAGAGAGAAGAGGGAGAGAGGGATGGGAGGGAGGGAAGAGAGGGCGGGAGGAGAGGAAGAGCGAGGGAGGGAGGGATGGGCGGGAGAGAGAGAGAGGCGGAAGAGAGAGAGGTAGGGAAGAGAAGGAGGGAGGGGAGGAAGAGAGAGGGAGGGAGGGATGGGCGGGAGAGAGAGAGAGGCGGAAGAGAGAGAGGTAGGGAAGAGAAGGAGGGAGGGGAGGGGCAGAAGAGAGGGAGGGGAGGTAGAGAGAGGGTGGGAGAGAGAGAGGGAGGGGAGGGAAGAGAGGGGGAGGGAGGGATGGGCGGAAGAGAGAGAGGGAGAGAAGGAGGGGCGGAAGAGAGAGAGAAGGAGGGAGAGAGGGAGGGAGGGGAAGAAGAGAGGGAGGGAGGGGCGAGAGAGGGAGGGAGGGACGAATGGTCGGGAGAGAGAGTGAGAGAGGGAGGGGCGGAAGAGAGAGAGTAGGGGGGCGAGGGGAGGATGAGAGAGGGAAGGAGGGATGGGCGGGAGAGAGAGATAGGCGGAAGAGAGAGAAGGAGGGGAGGAAGAGAGAGTGGCGAGGGAGGGATGGGTGGAAGAGAGAGAGCGAGGCGGAAGAGAGAGGAGGGAGAGAGAGGGAGGGAGTGGCAAGAGAGGGAGGGAGGGATGGGCGGAAAGAGAGAGAGAGTGGGGGGGCGGAAGAGAAAGAGCGGGGAGGAAGAGAGAGGGAGGGTAGGAAGGAAGAGAGAGGGAGGGAGGGGCGGGAGGGAGGGATGGGTAGGAAGGAAGAAAGAGGGAGGGAGGGATGGGCAGAAGAGAGAGAGAGAGAGAGGGGAGGAAGAGAGGGAAGGAGGGGCAAGAGAGGGAGGCAGGGATGTGTGGGAGAGAGAGAGGGAGGGGAGGAAGAGAGACAGGGAGGGAGGGAAGGAAGAGAGAGGGGGAGGAGGCAGGGAGGGAGAGAGTGGGAGGGGAGGAAGAGTGAGAGGGAGGGGAGGAAGAGCGAGAGGGAGGGAGGGGAGGGAAAGAGAGGGGGAGGGAGGGGCGGAAGAGAGAGAGAGAGAAGGATGGAGGGGAGGAGGGAGGGAGAGAGGGGAGGAAGAGAGATGGGAGGAACGGAGAGAGAGAGGGAGGGAGGGAGGGAGAGAGAGCGAGAGGGAGGTAGGAAGAGCGGGAGGGAGGAGAGAGAGAGGTTGGAGGGGAGGAAGAGGGAGGGAGGGAAGAGGGGAAGATAGGGGAGGAAGAGATAGGGAGGGGAGGAGGAGCGAGGGAGAAGGAGGAGCGAGGGGAGGAAGAGCGAGGGAGAAGGGAGGAAGAGAGAGAGAAGGGAGGAAGAGAGAGATGAGGGAGGGGAGGAAGAGAGAGGGGAGGGAGGGAGGGAGGGAGGAAGGAAGAGTGAGAGAGAGAGGGGAGGAAGAGAGAGAGGGAGGAGGGGGTGGGCGAGGGGAGGAAGAGAGGGAGGGTGGCAGAAAGGGAATGAGGGTGTAGGCGAAAGCAGAAGAGAACTGTCAGTATCACCTGCATCACAACGATGCCATATAGAATTGTCACAAGCAGAGAGTGCCTGGGCCAGGAAACTTTACTGTTAAGTTAGTTTGTAGGTCCAATACATTTACATTTACATTTAAGTCATTTAGCAGACGCTCTTATCCAGAGCGACTTACAAAGAGAACTTACCATAAACCTAAACTAACTCTGCTTTCAATAAGATTCATTGCTATTTCTGAGAGTTTTGAAGGAAAGAGCTGAAATACACAAGCACAATTGAATGAATGAATGCAGTGACTTGGTCCTTTCTTCCTGACCAGTGCTGCATTGTGGGTTTTGAGGTTGGAAGTGTTGTCAGCCATGTGTGAAGTCCTTGCCTTTTAACCACATTGGGAGTGCTAGCCTAGCACGTGGCTGTGGTGGGCTGGAAATACACCTCTATGTGCAAGTCTGCCGGCACGGCCTCGGAGTAAAAACGTATCTCCCTCTCAATGAGAATTAACTGGTTTCCTTCACGCTTCAAATTAATTCTCTCTTTTTTAATGTCCTATTTGAAAGTTACAGCACAAATAAAGAGGTGATGAATGGATGGAGTGTTGCTGAATTATCTGATGTTCTGGAATGGTCTGATATTCTACACTCTGATTTGTAGTTATTCAGAAATAACAAAACATGCCGAAAAGCTGCTGTGTTGTTCAGTAGTTCAATATAGCTAGGTCACAAATCCCGACCATTGCAATGCTCCCACGTAGGGAAAAGGAGGCTGTGTGTTCGTGGGCCTATGCCCTCCCAGGCCAACCCATGGCTGCGCCCCTGCTCATTCATGTGAAATCCATAAATTAGGGCCTAATGAATTTATTTCAATTGATGGATTTCTTTCTATGAACTGTAACTCAGTCAAATCTTTGAAGTTGTTGCATGTTGTGTTAATATTTTTGTTCAGTATAGTTTTGTAATTGACTAAAACAGAAAATCATTTTTTTTTTGCTGTAAGCCAATGGGGTAACCTAGGTAACCACCGTTTGTTTCCCCCACAGGCGTGCAGGGCCACAACGTTTTGTCTAATACCGACTGGGTCTATCAGTGAGTTTTGTTGTTCAGAGGTGGTAGCTAGGAACCTTTCTGATGTGTTATTCAGTGTTCCCCACATGGAGGCTGTCAAAGGATGACCTGGCTGTGTTGGACCTCGCTGTCGGTACTGATGGTACCCAGCCTGGCCTTTTCCAAATGCCAGCTGAGTCGTGTATGTGTGTGCATGTCACTGTTGTGCTTATTTCAGAATTTGGGAATTGACCACACCCCACAGGATATAACATTTCAGTTTGAGTGACAGAATTTAATTCTGAACAATTCAAAGAAATTCCACTCAGTCGTAGAACATGAGAGTTTCATTGCATCTGACAGGTCATACTTCCAGATACCAAAAAATTTAACTTTTCTGTGAAAACAATGTTCATATATACTATTGTAACCTTAGTGCTTAGAATAGCCAATTACACTGAGTGTACAAAACATTAGGAACACCTTCCTAATATTGAGTTGCACCCCCCCCCCCCCCAAAAAAAAAAGAAAACGCCTAAATTCGTCGGGCATGGACTCTACAAGGTGTTGAAGCGTTCCACAGGGATGCTGGCTCATGTTGACTGCAATGCTTCCCACAGTTGTGTCAAATTGGCTTAATGTCCTTTGGGTGGTGGGCCATTCTTGATACACACGGGAAACTGTTGATCCTGAAAAACCCAGCAGCGTTGCAGTTCTTGACATACTCAAACCAGTGCGCCTGGCACCTACTACTGTTCAAAGGCACTTCAATCTTTTGTTTTGCACATTCACCTACGGGTTTGCGATATTGAGAAAATATAATATCACAGTATTTTTTATTTACGGTATTTGACAGTATTGTGTTTTTGAATAATATAAGTTCTACATTTTCTTTATGAGTAGTGCGTGACCTCAGGGTGGAAACACATGTATTCTAAATGATTTCAATGGGTCCTTCTCCATTCTGATTGTTTTATACTGTTCAATTCAACTTCAACCTAAAATACTTTTCAGCATTTTCCTCAATTTCTGCATTTCCTGCACTCATTGTAGATAAGTTCCACACTGCCACGTAGGGCTGCACGATATGGGCAAGCAATTTAGGCCTAATTTCTTACCAAATGTTGCAATTGTGGTTTAGATCAAACCACTTGGGTGAACTGTTGGAATCATGGAAATATAATGATTATTCTAATTATATAGTTAGAATATAATAGTGGGCACTTTGAATACAGTGTTGTTTGTTTAACATGACAACAAATGAAAATGCCAGGGAGGAGAATTGTGACAGGGTAGGAACCAAAGTGATGGTCAGTGTTTCCTGGAGGACCCTATTACCTTTGGCTGCATTTAAAGTTTTCTCTTAACTACTTCATGTAGCTAACATAGTCATGCTTCACGTATTCCTTTTTTATTTAGAAGATACTGTAGCACAAACAACATGCTGATTTAGGTTGCACCATCCCTGTTATTATCAGGCCGTATTAGCTAGCTACATTCGCTCTGACTCAGTACATTTATAGGCTAGCTAGCCAGCTAACTAGCGATTAGCATTAGTGGCTAACACGATTTTGGCCCAACTTGCTAAGAAAAGACAAACTAGCTACTTCCAGATGTAAGAAACACGAACTAATTGTAGATTTATATTAAGAAACATCAACATTTTTGCATGTGTTGCATTGACCATGCAGACTGAACGCAAGTTGTGGTCAAGCAAGTTGAGTGACAGGGGGCGGGGCTAGGTCTGTGTGGAAAGCGACATGGAGAGAGAGAGTGGAGAGGGATCACTCAAGTAACTGAGTAAACTATAAAAATGGATGTTACACACTGCATATCACATTTAACAAACTAAACATTAAAATACCGTTATAGAAGGTAAAGTAAAAACCCAAACCGGTCTGTGCATCAATACCGGTATATAGTAAAATACGGTATACTGCCCAGCCCTACATTCACCCTCTGAATGGCACACATACACAATCCATGTCTCAATTGTCTCAAGGCTTACAAATCCTTCTTTAACCTTACTCCTCCCCTTCATCTACACTGATTGAAGTGGATTTAACAAGTGACATCAATAATGGATCATAGTTTTCACATGGATTCACCTGGTCAGTCTGTCATGGTGTTCCTAATGTTTTGTCTACTCAGTGCATATTTCCACCAACCTTTTTATTTGTTTGGCTTCTTTTAAGGCTTTAGGGTGTGCTTGAACGTGCAGTGGTGTAAAAATATCTGTACTTTACCTTACATTTTTATATTTTTGACAACTTTTACACCATAACATTACTTGAGAAAACATGTACTTTTTACTCCCATACATTTTCCTTGACACCCAAAAGTGCTTCTTACATTTTGAATGCTCAGGCAGGACAGCAATATGGTCTAATTCACACCTATCAATATAACGTATTGTCATCCCTACTGCCTCTGATCTGGCGGACTCACGAAGAACGAATACTGCATTTGTAAATGTTTTACTTTTTAATTTCACTCAAGTATGACAATTGATTACTTTTCCCACCACTGCATTTAACCCTTGTGTAGTCTTAACACTCTGTATACTCCCCCTGTCCTAAGGGTAAAACAAATGACCCTCCTTCACTAAACCCCTAAAATAAAGCAGCTTAATTGAATTTTAAACCCCAAATCTATTTTGCATGAAGAAACAACCTGTCATTCATCACAAACTTTGAATATCTGGGTTTTCCCTCTTCACATTGCAGAAAGACTGCATTTAATCAGTGGACACCACTCATTTTTATTACAACACACCTGTCATAATTGTTTTCCTTATTAAAGTAGAGGTTCATTATTATTATTATTATTGCTAAAGGTACTGCATAGGTATAAACAATTTTTAGCAAGAGATAGGGGGGGGGGCAGAATTGGCATCTCCTCTTGCCTGCCCCAGCTGCAGGTGAATCAGGACAAGATTCAGCCCTCTGAACAGTTTTCACAAACACAGCAGATGCTGCTGTGTGGGGAGGCACTCCCTTCTTTGAATGTGTGGGGTTACAAGTGCCTTTCCCAGCTGCTCCAGGAACACCCTCCTCTTGTTCCGCTTATCAGGCATCCAGGTAGGGTTGATCTTGTTCCATATCACGAAGGTGTTGTATGAGGACACATCATTGATGTTATGGAAGATGACCAGGGGCCAGCGGGCAGTCATCCTCCTTCAGCTGTAAGTTCCAATCCCATTGTCCAGGTTGTCCACGCCTCCTTTGTTGTGGTTGTAGTCCAGGATGATGGCTGGCTTCCGGTCCTCTCGATCACTGATCTCAGCCGTTTTGTGCATTTTGCTCAGGAGGACCACATTCTTGTTCCTCTTTGGGAGGTAAGAAACTAGATGTGGTGGGGGTGAAGGCAAACTTTGATGAGAAGTTCTCTCTCCCCCTTGTTGCGAGGAGTGCAGGGGGAGATCAGGCTTGTTCTTTCTAACTGTGCCAACCATGGTGATCTTCCTCTTCAGGAGCTGCTGGCTGAGTTCATAAGAGGTGAAGAAATTGTCACACGTGACATTGTGCCCCCTCAGTCCATCTGTCACATCAAGCACAACCCGCATCCCCTGGTTCTTCTCCGGGCCTCCACTGGTCGGCTTCCCTGTGTAGACTTGCATCTTCCAAGCGTAGCTGGATTGTGCGTCACAGGCCACCCGTATCTTGATGCCATACTTTGCTGGCTTGCTGGGCATATACTGCCGGAAAGGACAGCGACCTTTTGACAAAAGAGATTGCTATCAGTAATTAGTATCAGTGTCACAGAAAACAGTCACATAAATCAATGATATTACAGCAATACATAATAAAAATGAACAGTGAAAATCACTTACATTACAGATATGAAAATAAAAATGTACCTCTGAATGGAAGCAGACGCTCCACCCACTTCTCCCAGACCTCTCTTATGGCCGCCAGTTTGTCTCTCACACGTCTTGCAGGTCTTGAGAAAGTGTGAAGGACTTTCAGTGGCATCGTGGCATGGAAAATCGTCCTTCCACTTTCTGCATCCCAGAGACTACATGTAGCTTCGCATCGGGACCTACACACACACGCTAAGACTAGCAGCCCTATGTAGGCACGCAGGTAAATCTCATCCATCCTTGTCCAGTTGTCTCTATATTTACGGAAACCCTCCAAATGTGTCATCTCTGGGATGATTTTTTCGATGGCTGGTGTGATGAACATGTAGAATGTTGAGGCGATGTCCTGGGCATGGGCAACTGCATGTCTTGTGGGCCCTGGGGTCATCCTTATGACATTTTGTGCTGCCCTGGATGTCATATGGTGACAAGGACCATGTTATTTAGCTGTTCTTTGACAAAAATGTCTCTTTCAGCTTGGGGGATTTCTTCTTCATCTGAAGATGATCCATCATACTCTGGGTTGTATTCTTCCCCATCTTCTTCTTCAGATACCTCCTCTTCTAAATCATTGTTCTCTTGTTTCTCCTGGACATCTGAATAAATTAGATCTATGACCTGCTGGGCACTGAAACGTGCACTCATGGCTTCAGCAAAGAGAGAACTGGGGGGGACTGTCATCTGCAGCACCTTTATAGCCTCTGACTGCATTCCCCATTAGTAAACAATGCTTTCAAGAAATGTTTATTTTGTCTGAAATAGTTTTTATTTTGTCTGTGAACTTGAGTCGTGTGGGGTTGTGGAGGGGAAATGCTGCACATGCTCAATAAAGTTTTAGTTTTGTCTGAGTTCAATCAGTAGCACACAATCTCAATTTGTCGTTGTGTGTGTGTCTTTGTGGTTTTTGTGGTGTGTAAATGATTTTTTAACTGCCGGGTAAAAAATGACCCTAAGACAATCTTTGTACCCTGGTGGTGTACAGCTTTCACAGAAATATGAACAAAAGCTATGTTTCACTTTTTCTAATGTTGGGGTCACTGTAGAAAGTCATCAAATTTCAAGTTGAAAAAATATAATTTAGGGGGTTTCTCTGCTGTTAAACATAGTGGCCCGTCATTTTTGACCCTTAACACAACACAAGGGTTAAGTAGATTTAAAAACAAATACTTTTACTCAAGTAGTAGGGTGACTTTCACTGTTACTTAAGTCATTTTGTTTTAATGTATCTTTACTTTTACTCAGGTATGAAAATTGGTTACTTTTTCGACCACAGCACATGCGTGCTTGTTTGTGTGTGTGTGTGTGTTTGTGTGTATTCACATCATTCACTATGCCCTTTGTATCTCCCGGTCTCTGTAGAGTTAGACGACTTCAAGGAAGCTGCAGGTTCACTCCTGAGATGGGAAAGTTGAATGTTGAGTGCATTTCAAAGTAGAAACAGTGGAAGCAGGACTTGATGGTGCTGCCTTCAAAGATGTCAAGTTCTGCATTTTAATGTCCAACTCTCTCTACCTGGTCCTGAGGTCACTGTGTTTGAATTTATTCTAAAGTCTGGAAAGATAAACACGAGTCTATGTATTAATAGTGAACTAGAAAGCCAGGTGAATATTGAAATGTTAGCTAACTATGAGATAATTATAGCCAAGCTGGAAAACAAACAAACAGAAAGTTTGTTTCCTCACTTCTCCCAGATGCCATGTTGAGGTTAGTTTTCAACGTTTCACTATAAGATAAGGATTGTCTGTACTCTTACTCCCTCATAACAAAGGGCCCTCTTAAAGAAACCATTCTTTAACTAGCCTGATACTAAGCTAATTCCTTGGTCGTTTTCATGCCAAACATTCCAAAAACAGACAACCAGGTTAGAACATTGAGTCTCTACAATGTTTAGGATCATAACCCAGTGTGTTTGAGGTGGTATCCTCCATGTATTGGGGTCAGTGATGGGTTTAGACATCAAAAATTACATCATTCACCTGTCATACACAGTCGTCCCTTTCCTCAATCTACCCTGACACCTGATGTCCTCAGACAAATGAATGCATGTCACAGCTGTCTAGCTGTCTCTGTTCGTGACATGCTGGTGGCAGCAACCTATCATCCTGTCCAGGTCTGTTAGGGACACTGAAGGCTGATGTCACAAGCAGCCTGGACTCAACCACCCTGTGTGTGTGTGTGTGTGTGTGTGTGTGTGTGTGTGTGTGTGTGTGTGTGCATGAGCATCCTTTTAGCTAATTGTACTTTCTTGCTTGTTTTACAGTTCCGCCGTGTATCATTTTTGACTGTTATTTGGAGTCTGTTATTTTAGTTCATATACCGCTGCAAGGATCAGGTGGGTGTGTGTTCCAGACTGTAACTAACCCTTTGTGTGTGTGTGTGTTTTTCCTAGGTGGCTGAGATGCATGGCGAGTTGATAGAGTTCAATGAGCGTCTGTACCGTTCTCTAATGGCCAAGGACCACCTCATCATCCAGATGAAACAGGAACTCATCGACCTCAGAGGACCAGTGAGTTACCCTCTACATGCACTCACTCACACACACACACACACACACACACACACACACACACACACACACACACACACACACACACACACACACACCCAGGGGGAGATTGTTGGCCACTCGGTTATAAATCAACTGCCCTACAGAGACCACCTCTTATTCTAGAGCTCAAGGCCTCATCTGCTGGCCCAGCTCTGGCTGCACACTGGGTGGCTGACCAGCCCTCTGGTCCCCTGGTCATTAAAACCAATAGAAGTTCGGTCCTCAAATCACTTCCATCGTATATAATCTTCTTCTTGATTGTTAAGTAGTAGAGGACTTTCTTTGACAAAGTAGATAGTAGCGCTGACGTCATCCAAGATTCCCTCTGAAAAACTCCTGAAGGCGCATGAAGCCGGAAAGATTTGAATGGCATCCAAAAAATCACTAAGGATGATGGTGAAAGTGTACGCAACTAGCAAAGGATCATAGTTTACGTAATCGTTTTCATCTTGCCTGAGAGAGTCAACCGGCAAAGAGCCTTCTCGTAGCCTACCGGCCCATGATTGGTCTGTGCCAACACATGGTCCTGTGTGACGACAATTTAGTAGTCAGAATGGATCACTATTTCATTAAATATCTCAATTTGTAGCGAACTTTGAAATAATTCAGTGTGGGGATCGAACTTGATCATAATAAACACATTTTAGAGCCCAAAACATGCGTCTAAAAAATACTGTTTGGATGTCTTTGCGATCGTAATTTACAGTTGAAGTCGGAAGTTTACATACACTTAGGTTGGAGCCATTAAAACTCGTTTTTCAACCACTCCATAAATGTCTTGTTAACAAACTATAGTTTTGGCAAGTCGGTTAGGACATCTACTTTGTGCATGACACAAGTAATTGTTCCAACAATTGTTTACAGACAGATTATTTCACTTATAATTCACTGTATCACAATTCCAGTGGGTCAGAAGTTTACACACACTAAGTTGACTGTGCCTTTAAACAGCTTGGAAAATTCCAGAAAATTGTGTGATGGCTTTAGAAGCTTCTGATAGTCTAATTGACATCATTTGAGTCAATTGAAGGTGTACCTGTGGATGTATTTCAAGGCCTACCTTCAAACTCCGTGCCTATTTGCTTGACATCATTGGAAAATCAAATGAAATCAGCCAAGACCTCAGAAAAAAATTGTTGACCTCCACAAGTCTGGTTCATCCTTGGGAGCAATTTCCAAATGCCTGAAGGTACCACATTCATCTGTACAAACACCATGGGACCACGCAGGCGTCATACCACTCAGGAAGGAGACGCGTTCTGTCTCCTAGAGATGAACGTACTTTGGTGCGAAAAGTGCAAATCAATCCCAGCACAACAGCAAAGGAGCTTGTGAAGATGCTGGAGGAAACAGGTACAAAAGTATCTATATCCACAGTAAAACGAGTCCTATATCGACATAACCTGAAAGGCCGCTCAGCAATAAGAAGCCACTGCTCCAAAACCGCCATAAAAAAGCTAGACTACGGTTTGCAACTGCACATGGGGACAACGATTGTACTTTTTGGAGAATTGTCCTCTGGTCTGATGAAAAAAAAAATAGAACTGTTTGGCCTTAATGACCATTGTTATGTTGGGAGGAAAAGGGGGGGGCTTGCAAGCCGAAGAACACCATCCCAACCGTGAAGCACGGGGGTGGCAGCATCATGTTGTGGGGGTGCTTTGCTGCAGGAGGGACTGGTGCACTTCATAAAATAGATGGCATCATGAGAAAGGAAAATGATGTGGTTATATTGAAGCAACATCAAGACATCAGTCAGGAAGTTAAAACTTGGTCACAAATGGGTCTTCCAAATGTACAATGACCGCAAGCATACTTCCAAAGTTGTGGAAAAATGACTTAAGGACAAGAAAGTCAAGGTATTGGAGTGGCCATCACAAAGCCCTGCCACCAAATACTAATTGAGTGTATGTAATCTTCTGACCCACTGGGAATGTGATGAAAGAAATAAAAGCTGAAAGAAATCATTCTCTACTAATATTTTGATATTTCACATTCTTAAAATAAAGTGGTGATCCTAACTGACCTAAGACAGGGAACTTTTACTAGGATTATATGTCAGGAATTGTGAAAAACTGAGTTTAAATGTATTTGGCAAGGTGTATGTAAACTTCCGACTTCAACTGTACATAGGCTTTCTAGGGCAGACGACAGATTTTGGCACTGCTAGGTTGCTACGCAGTAGCATTCACATTCCAGACCCGACACAGGGGGCTGGGGCTGGAGGGGAGTAGAGGTGATTTGGCCCACTCTATCTCAGCCCTGTGGCCCTGTCTCTGGGGTATGACAGCCCAACTTCATCCTCTCTACACCAGACCATTTTCTTCTCACATAGACATATTGAAAATGAAAGACAGAAGGGTGTTGACACACACACAAAGGATTACCCCTGCATGTGTCCCAGGGCCATGGGGGATTTAAGGAGAAGAAACAGACAGATTATAGTGATCCCTTACAGCCATGCTGGGTAACAGTATCCTCCTCTGCTGCTGGAACTCCCTCCAATCCAGGGATTAACAACAACAAGACTCCCTATGGGGTCACACACTGAGCTTTACTAGTGTGTACAGTACGTTGATGTGATGGGATGGGGATGGGGGGCAGAGTACAGTAATGTCATGGTGCTCTGCTTCACTAGTCACACAGACAGACACCTCCCTCAGGGTCTACCCAACCCTTTAGCGCAGACACACAGGGGTGTGTAGAGGGTTGCTGACGTGACATTTTGTATAAACAGTGACATTTTGATTTTTCTCTCGCTCTCTCTTTCTCCTTCTCTCGCCTTGCTTTTGAATAAAGGTTCCTGGTGACCTGAGCCAGACTTCTGACGACCCCAGCCTATCAGACTTTGAGACGTAAGCAGCTTCTCTTATCACATGAGTGGTGTCCCTACTATATATATGTGTATGTCTGGCCCCATGTCTCAGCTTGATCATTATCGTCTGTATCTCTATCACCTCAGATGAGGGAAGGTAGGGGACAGTTTACAGACATCTCTGAAAATGTATTTCTTCCTCTTACTCCTGGTTTCTCCCTCTACCTCTCTCTTTGAAAACCTCTGACAGTGGCCAACCCCAGCCCTGTAGCTCCCCAGTCAGAAGATACTAAACCACTTGATTATTCCTAGTACGCTATAAACTTGGTATACTGTAAACATACACATGGCCAAAAGTAGGTGGACACCTCTTAATTTTAGTGGATTTGGCTATTTCAGCCGTTGCTGACAGGTGTATACAATTGAGCACACAGCCATACAATCATAGACAAACATTGGCAGTAGAATGCCCTGTACTGATGAGCTCAGTGACTTTCAACTTGACAGCGTCATAGGATACCACCTTTCTAACAAGTCAGTTTGTTACATTTCTGCCCTGCTAGAGCTGCCCTGGTCAACTCTAAATGCTGTTATTGTGATGTGATAACATCTAGGAGCAACAACGGCTCAGCCACGAAGTGGTAGGCCACACAAGCTCACAGAATGGGACCGCCGAGTGCTGAAGCGCGTAGCATGTATAAATCGTCTGTCCTCGATTGCAACACTCACTAAGAAGTTCCAAACTGCCTCTGGAAGCAACGTCAGCACATTAACTGTTAGTCGGGAGCTTCATGAAATTGGTTTCCATGGCCGAGCAGCCACATACAGGCATAAGATCACCATGTACAATGCCAAGCGTCGGCTGGAGTGGTGTAAAGCTCGCCACCATTGAACCCTGGAGCAGTGGAAATGCGTTCTCTGAAGTGATGAATAGCGCCTCACCATCTGGCAGTCCGACGTATAAATCTGGGTTTGGCGGATGCCAGGAGAACGCTGCCTGCCTGAATGCATATTGCTAACTGTAACATTTGGTGGAGGAGGAATAATGGTATGGGGCTGTTTTTCATGGTTCGGGCCCCTTAGTTCCAGTGAAGGGAAATCTTAACGCTAAAGCATACAATGCTATTCTAGATGATTCCGTGCTTTTTGTGGCGACAGTTTGGGGAAGGCCCTTTCCTGTTTCGAATTGCCTATCAGCGCCCGACCTCACTAATGCTCCTGTGGCTGAATGGAAGCAAGTCCCCGCAGCAATGTTCCAACATCTAGTGGAAAGCCTTCTCAGAAGAGTGGAGGCTGTTATAGCAGCAAAGGGGGGACCAACTCCATATTAATACCCATGATTTTGGAATGAGATGTTGGACTACTTTTGGCCATGTAGTGTACATTACTGTATATATGCAGGTGTTGTACTAACTGCTAATAGAACATGGCTAGTACTTTATGATAACTACTTTATTGAGGTAAAATTGTACTTACTATGACTGTGGTATTTGTCTGTCTCACCCAGCTATCTTAAAGGGCAATTCCACCACTTTTCAACCTAATTTTCATTATCTCTAGTACAGCACCAGTGTCTACATGTGTGAAAATGGCACATTTCTACCATTTTATAGATGACATCATCAAAAGTTAAAACATTTTAGAAACAGTGATTTTCAAACTCTATGAGATTCGCAGTGACGAGGGGAGCAAGGAAATACCCTACCTCTGGCTAGAAATACCCTACCTCTGGCTAGAAATACCCTACCTCTGGCTAGAAATACCCTACCTCTGGCTAGAAATACCCTACCTCTGGCTAGAAATACCCTACCTCTGGCTAGAAATACCCTACCTCTGGCTAGAAATACCCTACCTCTGGCTAGAAATACCCTACCTCTGGCTAGAAATACCCTACCTCTGGCTAGAAATACCCTACCTCTGGCTAGAAATACCCTACCTCTGGCTAGAAATACCCTACCTCTGGCTAGAAATACCCTACCTCTGGCTAGAAATACCCTACCTCTGGCTAGAAATACCCTACCTCTGGCTAGAAATACCCTACCTCTGGCTAGAAATACCCTACCTCTGGCTAGAAATACCCTACCTCTGGCTATAAATACCCTACCTCTGGCTATAAATACCCTACCTCTGGCTAGAAACCCGTTCTGTCAGAGAGAAGCATTTTTTTAGGACTATATGTTTTTAACCACGGATCATAGAAACACGTCGTTTTCACATATGTAGACACTGCTATGTATATGAGGCTGATAAGTGGCGTAATTGCGCTTTAAGATGAATGCACTAGCTGTAAGTCTCTCTGGATAATAGCGTCTGCTAAATGACTACAATTTTCACATGTGTAAATGTCTAGTTGTAAAGAAAGCCTGTTGACACTAGAGTAGCTCTCCTGATCCAGGAATGACCCTTGTCTCATTAGGAGAGGAGTGGTAAAACAGAGTTGGTCACCCTCATGATGACTGTCCTCATTCGTTCCGGTGAATAGAGAACACAGTTCAACCTTTGTGATGAGAGAGGGAGGGAGGCTGTTGCTATGTCACTGTGCTGTTTAAATCAGTTCTGCCCCTCATTAAACATATGGAACAGGAGTAGAGGTTAAGAGGGCTGTAACACCTGGCTATTACTGGGTGCCTGAAATAGCAGCCTAATCCCTATATAGTGGACTACTTTGGACCAGGGCCCATAGAGCTCTAGTCAAAAGTAGTGTACTATATATGGGATAGTTTCCGATTTTGAACACACCCTGAGTGTCTGAAACAGTGTGTCCTCTGGGTAACAATTTATCTCCCTTGGGGTTCTTTCCATTTCCTTAATGAAAGGTCTCTGCATGGAGTTGTAATGTAGGTAGTAGCCCTTTTTTAACTGACCTGCTGCCCCTGGGACACCGAGGTAAAAGTTATCATGGTTTTATACTGTACTTGCCAGACACCTCATCCTGAATTGAATTCTGCTGCTCTATCAATCTCTCCATACATTCATCATGGAGAAGAAACGTTAGTGGGGATGGCGTTTGATCGGAGAGATGTGGATGGGTAGCCAGGCAAATATTGTTGCCTTTCATGGTTATAATTCCTGACTGAATAGTCTTCGAATAAGCATAGTAATAGTAGTGAATTCTTGACATGTCTTAAAGACCCTCACTTTAGTAGTATTTGGAATGAATGATAGCTTTCCTGCCATTAATACTACAGTGTCTTTACCCTCTACTGTGTACTTCTCAAACCCAGGGCTCACCGTGCTCTAATCAATGTCTGGATTCCCTCTGTGTTTCTGCAAGGCCGCGCTGCCAACGCTTACCATGTATACCAGGTAAGGGACACACTAACACCAGATCCTAGTGTACTAAACAAACACAAATTCAATTTGCAGATCAAGACATCCTAGTTTTTCTTGTATCCCATTTCTGTGTTCAGTTGTTGAATGGAGTAACTAGTAAACTAACAGCCAACATATGCCCTGGCCTAGATAACTGTTTTTTGTTGTACCTAGCACATTGACTAGGTGAGAAACCTTCCTTCCTGTTCTCCCCTGAGGGGAAACATGTCACTGCCCTGCTCAGTTCCACTCCACTCTGTCAGGAAGCGGAGCCACAGTGTATCAAGGTGAAACCAGAAATGATGGAACACGACAGGTGACACGACCTTAGCAGAGAGATAGTCGAGCCTGTTTGGCTCGCTCCCGAACTTAACTTAGATAAAAGTCTGCTCTTGTATCTCTGCCACTGCAGTGTGGTGTGAAGACATAACATGCACCCCTGGTCAGAGTAGTACAGGCCTGGGCAGCTGCCTCCAGATGTGTACCCCCTGATAAGTAGTGACAGGATGTTGGTATTGGAGAGTAAAGTAATGGCTGATATGACATCAATGATCCGATTGGTAGAGAAAGAAATCAGAGGTCATTCAATGTTTTGCTGGAAAGTTCAGTTGATGGATTTAGCATTGAACTTCTATATTCTAGCTAAATGGTTACGTAAATACATTTTAATTGATTTAATGACACCTGTTGTTACTAGTGCTTAGTATAGCCTCAGACCATGGCTGTATCCTGTATAGTCTTTGTTGTCTATGTGGTGTGTTCTCAGGGTTCTATTTGTCTAATAGATCACTATGGAAACATGACTATTATTCTTAATGGACTAGATTGATAAGTACTGTTTGCCATTGTTGGCTGTGTGTGTCTTCCTCTCCAAGACTTAAAAACACAGATTTAATGTATCACTGTGTGCGAGATACAGTGGGGAGAACAAGTATTTGATACACTGCCGATTTTGCAGGTTTTCCTACTTACAAAGCATGTAGAGGTCTGTAATTTTTTATCATAGGTACACTTCAACTGTGAGAGACGGAATCTAAAACAAAAATCCAGAAAATCACATTGTATGATTTTTAAGTAATTAATTTGCATTTTATTGCATGACATAAGTATTTGATACATCAGAAAAGCAGAACTTAATATTTGGTACAGAAACCTTTGTTTGCAATTACAGAGATCATACGTTTCCTGTAGTTCTTGACCAGGTTTGCACACACTGCAGCAGGGATTTTGGCCCACTCCTCCATACAGACCTTCTCCAGATCCTTCAGGTTTCGGGGCTGTCGCTGGGCAATACGGACTTTCAGCTCCCTCCAAAGATTTTCTATTGGGTTCAGGTCTGGAGACTGGTTAGGCCACTCCAGGACCTTGAGATGCTTCTTACGGAGCCAGTCCTTAGTTGCCCTGGCTGTGTGTTTCGGGTCGTTGTCATGCTGGAAGACCCAGCCACGACCCATCTTCAATGCTCTTACTGAGGGAAGCGCACCGGGCTATGGGCACGCACTGGCGACACCGTGCGCTTAACCGCATAACACGGTGCCTGACCAGTAACGCGCTGCTTATAATAAGCACGAGGAGTGAGCTCAGGTCTGCTACCTGGCTTAGCCACACTCCTCTTTAGCCCCCCCCCCCCCCCAAAAAAAAAAATTCTGGGGCTGCCTCTCATACCTGTCGCGCTTCCGTGCTGCCTCCGCTCAGCTTTCGCTCCCTCCAGCTCAGCTTTGGGGCGGCGATATTCCCCAGCCTGTGCCCAGGGTCCTTCTCCGTTTAAAATCTCCTCCCATGTCCAGGAGTCCTAAGATTTCGCCCGCTGCTGCTGCTGTTGCTGCCCGTTACCACGCTGCTTGATCCTTTTGTGGTGGGTGATTCTGTAACGCTCGTCGTTAGGTGGAAGAGAGGAGGACCAAAGCGCAGCGTGGTACGTTTCCATATTTATTGGAAACACTTAACAACACGAACAAAACAATAAACAGAAAATGAAACTAACGACGCTACAGACCTGAACATGTGAACATACAGACAACGAACGCACGAACAGGAACAATCACCCACAAACAGACAGTGAGAACAGCCTACCTAAATATGGTTCCCAATCAGAGGAAACGTAAAACACCTGCCCCTGATTGAGAACCATATCAGGCTAGTTGACAACCCTAAACCAAACATAGAAACACATAACATAGAATGCCCACCCAGCTCACGTCATGACCAACTAAACAAGACTAAACAAAGGAAATAAGGTCAGGAACGTGACAGTACTGTTCCGATGGCAGCAGGGCCTGAAAATCATCACTACCCGGCAGGAAACAACAACACCAGAATCACACAGCTCTGTTTCACTCTGTGCTGAAAATTATGGAGAGGAGGGAGAATAAAAATATATAGAGAGAAAGATAGAGAGAGAGAGATGAGAGACAGAGCAGCGCAGCATTCTTCTCCGGCACTAGATTATAGGACATTTATGGAGGAGGCAAATTGCTTGTTCTCCATTCCCTGTCTTTGCCTTTCTCAAAAGCCACTTTTCTTCTCTGTTGGAAATGACTCTCTATGCAGACAGAACAAGGTCTGGGATGCCCATAGAGTCAGAGAGAGAGGCTGTGATTGAGTCTCTCTATTATTACTCCTGTTTTGTTCTCCCCACAGATGAGCTCCCCATCCCTCCCCTCCTCTCTCCCTGTCTCACTCCTTTCATAATGAGAGACTATAACAGCAGCTGCAAATTATTGTTGCGTTCTCATACAATACCAACAAGAAGTTATTATAGAAATGTGTGTCATGGAAAAACTAATAAGAAAAATGTAATTTCCAAACTGCCAGAGAACACACAGAGTAGTTAGAGATTTTACTTTTTAATCTGTGTGAGTTAGAGTAGTAGCCTCCAAGCTGGGGAGCCCTTCTGAGGTTATTCTCTTCTACCTCAGAGAAAAGTAGGAAAGAAAACCAAATATACTGAACAAAAATATAAACGCAACATGCAACAATTTCAAGGAGTTACAGTTCATATAAGGAAATCAATAAATTCATTAGGCCCTAATCTATGGATTTCACATGACTGGGAATACAGATACAATGCATTCGGAAAGTTTTCAGATCCCTTGACTTTTTCCACATTTTGTTACATTACAGCCTTATTCTAAAATGGATTAAAAAAAAAAAAATCATCAGCAATCTACACACAATACCCTATAATGGCAAAGTGAAAACAGGTTTTTAGAAATGATAAAAAGTCTGTAATACCTACATGTTTCAAGCAGACCACAATAGTCCCTGTGCCCAAAGAAGTGAAGGTAACCTGCCTAAACGATTACCGCCCCATAGCACTCACGTCGGTGGCCATGAAGTGCTTTGAAAGGCTGGTCATGGCTCACATCAACAGCATCATCCCAGATACCCTAGACCCACTTCAATTTGCATACCGCCCCAACAGATCCACAGACGACGCAATCTCAATCGCACTCCACACTGCCAGTTCCCACCTGGACAAAAGGAACACCTACTGTATGTGAGAATGCTGTTTATTGACTACAGCTCAGCGTTCAACACCATAGTGCCCACAAAGCTCATCACTAAGCTAAGGATCCTGGGACTTAACACCTCCCTCTGCAACTGGATCCTGGACTTCCTGACGGGCCACCCCCAGGCGGTAAGGGTAGGCAACAACATGTCTGTCACGCTGATCCTCAACATTGGGGCCCCTCAGGGGTGCGTGCTTAGTCCCCTCCTGTACTCCCTGTTCATCCAGGACTGCGTGGCCAATCACGACTCCAACACCATCATTACATTTGCTGACGACACAACAGTGGTAGGCCTGATCACCAACAACGACGAGACAGCCTATAGGGAGGAGGTCAGAGACCTGGCAGTGTGGTGCCAGAACAACAACATCTCCCTCAATGTGAGCAAGACAAAGGAGCTGATCGTGAACTACAGGAAAAGGCGGGCCAAACAGGCCCTCATTAACATCGACGGGGCTGTAGTGGAGCTGGACGAGAGTTTCAAGTTCCTTAGTGTCCACATCACCAACAAACTATCATGGTTCAAACACACCAAGACAGTCGTGAAGAGGGCACGACAACAGCTTTTCCCATTCAGGAGACTGAAAAGATTTGTCATGGGTCCCCAGATCCTCAAAAAGTTATACAGCTGCACCACTGAGAGCACCCTGACTGGTGGCATCATCACCTGGTATGGCATCTGCTCGGCATCTGACCGTAAGGCGCTACAGAGGGTAGTGCGTACGGCCCAGTACATCACTGGGGCCAAGCTTCCTGCCATCCAGGACCTATATACTAGGCGGTGTCACAGTAAGTGGTACCGGAGCGCCAAGTCTAGGACCAAAAGGCTCCTTAACAGCTTCTAGTCCCAAGTCATAAGACTGCTGAACAATTAATCGAATGACCACCCGGACTATTTACATTGACAGTTGTTTTTACATTGCTGCTAATCGCTGTTTATTATCTATGCATAGTCACTTTACCTCTTTCTTAAATGTACAAATTACCTCAACTAACCTGTACCCCCGCACATTTACTCGGTACCGGTACCCCCTGTATATAGCCTTATTGTTATTTAATTGTGTTACTTTTTATTTTGTTTATTTGGAAATATTTTCTTAACTCTTTCTTGAACTGCATTGTTGGTTAAGGGATTATAAGTAAGCATTTCACGGTAATGTCTACTACACCCGTTGTATTCGGCGCATGTGACAAATAAAGTTTGATTTGATTGTCATAATGAAACATGAGGTGATGGCGGCGGATGAATGGCACAACAATGGACCTCAGGATCTCATCACGGTATCTCTATGCATTCAAATTTCCATTGATAAAATGCAATTGTGTTCATTGTCTGTAGGTTATGCCTGCCCATACCATAACCCCACTGGTTGTGCGGTTGTGAGACCGGTTGGCTGTACTACCAAATTCTCTAAAACAACGTTGGAGGCGGCTTATGGTAGAGAAATGAACATTCAATTCTCTGGCAACAGCTCTGGTGGACATTCCTGCAGTCAGCATTCCAATTGCAGGCTCCGTCAAAACTTGAGACATCTGTAGCATTGTGTTGTGTGACAAAACTGCACATTTTAGAGTGGCCTGTACCTGTCAGGTGGATGGAATATCTTGGCAAAAGAGAAATGCTCACTAACTGGGATGTAATCAAATTTGTGCACAACATTTTAGAGAAATAAGCTTTTTGTGCATATGGAACATTTCCGGGATCTTTTTTTTTCAGCTCATAAAACATGGGACCAACAATTTACATGTTGCGTTTTCATTTTTGTTCAGTGTAATAACAAAAGCTGAAGCCCTTTATTTGCCAGGCGGAGATGATGGATGCACTTTGGTAGTGATAACGCCCTCGCTCCCTCCATCCTCCCTCTCTATCTCTAAACCAGTTGTTTAACTTTGCCATAGGAAGTCTCCTATCAGAGAGGTGCTCCAAACGTATCCTACTGTATCTAGATGAATCTGACAGAACCAACATATCAAATCCACATTCCCAGCATACCAACAAAAAACAACTCCTAGACACATTGCTCAAAGGAAAGTAAAAGCAATGTTATGATTCATGGGCAAACTATTTGCTTAGTTGAACACACACTGTACACACACACACATTTATTTTACCTTTGGTGGGCTGATGCAAAGCGGAGAGGAGATGACATGGTAAAGCTCTGTACTCCAGATGAGCCCCGGCACCCAGAATTCACTGGGTTTTTATTCTAAATTGAGTGATTCCCTTTGATCAGCAAAAAGCTGCTGAGCCAATCGCTTCCCCACAGTCAGGCGCGCTGCAAACTTTCCCATGTTTTTATAACACTAATGAGATTTGATAACTGTGTTTTTTCCCCCTCTCTTTCCTCTCTTCCTTCCCGTCTCCCTTTTTATTTCAATTCCAAATGTTCCGTGATACCTGATACGACTGTAGTTCCTCAGAGGCAAGCTGAGAGAGGGAGAGTGTGTGTGATTGAAATCGAGTCAGACACACTTATCGAGGTGAATCCAGGTGAAAGCTATGATCCTTTATTGATGTCACCTGTTAAGTCCACTCCAAATCAGTGTAGATGATGGGGAGTAGACAGGCTAAAGAAGGATTTTAAAGCCTTGAGACAATTGAGACATGGATTGTATATGTGTGCCATTCAAAGGATGAATGGGCAAAACAACATATTTAAGTGCCTTTGAACGAGGTATGGTAGTAGGTGCCAGGTGCAGAGGTTTGAGTCTAGAACTGCAACAGTGCTGGGTTTTTCACGCTCAACAGTTTCCCATGTGTATCAAGAATGGTCCACCAACAAAAGACATCCTGCCAACTTGACAAAACTGTGGGAAGCATTGTAGTCAACATGAGTCAGCATCACATGCCCGATGAATTGATGCTGTTCTGAGGGCAAAAGGGGGTGCAACTCATCACCTTTGGCTTCCTGTTGGAGCCAAACCCTTGGCCATGCACATACTGGGAGAATAAAGTGGCAATTACAAAGCATCCAATGTGCGCTCACTCCCATAGGTCCCCTTCCCCAGAGAGGTGAACTGTGGGAAAAGTGTTAATGATGATAATCTATATTTTGCAATTGACTTCCCAACGCGCTGAGGGGATTCATACAATGGTGTGCTGGAGGGTTTACATAATAAATTAAAAATACATATTTTTACCTTTATTTAACTAGGCAAGTCAGTTAAGAACAAATTCTTATTTACAATGACAGCCTACCAAAAGGCCTCCTGCAAGGACGGGGGATTAAAAATCAAAAATACAATAAAAATATAGGACAAAACACACATCACGACAAGAGAGACACCACAACACTACATAAAGAGAGACCTAAGACTAGGGCTGGGCAATATGGCCAAAATATCATATAAATGGTATTTTTCAAATTTGATGGTATTTTATGTTTTTGAATAATAAAAGTTCTACATTTTCTTTATGAGTAGTGCGTGACCTCAGGGTGGCAACACATGTATTCTAAATGATTTCAATGGGTCTTTCTCCATTCTGATTGTTTTATACTGTTCAATTCAACTTCAACCTAAAATAATTTCCTGCATTTCCTGCACTCATTTGAGATAATTTCCACACTGCCACTATATGGGCAAAAAAAACTAGGCCTTATTTTTAACCAAATGTTGCGATTTAGATCAAAACACTTGGGTGAACTTTTGGAATAACGGAAATAGAATGTTTATTATAATTCTACAGTTAATAGTAATAATAGTGGGCACTTTGAATACAGTGTTGTTTGACATGACAATGAATGAAAATGCCATTGAGTTATTGTGACAGGGTAGGAACCAAGTGATGTTCAGTGTTTCCTATAATCTTTGCCTACATTAACTCTTTATTCATATAGCCAACATATTCATGCTTTGCTTATTCCTCTTTGATTTAGAAGATACTGTTGCACAAACAACATGCTGATTTAGGCCTCCACCAGCACTGGTATCAGGCTGTATTAGCTAGCTACGTTTGCTCTGACTCAGTACTTTTATTAGCTAACGTAAACTCACTCACTTTTGTACATCGCCTTGGTCCGTACAATTGACCTTATTTTAGCGCCCCAAAAGCGTAATACTTCCAGATCAACTGTAATGTCAATACCATTGTAAAGCACAATTTCTCCCCTTTCCAACAAAATTAATGACATGACCTCCACGCTGCCCGTTTCTGCATAATTCAAGAAGGCAATGAGCTATGTCAGGTCTTTCTAAAAATGGCGGGTGGGGAAGCTAAACTAATGCGTGATAGTGAGAAGGAGAGGAGATGTGGGAAAATTGCTTTTTTTCACTCGATCTGTCTAACTTAACACCTTATCGCCTCTAAAAAATTTAATTAAACACTATAAAGAGTTTATATAATGTGTCATTACATACCTATTGGAAGGTTTGTGTCGAATTTGAATCAGGTTTTTAGGGCGGTGCTAAAGTGATCTTCAGAAGTAAACAGCGTCTTTGAGAGTCATGATAGCTTGCAGTGATGACGCAAAAAATGACTAGGTATCCCCCCTTACCCACGTCACTGTCCATTTCTTGTTTTTAAATGATGAGAGAAGTGCTACACCTGGTGGAGAGAGATTGTAACGCTTTATGCGTGCTATACGTTACGGCATGACACGTCACGATGTAACGGAGGGTCAGTTTTTTCAACTTTTCTCTAATACTATAGAGCCATTACCATGTCGATAAACGCTTGAATAGAAACATAGTTCACCAGATTTTGAAGTCACTACAGTCCCATTAGTTTTCTTTGTAGCCTTGTTTGAATGTCACGGTTGCGCACATTTGTACGGAATGGGGTGAGTTGCATTAGTTAGCTAGCCAGCCAGCTAATTAGCGATTAGCATTAGTGGCTAACACGATTTAGCTTCACTTGCTAAGAAAATAGAAAATCTGTTTGCAGATGTAAGAAACACAAACTAATATTGTAATTATAGAACGCTTGTGTATTTATATTAAGATCAAATCGGAAACAACATTGTTGTCATCAACATTGTTCCATGTGCTGCATTGACCATGCAGACTGAACGAAAGTGTCTCTGGTCAAGCAACTACAAATGCGCTCCTTGAGTGACAGGGGGTGGGACTAGGTCTGTGTGGAAAGCAGCGTGGAGAGAGAGAGCGAGAGCGGAGAGGGATGACTCAAGTAGCGGAGTGAACTATAAAAATGGACGCTACACACGGCGTATCACATTTAACAAACCAAACATTAAAATACTGTTATAGAAAGTAAAGTAAAAACCCAAACCGGTCCATGCATAAATACCGGTATATAGTAAAATATGGTATACCTCCCAGCCCTACCTAAAACAACAACATAGCATGGCAGAAATACAACATGACAACAACATGATCGCAACACAACATGGCAGCAGCACAATGTGGTAGCAGCACAAAACATGGTACAAACATTTTTGGGCACAGACAACAGCACAAAGGCAATAAGGTAGAGACAGCAGTACATCACGCGATGTAGTCAGTTGTGCAACTGAATGCCTTCAACTGAAATGTGTCTTCCGCATTTAACCCAACCCCTCTGAATCCGAGCGGCCAGCTGCCCTAAACAACATCTACATCTTCGGAAAGAGGATAGTTCAGTCTGCAGACTCTTTGTGTGTGTGTGTGTGTTAGGCCTATGACGGTTATCGGTCGGCCAAATGATCACAGGAGTCACCATTCTAATAGCAAAAAAAATCTGCAAAAAAAACACTTAAAAGAAAAATGGTTTTGGCAGTTATTTTATTTTAATGACTGTCTCATCCTGAACCGTCGCTTACACAGTAGGTGTCCGGGTTAGGGAGGGTTTGGCCGGTAGGGATATCCTTGTCTCATCGCGCACCAGCGACTCCTGTGGCGGGCCGGGCGCAGTGCGCGCTAATCAAGGGAGCCAGGTGCACGGTGTTTCCTCCAACACATTGGTGCGGCTGGCTTCCGGGTTGGAGGCGCGCTGTGTTAAGAAGCAGTGCGGCTTGGTTGGGTTGTGTTTCGGAGGACGCGTGGCTTTCGACGTTCGTCTCTCCCGAGCCCGTACTGGAGTTGTAGCGATGAGACAAGATAGTAATTAATAACAATTGGATACCACGAAATTGGGGAGAAAAGGGGGTAAAAGAAACAGTGAAAAAAAGAAAAACATCTCCATAGCATGATGTTGCCACCACCATGCTTCACCGTAGGATGGTGCCAGGTTTCAGTCCAGTCATGATGCTTGCCTTTCAGGCCAACAAGTTCTATCTTGGTTTCATCAGACCAGATGTCTTTTGACAAACTCCAAGCGGGCTGTCATGTGCCTTTTACTGAGGAATTGCATCCGTCTGACCACTCCACCATAAAAGGCTGATTGGTGGAGTGCTGCAGAGATGGGTGTCCTGCTGGAAGGTTTTCCACAGAGGAGCTCTGAATCTCTGTCAGTGTGACCATCGGGTTCTTGGTCACCTCCCTGACCAAGGCCCTTCTCCCCCGATTGCTCAGTTTGGCCGGCCTGCCAGCTCTAGGAGTCTTGGTGGTTCCAAACTTCTTCCATTTAAGAATGATGGAGGCCACTGTGTTCTTGGGGACCTCCAATGCTGCATATCCCTTCCCCAGATCTGTGCCTCGACACAATCCTGTCTCTGAGCGCTACGGACAAGTCCTTCAACCTCATGGCTTGGTTTTTCCTCTGATACTGTGGGACCTTATATAGACAGGTTTGTGCCTTTCCAAATCATGTCCAATCAGTTGAATTTACCACTGGTGGACTCCAATCAAGTTGTTGAAAATATATATGTTTTATTTTACCTATGTTTGGAGGAAAAGGGGGGCGGCTTGCAAGCCGAAGAACACCATCCCAACCGTGAAGCTCGGGACTGGTGCACTTCACAAAATATATTTCATCTTGAGGAAGGAAAATGATGTGGCTATATTGAAGCAACATCTCAAGACATCAGTTAGGAAGTTAAAACTTGGTCGCAAATGGGTCTTCCAAATGGACAATAACCCAAGCATACTTCCAAAGTTGTGGCAAAATGGCTTAAGGATTACAAAGTCAAGGTATTGGAGTGGCCATCACAAAGCCCTGACCTCAATCAATATAGAAAAGTTGTGGGCAGAACTGAAAAAGCGTGTGTGGGCAAGGAGGCCTACAAACCTGGCTCAGTTACTTCAGCTCTCGTCAGGAGGAATGGGCCAAAATTCACCCAACTTATTGTGGGAAGCTTGTGGAAGGCTACCTGAAACGTTTGACCCAAGTTAACTAATTTAAAGGCAAGGATACCAAATACTAATTGAGTGTATGTAAACTTCTGACCCACTGGGAATGTGATGAAAGAAATAAAAGCTGAAATAAGTCATTCTCTCTACTATTATTCTGACATTTCACACCCTTAATTTAAAGTGGTGATCCTAACTGACCTAAGACAGGGAATTTTTCCTGGGATAAAATGTCAGGAATTGTGAAAAACTAGAGTTTAAATGTATTTGGCTAAGGTATATGTAAACTTCCGACTTCAATTGTAGGCCTGTAGCCTAATTATAATAATAGCCTATTTATCTTTTAATGCAGTCATCTCGGTTTTCATTTGAAGCATCTTTTTATAAGCTTGTTTGTAGCCTAACAATTGCAAAGACATTGACGACTTTGTATTTGTTGTCAATTTCATTATGTTTTGCAGAGATCTGTGTATAAAGTGACGCTGTAGAGAAAAAATTGCATCTAATGACAATGCTTTTGGGAAACCGGGCCTTGGTTAGCTAACTGCTCTGTCACTCATGGTGATTTATTTTTTAACAGTAATACGAATCACGGATAATGAATCATAAACCAGTGGGTCATTTTGCAGACTCATTCAGCAGGATGACTAGACAGATTATAGTTTTAGAATGATGTAAGAGTACACTATCATATTTACATTTTCCCATTGCCAGCCAGCCAGCCTTAGTCATCTATGTTATTATGATGATTGACACTAAATGTAAGGATACTAGTCTATGGCAAGCGACTATTTTACTTAAAGGGATAGTTTGGGATTTTGGCAATGAAGCCCTTTATCTACTTCCCCAGAGTAGGCTCACGAAACTACCTCTAAGTCCAAAACCATGAACTACCCCTTCAAACAAAGCAGTAAAAACAGGTTTAATGACACTGGGAAGGGTATCACTTCCTCCCTCCAACACGCACACACACCCAGAGTACTGCTGACAAATCTTCTGCTGAAGATTCTCTCCTTATACGCTCTTATCACTCCTCGTCCTCCTTCCTTTCTGCAATTCTCCAAATGGATTCTATTTTCTGCCTAATTTGGCAAACGTGTCCCAGAGTGGACGGAGACAGAAAGAAAGAGGCGGAGGGATGACATAAGCACTCCAACTCCCTGCATGTCCTTTGCTTTACTTTATCCCTCACACATTAAATATGCACTACGTAGGAATCGCTCCGCCATTTCCTGGTCGCTAAAATTGTAATAGTTTGCTAATTTCAGTTTGTGACAAAACAAGCATGTATAGTGTAGAGCAGGTAATCCCAAACTGGGGTAGGGTACGCGCAATGCCGTCTGGGGTACGCCAAATAAAAATGTGATTCACTTTTTTTTTAATATAAAAATTTCTTCCCATTTTCAAACAGTCCATTTAGTAAGGCCCGCATACATATAGACACATACCAGCTCTACTGGTACTACTGCTACTACCAGCAGTACTACACCTGCTCCTGTCGACGGCACAAGTTGTTCTGATTCCATGAGCACATCCAATGCTGGCATCAGTAATTCTACATTTGTTGTTAGCCCAGTTAGCTTGGACACTGACAGTTGTGAATCTGATGCAGCCGAAGAGCTGCTGCCCCTTTACCCAGGAAAGCACCGAACAACAGACAGGGACGTTGAACCATCGAGGAGGCGCACGTATGATAAGAACACAAGGTAACCTGCCTAAATGACTACAGACCTGTAGCACTCATGTCCGTAGCCATGAAGTGCTTTGGAAGGCTGGTAATGGATCACATCACCACCATTATCCCAGAAACCCTAGACCCACTCCAATTTGCATACCTCCCAAACAGATCCACAGATGATGCAATCTCTTTAGCACTCCACACTGCCCTTTCCCACCTGGACAAAAGGAACACTTATGTGAGAATGCTATTCATTGACTACAGCTCAGCGGTTAACACCATAGTACCCTCAAAGCTCATCACTAAGCTAAGGATCCTGGGACTAAACACCTCCCTCTGCAACTGGATCCTGGACTTCCTGACGGGCCGCCCCCAGGTGGTGAGGGTAGGTAGCAACACATCTGCCACGCTGATCCTTAACACTGGGCCCCCCATGGGTGCGTGCTCACTTCCCTCCTGTACTCCCTGTTCACCCACGACTGCATGGCCAGGCACGACTCCAACACCATCACTAAGTTTGCAGACGACACAACAGTGTCGTCTGCAAACTGATCACCGACAACGACGAGACAGCCTATAGGGAGGAGGTCAGAGACCTGGTCGGGTGGCGCCAGAATAACAACCTCTCCCTCAATGTAGCCAAGACTAAGGAGATGATTGTGGTCTACAGGAAAAGGAGGATCGAACACGCCCCGATTCTCACCAACGGGGCTGTAGTGGAGCAGGTTGAGAGCTTCAAGTTCCTTGGTGTCCACATCACCAACAAACTAGAATGGTCCAAACACCAAGACAGTCGCAAAGAGGGCACGACAAAGCCTATTCACCCTCAGGAAACTAAAAAGATTTGGCATGGGTCCTGAAATCCTCAAAAGGTTCTACAGCTGCAACATCGAGAGCATCCTCACTGGCTGCATCACTGCCTACGGCAATTGCTCGGCCTCCGACTGCAAGGCACTTCAGAGCGTAGTGCGTACGGCCCAGTACATCACTAGGGCTAAGCTGCCTGCCATCCAGGACCTACACCAGGCGGTGTCAGAGGAAAGCCCTAAAAATTGTGAAAGACCCCAGCCACCCCAGTCATAGACTGTTCTCTCTACTATCGCATGGCAAGCGGTACCGGAGTGCCAAGTCTAGGACAAAAAGACTCCTGCACAGGTAATCACATGGCTACCCGGACTATTTGCATTGTGTGCCCCCCTACCCCTCTTTTACACTGCTAGTCACTTTAACTATACATTCATGTACATATGTACATACTACCTCAATTGGCCCGACCAACCAGTGCTCCCACACATTGGCTAACCGGGCTATCTGCATTGGCAGAACTTTCCAAAGGCACCTGGTGGGCGATGACAATGTTAATCTTGAGCGGACAAGTGACAGCGACAGAATGGAATTCAAATGAGGAGATTGAAAGGTGAGAGAGGGAGAAATGAGAATCTTCAGTTAGGAGAAATTAGTAGCGCTGTGCTACCACTGTGACGACCGGATGCTCTTGGACTATGAGAGAAAACGTAGTCAGATGAAGAAAGAGCAGCTGGAGGAGCAGTGTTCTCTGGGGTGATCCATGTCTCCGTCAGGGCCAAAAGGTCAAGGGACTGAAGGTTAGCATAGGCTAAGATGAACCCTGCATTCTTGTCCGCAGACTTCCAAACGCTGCCAGCGACCCAGAATTCCACATGGGTTGTGCGCGCAGAGTGCACTAAATTAGATAGTTTCATCCAAGGGGTGGGGAGCGTCTGTAAAGTCTACAGGGAGAGGAGCGATCAGGTATAGAAAACATACACATATTTGCCACAGCCACAAAAGAGAAAAAATAGCAAATAACTAGGTAAGATACTCAAGTGAGAGAGTGGTGTGGTGCCTTCCTCGAAGAACTCCGCAGAACAACTCATCAGAACGGTCTTTGGTTTGGCGACGGTCTTAGTTTTGTTGTCGAGACCAACACTGACACGACTGCCACTGAGAAACCAGGGGAGGCTGAATTACTAATTTCCTAGGAGAGGAGGAACCACTCCCCCTCCAATGCAGCTAATGACTACATTAACAAGTCCCTGATTGCCCTCCCCCTTGATCCTGGTTGATGTGTCAACAATAATCTGCAAATTATGAGCAGTCAGCAATTCACACACCAAGTAGTCTACTGGGAAGACATTCAGCACTTAAAGTAGATGGCCTTACCTAGCAAAAAGACAGTACTAGACAACATATAAGGACAATCACTCCTGGATATATCAGGAGTCATCTAGCTATAGAATGAAGCACATTCTGTGTTTAATTTCATGGCTGAAAGTGAAGGATAACAGGCAAGGAGTTTTTTCCGACTACTGTAGGTGATCTGACCACGAAAAACTCTGGGCCCTAGAAGTTTCAGGCAGGTGATGAATATAGCGGGACATTCTTTTAAATCAAGGACAAGATCATATCAGTGATCAAAAGGCCTCCTGCGGGGATGGGGGCTGGGATAAAAAAATATATATATATAGGACAAAACACATCACGACAAGAGACAACACTACATAAAGAGAGACCTAAGACAACAACATAGCAAGGCAGCAACACATTTAACAACACAACATGGTAGCAGCACAAAACATGGAACAAACATTATTGGGCACAGACAACAGCACAAATGGCAAGAAGGTAGAGACAACAATACATCACACAAAGCAGCCACAACTGTCGGTAAGTGTCCATGATTGGGTCTTTGAATGAAGAGATTGAGATAAAACTGTCCAGTTTGAGTGTGTGTTGCAGCTTGTTCCAGTCGCTAGCTGCAGCAAATTTAAACGAGGATCGACCCAGGGATGTGTGTGTTTTGGGGATCTTTAACAGAATGTGACTGGCAGAACGTGTGTTTTATGTGGAGGATGAGGGCTGCAGTAGATATCTCAGATAGGGGGGAGTGAGGCCTAAGAGGGTTTTATAAATAAGCATCAACCAGTGTGTCTTGCAACGGGTATACAGAGATGACCAGTTTACAGAGGAGTGCAGTGATGTGTCCTATAAGGAGTATTAGTCGCAAATCTGATGGCCGAATGGTAAAGAACTTCTAGCCGCTCGAGAGCACCCTTACCTGCCGATCTACAATGAAGAAAGCCAGAGCATCAAAGTAATAGCATTCCATATTTAAATACAATAATGGGTGTGCTTCTAGCACTGTGCCTGATTGAAGTATAAAACGCTGAGTTAGGGCTGCACAATTAATCTAAATCACACTGAAATTGCAATATTGACATGTGCAATATCCATATCGCAAGAGATCCATATTGCATGCAATATGTTGAAATGTCAGCCGTGTGTCACGTCTGTCGTTTAGTCCGTCGTCTCTCTACCTAGCTCTGGTGGCTGCTTCCCACACACACCAAGCCCCGCCCCCTGCCAGTCAAGCAGCACAGTTCCTCCTCCTCGTTGTTATATTCACTATTAGTTTGCATGCTCTTCTGTTAGGTCTTTTGCAGTCAACAAATTGTTCCAAACTAAAATTATGCTGCTTTCCACTTTGCTTCTTAATATACAGTACCAGTCAAAAGTTTGGACACACCTACTCATTCAAGGGTTTTTCTTTATTTTTACTATTTTCTACATTGTTCAATAATAGTGAAGACATCAAAACTATGAAATAACACATATGGATTCATGTAGTAACCAAAAAAGTGTTAAACAAATCAAAATATATTTTATATTTGAGATTCTTTAAAGTAGCCACCCTTTGCCTTGATGACAACTTTGCACACTCTTGGCATTCTCTCAACCAGCTTCATGATGTAGTCACGTCACCTCAATTAACTGTTAGTCAAATTGCTATATTTGTTTTTTGACCATATCGTGCTGCCCTACCCTGAGTCATTCTGTGGTGCAACCCTACCCTGAGTCATACTGTGGTGCATCCCTACCCTGAGTCATGCTGTGGTGCATCCCTACCCTGAGTCATGCTGTGGTGCATCCCTACCCTGAGTCATGCTGTGGCGCAGGCCTACCCTGAGTCATGCTGTGGTGCATCACTACCCTGAGTCATGCTGTGGTGCATCCCTACCCTGAGTCAAGCTGTGGCGCAGGTCTACCCTGAGTCATACTGTGGTGCCTCCCTACCCTGAGTCAAGCTGTGACGCAGGCCTACCCTGAGTCATACTGTGGTGCATCCCTACCCTGAGTCATGCTGTGGCACAGGCCTACCCTGAGTCATACTGTGGTGCATCCCTACCCTGAGTCAAGCTGTGGCGCAGGTCTACCCTGAGTCATGCTGTGGCGCAGGCCTACCCTGAGACATGCTGTGGCGCAGGCCTACCCTGAGTCAAGCTGTGGCGCAGGCCTACCCTGAGTCATGCTGTGGCACAGGCCTACCCTGAGTCATACTGTGGTGCATCCCTACCCTGAGTCAAGCTGTGGCGCAGGTCTACCCTGAGTCAAGCTGTGGCGCAGGCCTACCCTGAGTCATGCTGTGGCGCAGGCCTACCCTGAGTCATGCTGTGGCGCAGGCCTACCCTGAGTCATGCTGTGGCGCAGGCCTACCCTGAGTCATGCTGTGGCGCAGGCCTACCCTGAGTCATGCTGTGGCGCAGGCCTACCCTGAGTCATGCTGTGGCGCAGGCCTACCCTGAGTCATGCTGTTGCGCAGGTCTACCCTGAGTCATGCTGTGGCGCAGGCCTACCCTGAGTCATACTGTTGCGCAGGTCTACCCTGAGTCATGCTGTGGCGCAGGCCTACCCTGAGTCATGCTGTGGTGCAGACCTACCCTGGGTCATGCTGTGGTGCAGACCTACCCTGGGTCATGCTGTGGTGCAGACCTACCCTGAGTCATGCTGTGCTTCAAGCTTACCCTAACTCATGCTGTGGCGTAGCCCTACCCTCAGTCATGCTGTGGTGTCGGCCTACCCTGAGTCATACTGTGCTGTAGCTTTCCTATGATCAAAATCCACATATTGTTCTGAGATGTATTTTGGGCATGTCTCTCAATTCTTTGCAAATCATTTGCACCATTGTAGGAAAAGTGCTAACTTTCAGATTACCCAGAATCATCTCAGCATGGGTGTCTGCTTAAGTGAGCTAAACATATCAGTTCCCCTCTCTAAAACATTCCTCTGTCTGTCTCTGTCTCCCTCCCTCCTTACTTTAAATGAACTGGTCTGTTTCTGTAAGGCAGTACAGTAATGAGCAGTTGTAATGCCACTGGTGTTGTAAATGACAGAATTTCCTCTCCCAGTCTATCTGGCTGTTGATGAATCACTCGCTGCTCCTTCTATCTGACATTAAGACTATTGATGAGTCACTCTCTGCTCCTTTCAATAGCCTTGTTAGTCTACAATAACACATTAACCGCCTGTTCAGGCTGAATTGAAAGAGGTGGTGAGAACACATAACAAGTAAAACAGGGCCAACTTGCAGTTAAATATCGTGTTTTTGTTAAAGGGTGAAGCTTTGAATTTGGCCCCTAGATGTATGTTGTTTTAATGATAATTATTATATTCTCTGTACCAGGGGCTCTGTACTCAGGGCTGCCTCCCTTGAAGACAACTTGAGAGCTGAGAGAATTGATTTATTTTGACTAACTGAAAGATCAGTCAACAATATTCTATAAAGTTGTGCCAGTCCTTGAAATAGAGTTTGAGAAACACTGTTCAAATATATTTTTACTCTCCATATACAACAAAAACATGGCACTATAATTTGTGCACCATTTTATAATAGTTGCAATTTGAAATTCATTCATGATACAGTAAAATGGTTTTTGAATAGTAAGCTTGCTACTTTCGACAGTAATAGTTGAAATACAATGTAATCAGAATAGTTTGGATCGGACCCAGGCCACGGCTGTCACATTTGAGAATCGAGCTGTTTTTTCTAATGCAGAGTGTTGGATTTAACCAAATATTTTGTGAAAGATAATGAAATAATGAATTGCCAATTACTGAGGAGGATGTAATAGCTGCTCTGTGGATCATGTGTTGCCATAAATCTGTATGATAATGATTAAGCCCAAAGTGGATTAAGTTTACCGTGAGCCTGGTGTTTATTGTCTAAGAGGAGGCTGGCAGTGGGACTACAACCTTAATCATAGTGTGTGTTGCAACATTTTACCTTGTGTCTGTGTGTACAGTGAGTTTGAATGCATTGTCTTTGTGTGTGTGTGTGTGTGTGTGTGTGTGTGTGTGGGTGTGGGTGTGTGTGTGTGGGTGGGTGGGTGGGTGGGTGGGTGTGTGTACATTGTTCCTGTGCATGTATGAATGCATTATGTCTTTGTGTGTGCGCGACTACAGTACAGTGCCTTGCAAAAGTATTCATCCCCCTTGGCATTTTTCCTATTTTGTTGCATTACAACCTGTAATTTAAATAGTTTTTTATTTGGATATCATGTAATGGACATACACAATGTAGTCCGAATTGGTGAAGTGAAATGACAAAAATAACTTTAAAAAAATTCAAAAACGGAAAAGTGGTGCGTGCATATGCATTCACCCCCCTTTGCTATGAAGCACCTAAATAAGATCCGGTGTAACCAATTACCTTCAGAAGTCACATAAATAGTTAAATAAAGTCCACCTGTGTGCAATCTAAGTGTCACATGATCTGTCACATGATCTCAGTATATATACACCTGTTCTGAAAGGCCCCAGAGTCTGCAACATCACAAAGCAAGGGGCACCACCAAGCAAGTGGCACCATGAAGACCAAGGAGCTCTCCAAAACTGTCAGGGATAAGTTGTGGAGAAGTACAGATCAGGGTTGGGTTATAAAAAAATACCAATCTTTGAACATTCCACGGAGCACCATTAAATCCATTATTAAAAAATTGAAAGAATATGGCACCACAGCAAACCTGCCAGGAGAGGGCCGCCCACCAAAACTCACGGATCAGGCAAGGAGGGCATTAATCAGAGAGGCAACAAAGAGACCAAAGATAATCCTGAAGGAGCTGCAAAGCTCCACAGCGGAGATTGGAGTATCTGTCCATAGAAACACTTTAAGCTGTACACTCCACAGAGCTGGGCTTTACGGAAGAGTGTCCAGAAAAAAGCCATTGCTTAAAGTGTTCGCCAAAAGGCATATGGGAGACTCCCCAAACATATGGAAGAAGGTGCTCTGGTCAGATGAGACTAAAATGTAGTTTTTTGGCCATCAAGGAAAACACTATGTCTGGTGCAAACCCAACACCTCTCATCACCCCGAGAACACCATCCCCACAGTGAAGCATGGTGGTGGCAGCATCATGCAGTGGGGATGTTTCCTTGGCAGGGACTGAGAAACTGGTCAGAATTGAAGGAATGATGGATGGCGCTAAATACAATGAAATTCTTGAGGGAAACCTGTTTCAGTCTTCCAGAGATTTGAGACTGGGACGGAGTTTCACTTTCCAGCAGGACAATGAACCTAAGCGTACTGCTAAAGCAACACTCGAGTGGTTTAAGGGGAAACATTGTTCAAAGCCAACGTTCAAAGCCCCGACCTCAATCCAATTGAGAATCTATGGTATGACTTAAAGATTGCTGTACACCAGCGGAACACATCCAACTTGAAGGAGCTAGAGAGGTTTTGCCTTGAAGAATGGGCAAAAATCCCAGTGGCTAGAAGTGCCAAGCTTATAGAGACATACCCCAAGAGACTTGTGCTGTAATTGCTGCAAAAGGTGTCTCTACAAAGTATTGACTTTGGGTGGGTGAATAGTTATGCACGCTCAAGTTTTTTCAGTTTTTTTGTCTTATTTGTTTCACAATCAAAGATATTTTGCTTCTTCAAAGTGGTAGGCATGTTGTGCAAATCAAATGTTACAAACCCCCAAAACAACAAAATAGGAAAAATGCCAAGGAGGGTGAATACTTTCACATGTTACTGTATGTGTGTGTGTGTGTGTGTGTGTGTGTGTGTGTGTGTGTGTGTGTGTGTGTGTGTGTGTGTGTGTGTGTGTGTGTGTGTGTGTGTGTGTGTGACTACTCTGTGTGAGTGTGTCAGGGAGCAGTTTTCCAAGAGTTTGTCACGTTCTGACCCTAGTTATTGTGTTAATTGTTTGTTTTAGTGGGTCAGGACGTGAGTTGGGTGGGCATTCTATGTTTTGTGTCTGGTTTGTCTATTTCTGTGTTTGACCTGATATGGTTCTCAATCAGAGGCAGCTGTCAATCGTTGTCCCTGATTGAGAACCATATTAAGGTAACCTGTTTGGTGTTGGGTTTTTGTGGGTGATTGTATTTCGTGTCAGTGTTCGTGCCACACGGGACTGTTTTCGGTTTGGTCACGTTTGTTGTTTTTGTATCTTGAAGTGTTCAGTTTACTTTCATTAAAATATGAACACTTTCCACTCTGCGTCTTGGTCCGATCCCTACACCTCCTCTTCAGACGAAGAGGAGGAAATCTGCCGTAACAGAGTGCTGGTCTTATTATGAGGTGTGAGGTCTTTAATGTTGGTCCAGGTTGGCCAGCCGGCCCCAGTGGCCACCCTCTTGCCCTGTTTCACCCGAACACTTTGATCGCACACACATAACATACACACACACATTCCCCCTTGAAAACTACAGTAACGAACAAACAACAGGTTAATCTTCAGACAGTTTAAAATGCTGCCGATGTTGTTTTCTCTTTACTCTACAGCATGCCCCTCACTTCCTCTATAATTGCACACTTGCCAGATAATTTAAAAAAAAAATTACACTTTGGAAAGTTGAAAAGTGTCCCCTGAGAAAGAGGCGTCCTGGGCCAAAGCTTCAGTGTTTCCTGTGCTGTGTGTTGCTGGGGTCTAAAATTCAGCAAGTACTGTACTGTATTAGGAAGTAGAGAGGTGATAAAGTAAGTACTGTACTGTATTGGGAAGTAGAGAGATGATAAAGTATTATGATGTACTGTATTAGGAAGTAGATAGTTGATATAGTATTAGGAAGTACTGTATTAGGAAGTAGAGAGATGATAAAGTAGGAGTAAGTGCTGTCCTGTATTAGGAAGTAGAGAGGTGATACAGTAGCAGTAAGTATTGTCCTTTATTAGGAAGTTGAGAGATGATAAAGTAGAAGGATGTACTGTATTAGGAAGTAGAGAGATGATAAAGTAGAAGGATGTACTGTATTAGGAAGTAGAGAGATGATAAAGTAGAAGGATGTACTGTATTAGGAAGTAGAGAGATGATAAAGTAGGGGGATGTACTGTATTAGGAAGTAGAGAGGTGATAAAATAGGAGGATGTACTGTATTAGGAAGTAGAGAGATGATAAAGTAGAAGGATGTACTGTATTAGGAAGTAGAGAGATGATAAAGTAGAAGGATGTACTGTATTAGGAAGTAGAGAGATGATAAAGTAGGAGGATGTACTGTATTAGGAAGTAGAGAGATGATAAAGTAGGAGGATGTACTGTATTAGGAATTAGAGGGGTGATAAAGTAGCAGTAAGTACTGTCCTGTATTAGGAAGTAGAGAGGTGATAAAGTAGGAGGATGTACTCTATTAGGAATTAGAGAGATGATAAAGTAGGGGGATGTACTGTATTAGGAAGTAGAGAGGTGATAAAGTAGGAGGATGTACTGTATTAGGAAGTAGAGAGGTGATAAAGTAGGAGGATGTACTGTATTAGGAAGTAGAGAGGTGATAAAGTAGAAGGATGTACTGTATTAGGAAGTAGAGAGATGATAAAGTAGGGGGATGTACTGTATTAGGAAGTAGAGAGGTGATAAAGTAGGAGGATGTACTGTATTAGGAAGTAGAGAGGTGATAAAGTAAGTACTGTCCTGTATTAGGAAGTAGAGCGGTGATAAAGTAGGGGGATGTACTGTATTAGGAAGTAGAGAGGTGGAAAAAGTAGCAGTAAGTACTGTCCTGTATTAGGAAGTAGAGGTGATAAAGTAGGAGGATGTACTGTATTAGGAAGTAGAGAGGTGATAAAGTAAGTACTGTCCTGTATTAGGAAGTAGAGCGGTGATAAAGTAGGGGGATGTACTGTATTAGGAAGTAGAGAGGTGATAAAGTAAGTACTGTCCTGTATTAGGAAGTAGAGCGGTGATAAAGTAGGGGGATGTACTGTATTAGGAAGTAGAGAGGTGGAAAAAGTAGCAGTAAGTACTGTCCTGTATTAGGAAGTAGAGGTGATAAAGTAGGAGGATGTACTGTATTAGGAAGTAGAGAGGTGATAAAGTAAGTACTGTCCTGTATTAGGAAGTAGAGCGGTGATAAAGTAGGAGGATGTACTGTATTAGGAAGTAGAGAGGTGATAAAGTAAGTACTGTCCTGTATTAGGAAGTAGAGCGGTGATAAAGTAGGAGGATGTACTGTATTAGGAAGTAGAGAGGTGGAAAAAGTAGCAGTAAGTACTCTCCTGTATTAGGAAGTAGAGGTGATAAAGTAAGTACTGTCCTGTATTAGGAAGTAGAGGTGATAAAGTAGAATGATGTACTGTATTAGGAAGTAGAGAGGCGATAAAGTAGGACGATGTACTGTATTAGGAAGTAGAGATGTGATAAAGTAGGAGGATGTACTGTTTTAGGAATTAGAGGGGTGATAAAGTAGCAGTAAGTACTGTCCTGTATTAGGAAGTAGAGAGGTGATAAAGTAGGAGGATGTACTGTATTAGGAAGTAGAGAGATGGAAAAAGTAGGAGTAAGTACTGTCCTGTATTAGGAAGTAGAGAGGTGATAAAGTAGGAGGATGTACTGTATTAGGAAGTAGAGAGGTGATAAAGTAGCAGTAAGTACTGTCCTGTATTAGGAAGTAGAGAGATGATAAAGTAGGAGGATGTACTGTATTAGGAAGTAGAGAGGTGATAAAGTAGCAGTAAGTACTGTATTAGGAAGTAGAGAGATGATAAAGTAGGAGGATGTACTGTATTAGGAAGTAGAGAGGTGATAAAGTAGCAGTAAGTACTGTATTAGGAAGTAGAGAGATGATAAAGTAGGAGGATGTACTGTATTAGGAAGTAGAGAGATGATAAAGTAGAAGGATGTACTGTATTAGGAAGTAGAGAGATGATAAAGTAGAAGGATGTACTGTATTAGGAAGTAGAGAGATGATAAAGTAGGAGGATGTACTGTATTAGGAAGTAGAGAGATGATAAAGTAGGAGGATGTACTGTATTAGGAAGTAGAGAGGTGATACAGTAGCAGTAAGTACTGTCCTGTATTAGGAAGTAGAGAGATGATAAAGTAGGAGGATGTACTGTATTAGGAAGTAGAGAGGTGATAAAGTAGGGGGATGTACTGTATTAGGAAGTAGAGAGATGATAAAGTAGGGGGATGTACTGTATTAGGAAGTAGAGAGGTGATAAAGTAGAAGGATGTACTGTATTAGGAAGTAGAGAGATGATAAAGTAGGGAGATGTACTGTATTAGGAAGTAGAGAGATGATAAAGTAGGGGGATGTACTGTATTAGGAATTAGAGGGGTGATAAAGTAGGGGGATGTACTGTATTAGGAAGTAGAGAGATGATAAAGTAGGGGGATGTACTGTATTAGGAAGTAGAGAGATGATAAAGTAGGGGGATGTACTGTATTAGGAAGTAGAGAGGTGATAAAGTAGAAGGATGTACTGTATTAGGAAGTAGAGAGGTGATAAAGTAGGAGGATGTACTGTATTAGGAAGTAGAGAGATGATAAAGTAGGGGGATGTACTGTATTAGGAAGTAGAGAGGTGATAAAGTAGAAGGATGTACTGTATTAGGAAGTAGAGAGGTGATAAAGTAGGGGGATGTACTGTATTAGGAAGTAGAGAGGTGATAAAGTAGAAGGATGTACTGTATTAGGAAGTAGAGAGGTGATAAAGTAGGAGGATGTACTGTATTAGGAAGTAGAGAGGTGATACAGTAGCAGTAAGTACTGTCCTGTATTAGGAAGTAGAGAGATGATAAAGTAGGGGGATGTACTGTATTAGGAAGTAGAGAGATGATAAAGTAGGAGGATGTACTGTATTAGGAAGTAGAGAGATGATAAAATAGGAGGATGTACTGTATTAGGAAGTAGAGAGATGATAAAGTAGAAGGATGTACTGTATTAGGAAGTAGAGAGATGATAAAGTAGGAGGATGTACTGTATTAGGAAGTAGAGAGATGATAAAGTAGGAGGATGTACTGTATTAGGAAGTAGAGGGGTGATAAAGTAGCAGTATTCCATTAGTGGAAACCAAGACTGTTCTCAGGGCAGGTCTGCCGGTTTTGACTAGCAGAAGTGCCTTTTCGTAGCATGTTAGGAGAACCTACGCAGCAGGTTAAGAGAATTGGGTTAAGGTTAGGAAACAGGTTAGGGTTAACTAAAATGCTCAAATTGTCCCCGACGAGACTGAAACATATCTAGCTACAGCCATGTCTTTCTCTTGCTCTCTCCTCTCTCTTCCCGCTCTCTCCCTCCTCCAGTTGTAATTGCCCTCTTATCCTCCCCGTCACAATCCCCAGTGTCTGCCTGCCGCAGACCATCAGCAGCTGAACAAAATAATCCAATGCGCTACTTTAATAATGCATGAAAATAGCAACAAGTCACATGCAGAGAGTGGAAGAGTATGTTTTACTGTCATACTGTATACTACAATATTATTGAGAATACAGAAGAACCTTGAGACGTTATGGTTGGCTAATTTCCTCCTTTCTGAGTGGTTTTGCAGGAATTTTGTAAGAGTAGGATTTGTACCCTGGGGATTTGTACCCCAGAAAATAGCATATTCTGATTGTGTTGTTGTTGGTGTTTGTTGGTGTTGTTGTTGGTGTCGTACCTGTTCCGTAGGTGTACATCCGTATCCTGGACAACGAGTGGAATGTCTACAGACGCTACACAGAATTCCGGGCGCTCCACAACCACTTACGCTCACAATTCCCACAGGTCGACACCTTCAGCTTCCCACCCAAGAAAGCCATAGGGAACAAGGTATGCACGGTCAGGAAAATCGCATGGTCACCCTCTGTCAATGTTGTTTTGAATGACCTGTAGTCAAATGTATTGAATCTGAATGTATTTTTAAGTCATATTGTGGTCACTTGTCCATCACTTGGATCGACAGGCTTAGATGTTAGCTACAGTAGCCCCTAGCCAACATTACCTCTCTTTATCTCCTGCCTTCTTCTCTCTAGCTCTCTTTATCTCCTGCCTTCTTCTCTCTAGCTCTCTTTATCTCCTGCCTTCATCTCTCTAGCTCTCTTTATCTCCTGCCTTCTTCTCTCTAGCTCTCTTTATCTCCTGCCTTCATCTCTCTAGCTCTCTTTATCTCCTGCCTTCTCTCTAGCTCTCTTTATCTCCTGCCTTCATCTCTCTAGCTCTCTTTATCTCCTGCCTTCATCTCTCTAGCTCTCTTTATCTCCTGCCTTCATCTCTCTAGCTCTCTCTCCTTCCTCTCTTGCTCCTTTTCTCCCTCCCTCTCACTATCAGTTCCAGAGGGAGGGAGTCTGTTTAAGTCTCTCAGTAGAGTAGAGTGGGCTGTGGGTGCTTCTGTTACAGAAGTTGTAGAGTAACTTTGACATGGAAACACAAAGGAGTGCACTAGGCCTGGGGGCAGCGTTTAAAACTAGAGAGGGTAAGAGGGTGTTTGGGAGCTTACAGTAAAGATGCAGGGGGGATATAGAGACAGGATTGTGTTGGTAATTGAGTGTATGTGTGTGTGTGTGTGTGTGTGTGTGTGTGTGTGTGTGTGTGTGTGTGTGTGTGTGTGTGTGTGTGTGTGTGTGTGTGTGTGTGTGTGTGTGTGTGTGTGTGTGTGTGTGTGTGTGTGTGTAATCATTATGTCTGCTGAGCTGAAGTATCTGTCATGTATTTTTAATCTCCTCATTGTTTCTTCTGATTCCCTCCCTGCTTCCTTCCCTCTATCCTCTCAGAAGGAACACTTTGTAGAGCCGAGGCTTAGTTCTTGTCCCAACAGGTGAAGCGGGGTGCACTGGCATAAATCCCCCCCCCCCCCCATCTGATCTCCTCTGATGGAGAGAGTTATGCTGTTACTTGTCCTTTAACAGCACTGTAGTCAAACAGATCAACTGTTCCCTTTATATCACTGAGAGGGGACGTTCAGTTCTCTCTTTTCACAGAACACAGCATCCTTGCAGCTAGGGAAAGTTCTTTCTAAAGTAGACTGAGCGATGCTGGGGCTTACGTGTTGAATGTGTTAGTTAATGATGGAGGAATGGTAATGCTACTGTGATCAGTGATCATGAGGAGCCTCTCCAAACCCTTTTTAGTGTAGCATAGACGTCTGCTACGGCATGGATGAAAGGGGAGAATTGTCACAGGTGATGGGGAAACAGGAAGGAACATAGACACACACACATACATACGCAAACACACACTGTGTGTCACGTTCCTGACCTTATTTGCCTTTGTTTTACTTTGTTTAGTTGGTCAGGACGTGAGCTGGGTGGGTGGTCTATGTTATGTGTTTCTATGTTGGGTTAAATGTGTTGCCTGATATGGTTCTCAATTAGAGGCAGGTGTTTGACGTTTCCTCTGATTGAGAACCATATTAAGGTAGGCTGTTCTCACTGTTTGTTTGTGGGTGATTGTTCCTGTGTCTGTGTCTGTCGCACCACACGGGACTGTTTCGTTTTCGTTCGTTTGGTTAGTCTGTTCCTGTTCGTGCGTTCTTCGTGTTTATGTAAGTTCACATGTTCAGGTATGTCTACGTCGTTTTGTTGTTTTGTAATTTTCAAAGTGTTTTTCGTGTTCGTCTTCGTCTTTAAATAAATCATTATGGATTCAACCTACGCTGCATTTTGGTCCGACCCTTACTCCTCCTCATCCGAGGAGGAGGAATTAGACAGCCGTTACACTGTGCCTCAGATCCATCATGGTTATCCTCAATGGCAAGCCAGAGCTAACAACCTTACACACCGAGGACCCTGGCTCATCATGCCTGCTAAACACACACACACAAACACACACGCAGAGCACCTGGTCCAGAGAGAGAGAGAGACGCTGAGCTAATCTTGTCAGTTGGCTAAAGCTACTGTATGGGACTGTATAGAAAGCTAATCGTAGTACCACAGTACCTACAGGTTTTATCTGCGTTAGCTTGCAGGATCAGGTGTATGACTCATGGAATGGAATACAAGTAGTGTTGTGTCATGAAACTGTAATAAATCTCAGTTTTGTGATATGTCAAGCACCATAACTGCAAGTGTACGTAAGAATCCCAGCTCAATATATTACCGCGGCAACAATATCTGAGCATCACTCGGCATCCTGCTGTATCTGAACATCTCCTAACTGCATTGACATAGCAACACACACACACACACACACACACACACACACACACACACACACACACACACACACACACACACACACACACACACACACACACACACACACACACACACACACACACACACACACACACACACACACACACACTCCCCCCTGCCACTGACAGCTTCTAAACAGCTGATTTGTCAAGGGCTCGGTGGGCAAACACGCTAAATGTTCCCGAGCGCGCCTGTCAAATCTGTGCTGATGGCCACGCCATCACCACAACTGCGGGAGGAAGAATGATGACATCAAAGGCTGGGACTGTCGGTCTGCTCTGCTCCCTCTGCCCAGAGTTTAACTGTCAGGGTGTCTCTCCTCTGATTCACAGAGAATTGTTATTGCTTTAGAGGTTTTCCCTCTATATTTCTATCCCTCGCGCTCTCTCTCCATCTTTCCCTCCTGTGTTCCTTTCATTTGAATCAAATCACTCCACTTTCCGATCGCTGCCATCTTCCTCCCCTGTTGGACTGCTTTGTAGAGGCAGTGTTTGGGGGTTCAAACCAATCACAGAACTGTTAGCTGTTTTTTAAACAACATCTTTCTGATGATAACAATATATAAGATTGTTAATAATTAAGGAATCTTTTATGTTGTGTTCACATATAATATGCATGTAACGCCTTTAATGATGACAATGTCCTCATGTCTGTCTCACTAGGACTGTGGTCCTCTTGTGTCACCATGTCCTCATGTCTGTCTCACTAGGACTGTGTGGTCCTCTTGTGTCACCATGTCCTCATATGTCTGTCTCACTAGGACTGTGGTCCTCTTGTGTCACCATGTCCTCATGTCTGTCTCACTAGGACTGTGGTCCTCTTGTGTCACCATGTCCTCATGTCTGTCTCACTAGGCCTGTGTGGTCCTCTTGTGTCACCATGTCCTCATATGTCTGTCTCACTAGGACTGTGGTCCTCTTGTGTCACCATGTCCTCATGTCTGTCTCACTAGGACTGTGTGGTCCTCTTGTTTCACCATGTCCTCATGTCTGTCTCACTAGGACTGTGGTCCTCTTGTGTCACCATGTCCTCATGTCTGTCTCACTAGGACTGTGTGGTCCTCTTGTTTCACCATGTCCTCATGTCTGTCTCACTAGGACTGTGTGGTCCTCTTGTGTCACCATGTCCTCATGTCTGTCTCACTAGGACTGTGTGGTCCTCTTGTGTCTGTACACACACGTGGATAAACATGCCTGTGTGCATCTGTCTTAGTTGTTTTCCACTCTTCTAGCAATATCTTCATGTATCTGTGTCTGTGCCTTCAGTGTTGATGTCCATGCTGCCTGAGTGTGTACATATGCACGTTCTCCATAGTCTCATCTCTGTGTTGATGTGTGTGGAGTGTAATGTGAGATCTACTATAGTAACACGAGACATCTGGAACAGACAGGTTAGGGACGGTGGCAGAAAAATAACTATGGAGTGAGAGAGTGAGACACTAATTGTAAATACTCTTCTACATGAAGGAAAAACACACTACAACAACATATTTGGTTGTTGATCATTGCTAGACAACCATTTTCAGAACTTGCCATAGATTTTCAAGTAGATTTAAGTCAAAACTAAGGAACATTCACTGTCGTCTTGGTAAAATGGTTTAAGTTGAGATTTTGTCACTGGCCTACACACAATACCCCATAATTTCAAAGTGCAATTATGTGTTTAGAATGTTTTACAAATTCATTAAAAATGAAAAGCTGAAATGTCTTGAGTCAATAAGTTGCATGGACTCACTCTGTGTACAATAATGGTGTTTAACATGATTTTTGAATGACTACTTCATCTCTGTACATATAATTATCTGTAAGGTCCCTCAGTTGAGCAGGGAAATTCAAACACAGATTCAACACCAAAAGACCAGGGAGTTTCAGTCTGCTTTTCAACAGACACTGGGAGATGAATACACCTTTCAGCAGGATAATAACCTAAAACACAAGGCCAAATCTACACTAGAGTTGCTCACCAAGACGACAGTGAATGTTCCTGAGTGGTCGAGTTACAGTTCTAACTTTCTGACTGAAATGGTTGTCTAGCAATGATCAATAACCAATTTGAAAGTGCTTGAAGAATTTACAAAATGCTCTCTCCCCCCTCCCTAAGTATAGTATTAACGTCTACCTCTCCTCTGTCCTCTCCTGTTCTCAGGATGCCAGGTTTGTAGAGGAGCGTAGGAAACAGCTGCAGTCGTATCTGAGGATGGTGTTGAACAAGCTGATCCAGACCCTGCCAGAGTTCTCTGCTAAACCCACCAAGGAGACCCTGCTGCAGCTGCTGCCCTTCTGCCTGTGAGTGACCCCACTGTCTGCCTGTGTGTGTACGTGTTTCAGAGTGTGCATCTGAGTTTGAATTGTCGGATGGGGTAAACACACATTTTACAAAGTGCTTCTTAATAATATATTGCCTGACACATCTGAGTCCTCTAGATAATGCTAGTTGTTCAGTAGACACCTTCAAAGTGGCTTGTTGTGCCAGCCCAGTTATAGCATCCAGTCATTTACTGCGTTGTTCACACCAATTCCCACAACAGTTGAGGCTGTGACCTTTCAGTGAGCGCGACCAATCACAGATCCTGACAAGAATCAAATTTCCTGTTCTGGCAGCTGATAGTCTTAACACCGAGGTTCTAAAACTGAGATCAAATAAAGAGCGGAGTTGATCTATCCTCTGATATCTACATTCACGATAGGCTGGATGACCCGTCCAAAATGGTGACCTCTCTGAGCGATTCCTAGTGTGGCCGCCATGTTGTTAACGGGCCCCTGGTTAGGATGGAGAGAGGAAGAAAGAGAGAGATGAAAACCTGATTCGTCAAAAGCTGCACTTCCTCACTCCTCTCTTGGGCGGGGACTCAGTCTCACCTCACCCCAAAAGTGTCCCCTTAGTTTCAGCAGTCATCACGTTCTGCCCAAAAGTGTCCCCTTAGTTTCAGCAGTCATCACGTTCTGCCCAAAAGTGTCCCCTTAGTTTCAGCAGTCATCACGTTCTGCCCAAAAGTGTCCCCTTAGTTTCAGCAGTCATCACGTTCTGCCCAAAAGTGTCCCCTTAGTTTCAGCAGTCATCACGTTCTGCCCAAAAGTGTCCCCTTAGTTTCAGCAGTCATCACGTTCTGCCCAAAAGTGTCCCCTTAGTTTCAGCAGTCATCACGTTCTGCCCAAAAGTGTCCCCTTAGTTTCAGCAGTCATCACGTTCTGCCCAAAAGTGTCCCCTTAGTTTCAGCAGTCATCACGTTCTGCCGAAAAGTGTCCCCTTAGTTTCAGCAGTCATCACGTTCTGCCCAAAAGTGTCCCCTTAGTTTCAGCAGTCATCACGTTCTGCCCAAAAGTGTCCCCTTAGTTTCAGCAGTCATCACGTTCTGCCGAAAAGTGTCCCCTTAGTTTCAGCAGTCATCACGTTCTGCCCAAAAGTGTCCCCTTAGTTTCAGCAGTCATCACGTTCTGCCCAAAAGTGTCCCCTTAGTTTCAGCAGTCATCACGTTCTGCCGAAAAGTGTCCCCTTAGTTTCAGCAGTCATCACGTTCTGCCCAAAAGTGTCCCCTTAGTTTCAGCAGTCATCACGTTCTGCCCAAAAGTGTCCCCTTAGTTTCAGCAGTCATCACGTTCTGCCGAAAAGTTTCCCCTTAGTTTCAGCAGTCATCACGTTCTGCCCAAAAGTGTCCCCTTAGTTTCAGCAGTCATCACGTTCTGCCCAAAAGTGTCCCCTTAGTTTCAGCAGTCATCACGTTCTGCCCAAAAGTGTCCCCTTAGTTTCAGCAGTCATCACGTTCTGCCCAAAAGTGTCCCCTTAGTTTCAGCAGTCATCACGTTCTGCCCAAAAGTGTCCCCTTAGTTTCAGCAGTCATCACGTTCTGCCGAAAAGTTTCCCCTTAGTTTCAGCAGTCATCACGTTCTGCCCAAAAGTGTCCCCTTAGTTTCAGCAGTCATCACGTTCTGCCCAAAAGTGTCCCCTTAGTTTCAGCAGTCATCACGTTCTGCCCAAAAGTGTCCCCTTAGTTTCAGCAGTCATCACGTTCTGCCCAAAAGTGTCCCCTTAGTTTCAGCAGTCATCACGTTCTGCCCAAAAGTGTCCCCTTAGTTTCAGCAGTCATCACGTTCTGCCCAAAAGTGTCCCCTTAGTTTCAGCAGTCATCACGTTCTGCCCAAAAGTGTCCCCTTAGTTTCAGCAGTCATCACGTTCTGCCCAAAAGTGTCCCCTTAGTTTCAGCAGTCATCACGTTCTGCCCAAAAGTGTCCCCTTAGTTTCAGCAGTCATCACGTTCTGCCCAAAAGTGTCCCCTTAGTTTCAGCAGTCATCACGTTCTGCCCAAAAGTGTCCCCTTAGTTTCAGCAGTCATCACGTTCTGCCCAAAAGTGTCCCCTTAGTTTCAGCAGTCATCACGTTCTGCCGAAAAGTGTCCCCTTAGTTTCAGCAGTCATCACGTTCTGCCCAAAAGTGTCCCCTTAGTTTCAGCAGTCATCACGTTCTGCCCAAAAGTGTCCCCTTAGTTTCAGCAGTCATCACGTTCTGCCGAAAAGTGTCCCCTTAGTTTCAGCAGTCATCACGTTCTGCCCAAAAGTGTCCCCTTAGTTTCAGCAGTCATCACGTTCTGCCCAAAAGTGTCCCCTTAGTTTCAGCAGTCATCACGTTCTGCCGAAAAGTTTCCCCTTAGTTTCAGCAGTCATCACGTTCTGCCCAAAAGTGTCCCCTTAGTTTCAGCAGTCATCACGTTCTGCCCAAAAGTGTCCCCTTAGTTTCAGCAGTCATCACGTTCTGCCCAAAAGTGTCCCCTTAGTTTCAGCAGTCATCACGTTCTGCCCAAAAGTGTCCCCTTAGTTTCAGCAGTCATCACGTTCTGCCCAAAAGTGTCCCCTTAGTTTCAGCAGTCATCACGTTCTGCCCAAAAGTGTCCCCTTAGTTTCAGCAGTCATCACGTTCTGCCCAAAAGTGTCCCCTTAGTTTCAGCAGTCATCACGTTCTGCCCAAAAGTGTCCCCTTAGTTTCAGCAGTCATCACGTTCTGCCCAAAAGTGTCCCCTTAGTTTCAGCAGTCATCACGTTCTGCCCAAAAGTGTCCCCTTAGTTTCAGCAGTCATCACGTTCTGCCCAAAAGTGTCCCCTTAGTTTCAGCAGTCATCACGTTCTGCCCAAAAGTGTCCCCTTAGTTTCAGCAGTCATCACGTTCTGCCCAAAAGTGTCCCCTTAGTTTCAGCAGTCATCACGTTCTGCCGAAAAGTTTCCCCTTAGTTTCAGCAGTCATCACGTTCTGCCCAAAAGTGTCCCCTTAGTTTCAGCAGTCATCACGTTCTGCCCAAAAGTGTCCCCTTAGTTTCAGCAGTCATCACGTTCTGCCCAAAAGTGTCCCCTTAGTTTCAGCAGTCATCACGTTCTGCCCAAAAGTGTCCCCTTAGTTTCAGCAGTCATCACGTTCTGCCCAAAAGTGTCCCCTTAGTTTCAGCAGTCATCACGTTCTGCCCAAAATGGCACACAGAAAACAGAGTTCTAGCCTCATTTATAAATATTGTGTAGAAACTATTCTAAAATACTACTTACAAACGGATTTTAGAATGTTGTATAAATAGTGTGATTTATCAAACAATCCTACGAGCGTCAAATGCACACCAGGAGGAGATAACCTTTGACAAATACCAACTCTTCTTGGCCTCAGTGCTTGTGCGTTACCTTGGCTATTTGCATCTCAAAACACCCCTAATTAACCAAATGGTCAAAATCATCCCTTTAAAGCCTGTGGGTATATACACTCAGTGTACAAAACATTAGGAACACTTCCCTAATATTGAGGTGCACCCCCCTTTTTCTTCAGAACAGCCTCAATTCTTCAGGGCATGGACTCTACAAGGTGTCCAGTGTGTTCCACAGGAATGCTGACCCATGTTGACTCCAATGCTTCCCACAGTTGTGTCAAGTTGGCTGGATGTCCTTCTTGATACACACAGGAAACTGTTAAGCGTGAAAAACCCAGCAACGTTGCAGTTCTTAACACAAACCAGCGAGCCTGGCGCCTACTACCATACCCTGTTCAAAGGCACTTCAATATTTTGTCATGCCCATTCACCCTCAATGACACACATACACAATCCATGTCTCAGTTGTCTCGAGGCTTAAAATTCCTTCTTTAACCTCACTCCTCCAAGTGACATCAATAAGGGATCATAGCTGCGTTGCTAACCTCTAGTTTCCTTTGCTGACCTCTTGACCTTTTGTCTCCCCCCAGGGACATTCCAGTGGCCAGCGAGGGGAGCAGTAAGACGGCCCGGTCCAAATCCTCGTCAAGCTTCCCCATACTTGGGCGCAGCCACAACCAGGAGGGCCGCAACCTAGAGCCCCAGAGCGGCGACCTCTAACTTTTACCCACTGACCTGTGACCTCTGACCTCTTCTTTGATTGGATTAAACAGAAGAGTTTGTTGGTGCTCCTCCTGGATGGATTATGAGCCATAGAGAGGGACAGCATGACAGTGAAGGCTATGCAGGCGAGAGGCATGACACTGCTCCTCCTTTAGGCTTTCTACAGGTTTCCAACAGCAGGACATTATATCCTCCCTCTCTGGGATCTACAGAGGCAGACTCTTCCTTCTCTCTGACCCTGCCTGAAGATTTACTTAAAGACCACACATGGAATAGCTGGGTCTACAACAGACATTGAACCAAGATGGGGGGGACTGTTTCCTAATTTTACTCAGATTTGTAGTGAAACTATATCATGGTCATGGTGCCTCAGTGTTTTCTAGCTTTTTTGCAGTGAGGGGAGGGAACATATAGAAATGTGTTCTTTATACAATGTTTTTTTCTTTGCGAATGTCAGCATTTTGGTGCCATTTTTGATTTTGACATCATCCCTTTACCTGACATTAGCCAAAGAGATGGGCGTTCATCTTTTATATTTCTGTTACCAAACTGTTACCATACGATAATCTGTACAATGTCATATTCCATCACACAATTTAAGGATTTTATCAATGCAAATAAGTCTGCTGGATTGACTATCCAGCTGTTCCAATGATTGTGAACTGAATGTAACTTAGCAGGAGACTTAACAGTGAATAGATCGTAGATGAACGCTTGAAGAGAAGCTTGATCAAGTGCATGAAACGTGTACACTGCTTTAACTTAAATACATACAGTACATATTACTCAAGAATAGAGATTACTGGACTTGGAAAGAAAATAAGAGATTACTTGGCAAATATTTGATGGAAGTTGTTCTTGTGACTGCCCCCAGTCAGCTGTTCAATCAGAACTGTTAAAATAAGACGTAAACAGGAAGTAGCAGATGATAACCTAGAATGTAAATCAGTTTGTACACATCAATAATATGATCAAATTATAAAATTATTACCACTCTTCTTTTGAAGCACAATAATCAAGTATTAATGATAAACAATAAACATTTTTCATTAACTACGACAAACGGTGCTGGTGTTACAAATTGTATGTTAAACATTTAATGGAGAAACAGTTATCATAATGTCTGCAATCATGGACCCTGGTTATAGACACAACAAAACGCTCAATTGATCTATTCTTTCTACTCAGGCGTTAAGCGATGTTATCCCGGACACTCTTTTACAGTACCAGAGAGGAGGATGTCGTCTTTGCCACTACTAAACCAAGGTTAATTATTGTTCTTGTCACATGGCTAGGACCAGGAGTTTTCCCCAGACCATGTGACCTAACCTGGAGAAACTCCGGACCCTAGTTGTAGGCTGTAACTAGAGCCCAGAGTGTTTCCTGGTCATTTAATTTCTAAGACTGAGAGGGTTTCCCTGTCAGATCACATGGTCAGGAGAAGGAAAAACTCCTGGCCTTCCACAGCACTCCTATCTTTAGAGGGCTTCTCTTGTACCTTCTTTCCTAGCTTTTAGCCCAACAGTCTGCCTTACATCACTGTCAGTGGCACAGAGAGACTAATGAATAAAGGGGTTCATACTGTACATACATACCAACGGTGTTGTGTTATTGTGGTGTTCTACATAATTCTAAAGCAGTAACAGAATGGGACAATGTTTGTTCTTGATGATTAATTAAGGGCATGAACATTAGAAATGTAAATAAAATCGGATGGATGTACATTATGTATACTTAAGCAATAAGGCATGAGGGACTGTGTTATATGGCCAATATACCACAGCTAAAGGCTGTTCTTGGCACGACGCAATAAGGCACCTCGGGGCCTTATTGCTATTATAAACTGGTTACCAACCTAATTAGGCTAATTAGAGCAGTAAATATAAATGCTTTGTCATACCCGTGGTATACGTCTGTCAGCCAATCAGCATTCAGGGCTCGAACCACCCAGTTTATAAATTAGTGTACATACTGTGTTTGGTATATGTATGGTGGATAGATGCTTGTATGGATGAAAATTAAAATATATATACACTACCAGTCAAAAGTTTGGACACACCTACTCATTCAAGGGTTTTTCTTTATTTTTACTATTTTCTACATTATAGAATAATCATGTAGTAACCAAAAAAACATTTTATATTTGAGATTCATTAAGGTAGCCACCCTTTGCCTTGATGACAGCTTTGCACACTCTTGGCATCGCATGGCTACTTTGAAGAATCTCAAATCTAAAATATATTTTGATTTGTTTAACACTTTTTTGGTTACTGCATGATTCCATATGTTATTTCATAGTTTTGATGTCTTCACTATTATTCTGAAATGTAGAAAATAGTATAAAATAAAGAAAAACCCTTGAATGAGTAGGTGTGTCCAAACTTTTGACTGGTACTGTATTTCTACACACACTCACGGGCCAGTTTATTAGGTACACCCATCTGGTCCGACATGCTGACGCAATGATATTACGCAATTGCTGCAGATTGGATGGTGGTACATTCACGCTGCGAACAGCCCGTTCCATCTAATCTCAAAGACGCTCCATTGGGTTGAGGTCTGGGGAATAACAAGGCCACTCAAGTAAACTGAACTCGCTGTCATTTTCCAGGCCATGTTTTTCCACTCCTCAATTGTCCAGTGTTGCTGATTTTTTGTTGTTGCAGTCTTTATCTTCCAATCTTTTGTTTACTAAGACAAACTGCCTTTCCAGGGGTGTGTTTGTTTGGTACCGTGGAGAACGAGTGTATGCTTAGTGTCTATTGACCATAAAATTGTGTACATGCCCAGTTAGGATGTGGAGTGCTCACGGCGATGTTACACATGAGCGGATACAGGCATACAATGATTATGCATATCGATGAATACAGTTCTCTCATTGACATGATGGCTCAGTGGGATAGGATTGTATATCAGCATGCCTTTACCTTTTTTTCCCGAAGGGCATTAAGGCAACAGTGACCTCCGTTAAGACGAGGTCACAGCGTGAACAGATCTTTACTAACAGACTGGTTGTGCTTTTTATACAGTAATAGCCCACATCATTTAAATACCAGAAAGCTTCGTTTTCTTTTTTACATTGACATGAAAGGCAAGAAAAGGTATGACTGTATAGTTTGGGAACTTAATGAATGGGGAATCTGTGAGGCTTGGAATTTAAAGCTAGGGATTTTGCATGAATCTTAGTGGAGATTCTAGCAGTATGTTATGCCATTATTTACCATTGCTTCTTTCCCATCTGATTACAGCTTGGCAGGTCTGTGTAGGTAGCCTGTGTAGCTGTTGGTGTGATGGAGTGGCCATCTTGGCCAGTGGCCACCTATTCATTGTTGGAAAACCAAGGTTCCCTATATCGGATAATACTTTACTGTTCTTCTTACTTGACTCAAAGGCGGGCGGCAGGGCAGCCTAGTTGTTAGAGCGTTGGACAAGTAACCAAAAGGTTGCAAGATTGAATCCCCGAGCCGACAAGGTACAAATCTGTAGTTCTGCCCCTGAACAAGGCAGTTAAACCACTGTTCCTAGGACATCATTGTAAATAAGAATTTGTTCTTTAACTGACTTGCCTAGTTAAATAAAGCTCAAGTTAAAAAAAAAAAAAAGGATACATCCCAAATGGCACCCTATAGAGTGCACTACTTTCAACCAGAGGTCAAAAGTAGTGCACTATATAGAGAATATAGACTCCCTGGCTGTAGATAATTGCCAGTAGCACGTCCATCCATAGTTCTCGGCTAGCCTAGTACATCTCACACAAGTCACAAAGCGCTCAAAGCTTTAACAATGGCCCAGTGGCTCTTTTGATCAAGCATCCACCTGTGATCTAATCACTTTGAAAATCCATGCAGCTGCTACCGTCTACGAGGGCGGAAGCTAAGTGAACTTGTATTGTTAGCTGAGCTGCTTGTAGAACTGTAGGGCTCCACCTCTCTCTCCAGCCTGTATCAAACTGTGCGGGTATAGTACTGTAGGACTCTCCAGTTAATCTTAACCACAGAGATGTGCTCTGGTCTCAGTCCAGAGTGATTGTGTTGAGGAGGAAGCCGGTCTCAGATCCTAATTGGCGAGTTAATCTCATCAAGTTGGGTGGGATTTGAGGACTGATGCCCCGAGGGAGGGGAGAGAAATGGGGAATGATTTGGACCACAACAAGACATTGGCCCAGATATTGAAACGCAATTAACACACTTTAACGCAGTCACATCTGTTCTGTTCCTTCACGAGTCCAGTTTTATAACTTAAGGCGGCAGGTAGCCGAGCAGTTAGAGGCGAGCCAGCAGCTGGAGAGTTGCCAGTTCAAATCCTAGGTCTGATGGGAACAAATATGGTGGGAAGTGAGCTGGCAACTGGAGGGTTGTCTTTCAAATCCTAGATGCCATTGCCTGCCATTGTACCCTTGAGCAAGACACTGAACCTGTATTTGTGTCTTTCGGAGGGGTTGGGATAAAGCAAAGTCTCATTTCGGGTGGAACTTGTGAACAATTGACCAATAAAGTGATCTTAATCTTAGTAAAGTCAGTGCAGATGAAGGAAAGAGACCAGGATATATTGTATTGTGATGCATCCTTAAACACACACATTTACATTTGACATTTTAGTCATTAAGCAGACGCTCTTATCGAGAGTGACTGGATTCATCTTCAGGTAGCTAGGTGAGACAACCACATATCACAGTTAGTTCATTCATCTTCAGGTAGCTAGGTGAGACAACCCCATATCACAGTTAGTTCATTCATCTTCAGGTAGCTAGGTGAGACAACCACATATCACAGTTAGTTCATTCATCTTCAGGTAGCTAGGTGAGACAACCACATATCACAGTTAGTTCATTCATCTTCAGGTAGCTAGGTGAGACAACCACATATCACAGTTAGTTCATTCATCTTCAGGTAGCTAGGTGAGACAACCACATATCACAGTTAGTTCATTCATCTTCAGGTATCTAGGTGAGACAACCCCATATCACAGTTAGTTCATTCATCTTCAGGTAGCTAGGTGAGACAACCCCATATCACAGTTAGTTCGTTCATCTTCAGATAGCTAGGTGAGACAACCCCATATCACAGTTAGTTCATTCATCTTCAGATAGCTAGGTGAGACAGTCACATATCACAGTTAGCTCATTCATCTTCAGATAGCTAGGGGAGACAACCACATATCACAGTTAGTTCATTCATCTTCAGGTAGCTAGGTGAGGCAACCACTTATCACAGTTGTTCGTCTATTCATCTTCAGATAGCTAACTGTGATATGTGGTTATCTCACCTAGCTATCTTAAATCAAATCCAGTTTTATGTGTCACATACATGTTTAGCAGATGTTATTGCGGGTGTAGCGAAATGCTTGTGTGTCTTGCTCCAACAATGCAGTAATATCTAACAAGTAATATCTAACAATACACACAAAGTGTGTAAAAGTAAGGAATGGAATAAAGAATATCAATATTTGGACAAGCAATGTCAGAGCGGCATAGACTAAGATACAGTAGAATAGGATAGAATATACATATGAGGTGAGTAATGCAAAATATGTAAACTGACTAGTATTTCATTATTAAAGTGGCCAGTAATTTCAAGTCTATGTATATAGGGCAGCAGCCCTGTGCTAGTGATGGCTATTTAACAGTCTGGTGGCCTTGAGATAGAAGCCGTATTTCAGTCTCTCGGTCCCAGTTTTGATGCACCTGTACTGACCTCGCCTTCTGGATGATAGCGGGGTGAACAGGCATTGGCTCGGGTGGTTGTTGTCCTTGATGATCTTTTTGGCCTTCCTGTCACATCGGGTGCTGTAGGTGTCCTGGAGGGCAGGTAGTTTGCCCCGGTAATGTGTTGGGCAGACCGCACCACCCTCTAGAGAGCCCTGTGGTTTCGGGTGGTGCAGTTGCCGTACCAGGCGTGATACAGCCCGACAGGATGCTCTCAATTGTGCATCTGTAAAAGTTTGAGGGTTTTAGGAGCGAAGCCAAATTTCTTCAGCCTCCACTGTCTGTGTGGGTGGACCATTTCAGTATGTCAGGGATGTGTACGCCAAGGAACTTGAAGCTTTCCACCTTCTCCACTGCGGTCCTGTTGATGTGGATAGGGAGATGCTCCCTCTGCTGTTTCCTGAAGTCCACGATCAGCTCCTTTGTTTCGTTGACTTTGGGTGAGAGAGAACTTGCTTCTTGCAGACGTGTTGCTCTGCGTTTTGTCGCCAACCTTACTTTGCTACCTGACAACTTTACGATTTTTACTTTTTAATTACCGTTTATATTTTTCGTTTTTTCTCCATTTTTTTTTTTTTTTTCAACTTTTTCACTCCGGACGCTTTATCTGGACATGGTTCGTCAGCACCTTCAACAGCCGAAGCTAAGTAGTAACATTAACATGGTGCCTTCTAATTGCAGTCGCTGTACTCATAATATACAGGAGAACGATCGCCTTACCGCGAGGATAGCTGTGCTGCAAGCCCAGCTTCAGACGCAATCGTTAGGCAAGGGTAATTTCAGTGTAGGAAAGGATGAAACAGCGCCTGTGCCACCAGTAAGTACAGATAGTAGTATAAATCCCCTCGCACAGTCCCCGCAGCCGGACAACTTTCTCATGGCTTCTGGAGGAATATGCTGTAGGAATGCTCAACCGGTGTCGCTTATTTAGCCGACAGAAACTTTCAACCGGTTTTCCCCATTAAGCAGCGAGTCGGAGTCTGAGGCCGAGTCTTCTCTTGTCTCTACTCCTCCCGTTACGGGGTCTGAGACGCCGAAGCTTCCCACCATTAGCTCTGACAAATTGAAAACCCTAGTCATTGGCGACTCCATTATTCGCAGTATTAGACTTAAAACGAATCACCCAGCGATCATACACTGTTTACCAGGGGGCAGGGCTACCGACGTTAAGGCTAATCTGAAGATGGTGCTGGCTAAAGCTAAAACTGACGAGTGTAGAGAGTATAGAGATATTCTTATCCACGTCGGCACCAACGATGTTAGGATGAAACAGTCAGAGGTCACCAAGCGCAACATAGCTTCAGCGTGTAAATCAGCTAGAAAGATGTGTCGGCATCGAGTAATTGTCTCTGGGCCCCCTCCCAGTTAGGGGGAGTGATGAGCTCTACAGCATAGTCTCACAACTCAATCGCTGATTGAAAACTGTTTTCTGCCCCTCCCAAAAGATAGAATTTGTAGATAATTGGCCCTCTTTCTGGGACTCACCCACAAACAGGACCAAGCCTGGCCTGCTGAGGAGTGATGGACTTCATCCTAGCTGGAGGGGTGCTCTCATCTTATCTACCAACATAGACAGGGCTATAACTCCTCTAGCTCCACAAGGAAATAGGGTGCAGGCCAGGCAGCAGGCTGTTAGCCAGCCTGCCAGCTTAGTGGAGTCTGCCACTAGCATAGTCAGTGTAGTCAGCTCAGCTATCCCCATTGAGACTGTGTCTGTGCCTCGACATAGGTTGGGCAAAACTAAACATGGCAGTGTTCGCCTTAGCAATCTCACTAGGATAAAGACCTCCTCCATTCCTGCCATTATTGAAAGAGATCGTGATACCTCACATCTCAAAATAGGGCTACTTAATGTTAGATCCCTCACTTCAAAGGCAGTTATAGTCAATGAACTAATCACTGATCATAATCTTGATGTGATTGGTCTGACTGAAACCTGGCTTAAGCCTGATGAGTTTACTGTGTTAAATGAGGCCTCACCTCCTGGTTACACTAGTGACCATATCCCCCATGCATCCTGCAAAGGCGGAGGTGTTGCTAACATTTACGATAGCAAATTTCAATTTACCCCCCAAAAAACGACGTTTTCATCTTTTGAGCTTCTAGTCATGATATCTATGCAACCTACTCAATCCTTTTTCATAGCTACTGTTTACAGGCCTCCTGGGCCATATACAGCGTTCCTCACTGAGTTCCCTGAATTCCTATCGGACCTTGTAGTCATAGCTGACAATATTCTAATTTTTGGTGATTTTAATATTCACATGGAAAAGTCCACAGACCCACTCCAAAAGGCTTTCGGAGCCATCATCGACTCAGTGGGTTTTGTGCAACATGTCTCTGGACCTACTCACTGCCACAGTCATACTCTGGACCTAGTTTTGTCCCATGGAATAAATGTTGTAGATCTTAATGTTTTTCCTCATAATCCTGGACTATCGGACCACCATTTTATTACATTTGCAATCGCAACAAATAATCTGCTCAGACCCCAACCAAGGAGCATCAAAAGTCGTGCTATAAATTCTCAGACAACACAAATATTCCTTTATGCCCTTCCAGACTCCTTCTGCCTACCCAAGGACGTCAAAGGACAACAATCAATTAACCACCTAACTGAGGAACTCAATTTAACCTTGCGCAATACCCTAGATGCAGTTGCACCCCTAAAAACTAAAAACATTTGTCATAAGAAACTAGCTCCCTGGTATACAGAAAATACCCGAGCTCTGAAGCAAGCCACCAGAAAATTGGAACGGAAATGGCGCCACACCAAACTGGAAGTCTTCCGACTAGCTTGGAAAGACAGTACCGTGCAGTATCGAAGAGCCCTCACTGCTGCTCGATCATCCTATTTTTCCAACTTAATTGAGGAAAATAAGAACAATCCCAAATTTATTTTTGATACTGTCGCAAAGCTAACTAAAAAGCAGCATTCCACAAGTGAGGATGGCTTTCACTTCAGCAGTAATAAATTCATGAACTTCTTTGAGGAAAATATCATGATCATTAGAAAGCAAATTACGGACTCCTCTTTAAATCTGCGTATTCCTCCAAAGCTCAGCTGTCCTGAGTCTGCACAACTCTGCCAGGACCTAGGATCAAGAGAGACACTTAAGTGTTTTAGTACTATATCTTTTGACACAATGATGAAAATAATCATGGCCTCTAAACCTTCAAGCTGCATACTTGACCCTATTCCATCTTAACTACTGAAAGAGCTGCTTCCTGTGCTCGGCCCTCCTATGTTGTTCATTATAAACGGCTCTCTGTCCACCGGATGTGTACCAAACTCACTAAAAGTGTCAGTAATAAAGTCTCTCTTGAAAAAGCCAAACCTTGACCCAGAAAATATAAAAAACTATCGGCCTATATTGAATCTTCCATTCCTCTCCAAAATTTTTGAAAAAGCTGTTGCGCAGCAACTCACTGCCGTCCTGAAGACAAACAATGTATACGAAATGCTTCAGTCTGGTTTTAGACCCCATCATAGCACTGAGACTGCACTTGTGAAGGTGGTAAATTACCTTTTAATGGCGTCAGACCGAGGCTCTGCATCTGTCCTCGTGCTCCTAGACCTTAGTGCTGCCTTTGATACCATCGATCACCACATTCTTTTGGAGAGATTGGAAACCCAAATTGGTCTACACGGACAAGTTCTGGCCTGGTTTAGATCTTACCTGTTGGAAAGATATCAGTTTGTCTCTGTGAATGGTTTGTCCTCTGACAAATCAACTGTACATTTCGGTGTTCCTCAAGGTTCCGTTTTAGGACCTCTATTGTTTTCACTATATATTTTACCTCTTGGGGATGTCATTCGAAAACATAATGTTAACTTTCACTGCTATGCGGATGACACACAGCTGTACATTTCAATGAAACATGGTGAAGCCCCAAAATTGCCCTCGCTAGAAGCCTGTGTTTCAGACATAAGGAAGTGGATGGCTGAAAACGTTCTACTTTTAAACTCGGACAAAACAGAGATGCTTGTTCTAGGTCCCAAGAAACAAAGAGATCTTCTGTTGAATCTGACAATTAATCTTGACGGTTGTAAAGTCGTCTCAAATAAAACTGTGAAGGACCTCTGCGTTACTCTGATCTCTCTTTTGACGAACATATCAAGACTGTTTCAAGGACAGCTTTTTTCCATCTACGTAACATTGCAAAAATCAGACATTTTCTGTCCAAAAATGATGCAGAAAAATGTATCCATGCTTTTGTTACTTCTAGGTTGGACTACTGCAATGCTCTACTTTCCGGCTACCCGGATAAAGCACTAAATAAACTTCAGTTAGTGCTAAATACGGCTGCTAGAATCCTGACTAGAACAAAAAAAATTGATCATATTACTCCAGTGCTAGCTTTCCTACACTGGCTTCCTGTTAAGGCAAGGGATGATTTCAAGGTTTTACTGTTAACCTACAAAGCGTTACATGGGCTTGCTCCTACCTATCTTTCCGAGTTGGTCTTGCCGTACATACTTACACGTACGCTTCGGTCACAAGACGCAGGCCTCCTAATTGTCCCTAGAATTTCTAAGCAAACAGTTGGAGGCAGGGCTTTCTCCTATAGATCTCCATTTTTATGGAATGGTCTGCCTACCCATGTGAGAGACGCAGAATCGGTCTCAACCTTTAAGTGGTGTTGGAGGGCCAGTAGGAGGCACTCTTTCCTCTGGTCTAAAAAATATCCCAATGCCCCAGGGCAGTGATTGGGGACACTGCCCTGTGTAGGGTGCCGTCTTTCGGATGGGACGTTAAACGGGTGTCCTGACTCTCTGAGGTCATTAAAGATCCCATGGCACTTATCGTAAGAGTAGGGGTGTTAACCCCGGTGTCCTGGCTAAATTCCCAATCTGGCCCTCAAACCATCATGGTCACCTAATAATCCCCAGTTTACAATTGGCTCATTCATCCCCCTCCTCTCCCCTGTAACTATTCCTCAGGTCGTTGCTGCAAATGAGAACGTGTTCTCAGTCAACTTACCTGGTAAAATAACGGTAAAATAAAAAAAAAAATAAAAAATAAAAAAAACTAATCTCGTCAGTGGGTCATATGATTGAGTGTAGTCTGGCCCAGGAGTGTGAAGGTGAACGGAAAGGCTCTGGAGCAACGAACCGCCCTTGCTGTCTCTGCCTGGCCGGTTCCCTTCTCTCCACTGGGATTCTCTGCCTCTAACCCTATTACAGGGGCTGAGTCACTGGCTTACTGGTGCTCTTTCATGCCGTCCCTAGGAGAGGTGCGTCACTTGAGTGGGTTGAGTCACTGACGTGATCTTCCTGTCTGGGTTGGCGGCCCCCCCCCCCCCCCCCCCCTTGGTTTGTGCCGTGGCGGAGATCTTTGTGGGCTATACTCGGCCTTGTCTCAGGATGGTAAGTTGGTGGTTGAAGATTTCCCTCTAGTGGTGTGGGGGCTGTGCTTTGGCAAAGTGGGTGGGGTTATATCCTTCCTGTTTGGCCCTGTCTGGGGGTATCATCGGATGGGGCCACAGTGTCTCCTGACCCCTCCTGTCTGAGCCTCCAGTATTTATGCTGCAGTAGTTAATGTGTAGGGGAGCTAGGGTCAGTTTGTTATATCTGGAGGACTTCTCCTGTCTTATCCAGTGTCCTGTGTGAATTTAAGTATGCTCTCTCTTTCTTTCTCTCTCTCGGAGGACCTGAGCCCTAGGACCATGCGTCAGGACTACCTGGCATGATGACTCCTTGCTGTCCCCAGTCCACCTGGCCTTGCTGCTGCTCCAGTTTCAACTGTTCTGCCTGCGGCTATGGAACCCTGACCTGTTCACCGGACGTGCTAAAAAAGCCAACTGACATGTACTCCGGAGTTGCTGACTTGCTGCACCCTCGATAACTACTGTGATTATTATTATTGGACCATGCTGGTCATTTATGAACATTTGAACATCTTGGCCATGTTCTGTTATAATCTCCACCCGGCACAGCCAGAAGAGGACTGGCCACCCCTCATAGCCTGGTTCCTCTCTAGGTTTCTTCCTAGGTTTTGGCCTTTCTAGGGAGTTTTTCCTAGCCACCGTGCTTCTACACCTGCATTGCTTGCTGTTTGGGGTTTTAGGCTGGGTTTCTGTACAGCACTTTGAGATATCAGCTGATGTACGAAGGGCTATATACATAATTTTGATTTGATTTGAGAGGTTATTTTCCTGGCATCACACTCCCAGTGCTCTCACCTCCTCCTTGTAGGCTGTCTCGTCATTATTGGTAATCAGGCGTACATCTGCTGTGTCTACTGCAAACTTGACGATTAAGTTGGAGGCGTGCGTAGCCACGCAGTCATGGGTGAACAGGGAGTACAGGAGGGGGCTGAGCACCCATTTTTGTGGGGCCCAAGTGTTGAGGAGTTGTTTCCTACCTTCACCACCTGTGGTTGGCCCATCAGGAAGTCTAGAACCCAGTTCCACAGGGCGGGGTTCAGACTCAGGGCCTCGAGATTAATGATGAGCTTAGAGGGTACTATTATGTTGAATGCTGAGCTATAGTCAATGAACATCATTCTTACATAGGTATTCCTCTTGTCCAGATGGGATTGTGCAGTGCGATGGCGATTGCATCGTCTGTGGATCTATTGGGGCGGTAATCGGTGGCACTGTGTTATCCTCAAAACGGGCAAAGAAGGTGTTTAGCTTGTCCGGAAGCAAGACTTGAGTGTCCGCGACGTGGCTGGTTTTCCCTTTGTAGTCCGTGATTTTCTGTAGACCCTGCCACATACGTCTCACATCTGAGCCGTTGACTTGCAACACCACTTTGTCTCTATACTGACGTTTTGCCTGTTTGATTGCCTTACGGAGGGAATAACTACACTCTTTGTATTCTGCCATATTCCCAGTCACCTTGTCATGGTTAAATGCGATGGTTTGCACTTTCAGTTTTGCTGAAAGTTTCATGAAACATACACAACATACACAAACATACACACGACATTTTGCAATGTATAAAAAAATAAAATCTATTATTTAAATACCTATTCAGACCCTTTGCTATGAGACTACAAATTGAGCTCAGGTGCATCCTGTTTCCATTCATCATCCTTGAAATGTTTCTACAACTTGATTGGAGTCCAACTGTGGTTAATTAAAAATGATTGTATATGATTTGGAAAGGCATACACATGTTTATATAAAGTTCAACAGTTGACAGTGCATGTCAGAGCAAAAACCAAGCCATGAGGTTGAAGGAATTGTCCGTAGAGCTCAGAGACAGAATTGTGTCGAGGCACAGATCTGGGGAAGGGTACCAAAAAATGCTGGAGCATTGAAGGTCCCCAAGAACACAGTGGCCTGGGACAGGGACTGGGAGACTAGTTAGGATCAAGGGAAAGATGAATGGAGCCAAGTACAGAGAGATACTTGATGAAAACATGCTCCAGAGCACTCAGGACCTCAGACTGGGGCGAAGGTTCACCTTCCAACAGGACAACGACCCTAAGCACACAGCTGAGACAACGCAGGAGTGGCTTCAGGACAAGTCTCAATGTCCTTGATTGGCCCAGCCAGAGGCCGGACTTGAACCCGATGGAACGTCTCTGGAGAGACCTGAAAATAGCTGTGCAGCGACTCTCCCCATCCAACCTGACAGAGTTTGAGAGGATCTGCAGAGAATTTGAGAAACTCCCCAAGTACAGGTGTGCCAAGCTTGTAGCGTCATACCCAAAGGTGCTTCAACAAAGTACTGAGTAAATGGTCTGAATGCATATGTAAATGTGATATTTCAGTTTTGTATTTTTAATACATTTGCAAGAATAAAAAAAAACAGTTTTTGCTTTTGTCATTATGTGGTATTGTGTGCAGATTGATGAAGGGAAAAAACGATTTAATACATTTTAGAATAAGGCTGTGACGTAACAAAATGTGGAAAAGTTTTTAAAAAGTTTTGTAGAAATGCACCGGTATTGTGCTAGAGATAATGAAAATGAGGTTCAAAAGTGGTGGAATTGCCCTTTAAGCATGAAGGTCCGCTCCATTTGTTATGTGTTGAGATGCTGAGTCCTTCAGAGGACTGAGATATAGGAGAGATGAAGGATGATGACGGAGGTTGATTAATTTCCCAGTACTCCTGTGACCCGGCTGTCCTTCCATAGACTGATGTTTTTACACTGGAATACATTTCAATGTTCATTTAACTGTCAAATAGGCATCATGTCTAGCGCATCTTTAGTTTTAGTAGTATTCTGTGACTGAAATGATACAGCGAGACCAGATTTTCAGGAACATTTCTGTTATTTGTATTTATTATGGATCCCCATTAGTCCCTGCCAAGGCAGCAGCTACTCTTCCTGGGGTCCAGCAAAATTAAGGCAGCTTATACAGAACCAGTCAAAAGTTAGAACACACCTACTCATTCAAGTTTTTAAAATTGTATTTGTACTATTTTCTACACTGTAGAATAATAATGAAGACATCAAAATTATGAATAACACATATGGAATCATGTAGTAACCAAAAAAAGTGTTAAACAAATCTAAATATAATTGAGATTCTTCAAAGTAGCCACCCCTTGCCTTTATGACTGCTTTGCACACTCCTGGTATTCTCTCAACCAGCTTCATGAGGTACTCACCTGGAATGCATTTCAAATAACAGGTGTGCTTTGTTAAAAGTTAATTTGTGCAATTTCTTTGCTTCTTAATGCGTTTGAGCCAATTAGTTGTGTGGTGACAAGGTAGGGGTGGTATACAGAAGATAGCCCTATTTGGTATAAGACCAAGTCCATATTATGGCTAAAACAGCTCAAATAAGCAAAGATAAATGACAGTCCATCATTACTTTAAGACCATCAAAAAAACACAAAGTGCTATGCTAAAACTGTCTCTCATGTGGACCGCCACAGGAAAGGAAGACCCATTGTTACCTCTGCTGCAGAGGATAAGTTCATTAGAGTTAACTGCACCTCCGATTGCAGCCCAATAAATGCTTCAGAGAGTTCAAGTAAAACACACCTCGCAACATCAACTGTTCAGAGGAGACTGTGTGAATTACGTCTTCGTGGTCGAATTGCTGCGATGAAACCACTACTAAAGGACACTAATAAGAAGAGATTTGCTTGGGCCAAGAAACACGAGCAATGGTCATTAGACCGGTGGAAATCTGTCCTTTGGTCTGATGAGACCAAATTTGAGATTTTTGGTTTTGGTTCCAACCACTGTGTCTTTGTGAGAATGCAGAGTAGGTGAACGAATGATCTCCGCATGTGTGGTTCCCACCGTGAATTATGGAGGAGGATGTGTGATGGTGTGGGGGTGCTTTGCTGGTGACACTGTCAGTGATTTATTTAGAATTCAAGGCACACAACCAGCATGGCTACCACACCATTCTGCAGCGATACGCCATCCCATCTGGTTTGCGTTTGGTGGGAGTATCATTTGTTTTTCAACAGGCCAATGACCCAAACCCACCTCCGGGCGGTGTAAGGGCTATTCGACCAAACTGGAGAGTAATGGCGCTGCATCAGATGTCCTGGCCTCCACAATCACCTGACCTCAATCCAATTGAGATAGTTTGGGATGAGTTGGACTGTAACGTGAAGGAAAAGCAACCAACAAGTGCTCAGTATATGTGGGAACTCCTTTAAAACTTCTACTTGGTCACAATCCCGGATCCGGGAGCACCCCTATCAGTAAAAAGCTGACTAGCATAGCCTAGCATAGCGTCACAAGTAAATACTAGCATCTAAATATCATTAAATCACAAGTCCAAGACACCAGATAAAAGATACACATCTTGTGAATCCAGCCATCATTTCTGATTTTTAAAATGTTTTACAGGGAAGACACAATATGTAAATCTATTAGCTAACCACGATAGCAAAAGACACAACTTTTTTTCCCCACCATTTTTTTCCTGCATAGGTAGCTATCACAATTTCGACCAAATAAAGATATAAATAGCCACTAACCAAGAAACAACTTCATCAGATGACAATCTGATAACATATTTATTGTATAGCATATGTTTTGTTAGAAAAATGTGCATATTTCAGGTATAAATCATAGTTTACCATTGCAGCCACCATCACAACTCTCACCAAAGCAACTAGAATAACTACAGAGACCAACGTGAATTACCTAAATACTCATCATAAAACATTTATGAAAAATACACAGCGTACAGCAAATGAAAGACAAAGATCTTGTGAATCCAGCCAATATTTCAGATTTTTTAAGTGTTTTACAGCGAAAACACAATATAGCATTATATTAGCTTACTACAATAGCCAACACACAACAGCATTGATTCAAGCCAACAATAGCGATAACGAATAAACCAGCAAAAGATATACATTTTTTCACTAACCGTCTCAAACCTCTTCAGATGACAGTCCTATAACATCATATTACACAATACATATAGAGTTTGTTCGAAAATGTGCATATTTAGCGGCACAAATCGTGGTTATACAATGAGAATAGTAGCCAAGCTGCCAACAATATGTCGGGAGAAATCTTGGGAGAGGCACCTAATCTAATCAGTAACTAATCATAAACTTGACTTAAAAATACAGGTTGGACAGCAAATGAAAGATACATTAGTTCTTAATGCAATCGCTGTGTTAGATTTTTTAATTTAACGTTACTACGACATACAGCGTGCGTTAAAGCGAGACCGCACCGAAATTAATGGCGGAATATGAGTTTTACATTGTTCAACAGAACAACGAATTAACATCATAAATAGTTCTTACTTTTTGATGAGCTCCCATCAGAATCTTGGGCAAGTTGTCCTTTGTCCAAAAGAATCGTTGCTCGGTTGTAGATTGTCGCCTTCAACTTTGAAATTAGCAGTAAACATTAGCCATGTGGCCCAGACGTGCCCAACTCACTAGAACGCAGCACAAATAAATACCCGAAAATTGCAATATACTGATATAAACTGATATAAAATAACAACAATATGATGTCTTTAACACCTATATCGAATAAAATCAGAGCCGGGTATATCTAAGGGCTATAACGGGAGCTTTCTAGAACGCCATCCTGAGGTCTGTCTTGCGTCATGGCGAATGAAGGAAAGAGAGGACCCCACGTTGCCAGCCCATTTATAAGGCCTCAGATCTGCCTAGCAACTCCATTCCAATTCTCACTATTTGCTGACATCCAGGGGAAGGCGTATGCAGTGCATCTCAACCAATAGAAGACATGCAAATTAATAAACTGACCTCAGAACAGCCTGCAGTATTCAGATTTCTCACTTCCTCATAGGAAAATTGCTCCAACTCGAGTTCTGTTTTACACACAGATATAATTCAAACGGTTTTAGAAACTAGAGAGTGTTTTCTATCCAAAAGTAATAATAATATGCATATTGTACGAGCAAGAATTGAGTACGAGGCAGTTTAATTTGGGAACGAAATTTTTACAAAGTGCAAACAGCACCCCCTATTGAGAAAAGGTTATTAAGACTGTTGGAAAAGCAGGCCAAGAGTGTGCAAAGCTGTCATCAAGGCAAAGTGTGGCTACTTTGAAGAATCTCATATATTAAATATATTTTGATTTGTTTAACACATTTTTGGTTACTACATGATTCCATATGTGTTATTTCATAGTTTTGATGTCTTCACTATTATTCTACAATGTAGAAAATAGTCAAAATAAAGAAAAATCATTGAATGAGTAGGTGTGTCCAAACTTTTGACTGGTACTGTACAATTTTAATAACATTACAAAACATTCACAGATTTCACAACACATTGTATGCCCTCAGACCCCTACTCCACCACTACCACATATCTACAGTACAAAATCCATGTGTACGTGTGTTTAGTGCATATGTTATCGTGTTTGTGCCTATGTTTGTGTTGCTTCACAGCCCCCGTGGGGTATGCATGGGTGTCTGAGCTGTGCGCCAGTAGTTCAAACGGACAGCTCGGTGCATTCAACATGACAATACCTCTCATAAATACAAGTTGTGATGAAGTCAATCTCTCCTCCACTTTGAGCCAGGAGAGATTGACATGCATATTATTAATATTAGCTTTCTGTGTACATCCAAGATGGCGTAGCAGTTCAGACGTCTTTGTCTTCGTCTTGTCCTGTCTGTGTATATATATTTTTTCCTTTCGTATATATTTTTTTATATTTTAACGTAAATTTCAAAATACTCTCCTGGAACCCACCTCATCCAATGTGGTATGGATCTGCTATTTTCTATAATTTAGAACCGGAACCCCCAACAGAAGCTAGCCAGTTAACTAGCTACTAGCTAATAGTCACGGCTAGCCGCAGCTAGCGGTCACCAACTAACCTTAGCCTGGTCAACTCCTGCCAGTCTGCACAGCACGTTTCAACCCAGAGCTTACTAGACTGCTCTTTCTCCAGTTTCCTGCCGCAAGCTCTGAACCTTTTCACCTGGATTATCGCAGCTAGCTAGCTGCTATCCGAGTGGCTACCCCTGGCTAACATCTCTGTTCCAAAGCAAGCACCAGTGAGCCTGGAACTAGCCTCGTGCTAGGCCCATCCCCCGGCTAGCTGAAGAGGTCCATCAGCCACTCCTTGGGCTACAATACATACTTTGCCAATTAGCCTGGACCCCTTTTACTGCCGACACGGAGCCCCTCCGATTCCACCACGACTGGTCTACCGACGTAATCCGCCCGATGGGTGTCAACAGGCTCCTCCGCCGCGACGTCCCTTGAAGGCCCATCCACTAGCCTGCTAACCGCGGCCCGCTAGCTGCCCAGAGCATATCGGACTGCTAGCTGAAGAGGACCATCAGCAAATTTCTTGGGCTACAATAAATATTTTGCCAATTGGCCTGGACCCTTTTACTGCCTACACAGAGCCCTGCCAAACCAACACGACTGGTCTGCTGATGTAACCGTCCGAGGGGGCTACAACAGACTTCTTCCGTTGCGACGTCTCGGCTAAGGCTTTTCTGCTAGCCTGCTAGTCCCGGCCCGCTATCTGTCTGAATCGCCGTCTCTCCAGCTCGCCTAGCCTCCCACTGGTCCCTATGATCACTCGGCTACGCATGCCTCTCCCTAATGTCAATATGCCTTGTCCATTGCTGTTTTTGGTTAGTGATTATTGTCTTATTTCACTGTAGAGACAGCCCAGCTCAATATTCCTTAGCTAGCCCTTTTGTTTCACCTCCCACTCATGCGGTGATCTCACCTGGTCTAAATGATGTTTCTAGAGACAAACCTCTCTCATCGTCACTCAATGCCTAGGTTTACCTACACTGTATTCACATCCTACCATACCCTTGTCTGTACATTATGCCTTGAATCTAGCACCCAGAAACCCGTTCCTTTTACTCTCTGTTCCGAACGCACTAGACGGCCAGTTCTTATAGCCTTTAGCCGTACCCTTATCCTACTCCTCCTCTGTTCCTCTGGTGATGTAGAGGTTAATCCAGGCCCTGCAGCACCTAGCTCCACTCCCATTCCCCAGGTGCTCTAATTTGTTGATTTCTGTAACTGTAAAAGCCTTGGTTTCATGCATGTTAACATTAGAAGCCTACTCCCTAAGTTTGTTTTACTGACAGCTTTAGCACACTCTGCCAACCTGGATGTCCTAGTCGTGACTGAATCCTGGCTTAGGAAGGCCACCAAAAATACTGAAGTTTCTATCCCTAACTATAACGTTTTCCGACAAGATATAACTGCCAAAGGGGGCGGAGTTGCAATCTACTGCAGAGACAGCCTGCAGAGTTCTGTCATACTATCCAGGTTGGTGCCCAAACAGTTCAAGCTTCTACTTCTAAAAATCCACCTTTCCAGAACCAAGTCTCTCACCGTTTCTGCTTGTTATAGACCACCTTCTGCCCCCAGCTGTGCCCTGGAAACCATATGTGAATTGATTGCCCCCCATCTATCTTCAGAGCTTGTACTGTTAGGTAACCTAAACTGGTACATGCTTAACACCCCGGCCGTCCTATAATCTAAGCTAGATGCCCTCAATCTCACACAAAGTATCAATGAACCTACCAGGTACAACCCCAGATCTGTAAACACAGGCACCCTCATAGATATCACCCTGACCAACCTGCCCTCTAAATACACCTCTGCTGTCTTCAACCAGGATCTCAGCGATCACTGCCTTATTTCCTGCGTCCGTAATGGGTCTGCGGTCAAACGACCACCCCTTATCACTGTCAAATGCTCCCTAAAACACTTCAGCGAGCAGGCCTTTCTAATCGAACGTGGCCCGGGTAACCTGGAAGGATATTGACCTCATTCCGTCAGTAGAGGATGCCTGGTGATTCTTTAAAATTGCTTTCCTCACCATCTTAAATAAGCATGTCCCATTCAAAAAATGTAGAACAAGGAACAGATATAGCCCTTGGTTCACTCCAGACCTGACTGCCCTTGACCAGCACAAAACATCCTGTGGCGTACTGCATTAGCATCGAGTAGCCCCCGCGATATGCAACTTTTCAGGGAAGTTAGGAACCAATATACACAGGCAGTTAGGAAAGCAAAGGCTAGCTTTTTCGAACAGAAATTTGCATTCTGTAGCACAAATTCCAAAAGTTCTGGGACACTGTAAAATCCATGGAAAATAAGAGCACCTTCTCCCAGCTGCCCACTGCACTGAGGCTAGGAAACACTATCACCACCGATAAATCCACGATAATTGAGAATTTCAATAAGCATTTTTCTACGACTGGCCATGCTTTCCACCTGGCTACCCCTACCCCGGTCAACAGCCATGCACCCCCCACAGCAACTTGCCCAAACCTCCCCCATTTCTCCTTCACCCAAATCCAGATAGCTGATGTTCTAAAAGAGTTGCAAAATCTGGACCCCTACAAATCAACTTGGCTAGACAATCTGGACCCTCTCTTTCTAAAAATTATCCACCACATTTGTTGCAACCCCTATTACTAGCCTGTTCAACCTCTCTTTCGTATCGTTTCAGATCCCCAAAGATTGGAAAGCTGCCACAGTCATCCCCCTCTTCAAAGGGGGAGACACTCTAGACCCAAACTGTTACAGACCTATATCTATCCTGCCCTGCCTTTCTAAGGTCTTCGAAAGCCAAGATAACAAACAGATCACCGACCATTTCGAATCCCACCGTACCTTCTCCGCTATGCAATCTTGTTTCGGAGCTGGTCATCGGTGCACCTCAGCCATGCTCAAGGTTCTAAACAATATCATAACCGCCATCAATAAAAGACATTACTGTGCAGCCATCTTCATCGACTTGGCCAAGGCTTTCGACTCTGTCAATCACCACATTCTTATCCTCAGTCTCAACAGCCTTTGTTTCTCAAATGACTGCCTCGCCTGGTTCACCAACTACTTCTCAGACAGAGTTCAGTGTGTCAAATCGGAGTGCCTGTTGTCCGGACCTCTGGCAGTCTCTATTGGGGGTGCCACAGGATTCAATTCTCGGGCTGACTCTTTAATCTGTATACATCAATGATGTCGCTCTTGCTGCTGGTGATTCTCTGGTCCACCTCTACGCAGACAACACCATTCTGTATACTTCTGGCCCTTCTTTGGACACTGTGTTACCTCTCTGGGATATGTAGGACGCTAGCCAACATCCAGTGAAAATGTAGAGCGCCAAATTCAAAGAAATTACTATAAATGTGTAACTTTAATGAAATCACACATGCAATACACCAAATTAAAGCTACACTTGTTGTGAATCCAGCCAACGTGTCAGATTTCAAAAAGGCTTTACAACGAAAGCACACCAAACGATTATGTTAGGTCAGTACATAGCCACAGAAAAACACAGCCATTTTTCCAGCCAAAGAGAGGAATCACAAAAAGCATAAATAGAGATCAAATTAATCACTAACCTTTGATGATCTTCATCAGATGACACTCATAGGACTTCATGTTACACAATACATGTATGTTTTGTTCAATAAAGTTCATATTTATATCCAAAAATCTCAGTTTACATTGGCATGTTACGTTCAACAATGTTTTGCTTCCAAAACATCCGGTGATTTTGCAGAGAGCCACATCAATTTACAGAAATACTCATTATAAATGTTGATGAAAATACATGTGTTATGCATGAAACTTTAGATAAACTTCTCCTTAATTCAACCGCTGTGTCAAATTTAAAAAAAGCTTTACCGAAAAAGCACACCATGCAATAATCTAAGTACAGCGCTCAGAGCCCAAACAAGCCAAAGAGATATCCGCCATGTTGTGGAGTCAACAAAGTCAGAAATAGCATTATAAATATTGATTACCGTTGATGATCTTCATCAGAATGCACTCCCAGGAATCCAAGTTCCACAATAAATGTTTGATTTGTTCGATAAAGTCCATCATTTATGTCCAAACACCTCCTTTTGTTTGCGCGTTTAGTACACAGTCGAAACTGACGACGCGCTGGCAGGTTGAGGTGAAAGTTCAGACGAAAAGTCATATTACAGTTCGTAGAAACATGTCAAACTAAGTATAGAATCAATCTTTAGGATGTTTTTATCATAAATCTTCAATAATGTTCCAACCGGAGAATTCCTTTGTCTTCAGAAATGCAATGGAACGCAAGCTACCTCTCATGTGAATGCGCTTGACCAGCTCGTGGCACTCTGCCAGACCTCTGACTCAATCCCCTCTCATTCCCCCCTCCTTTATAGTAGAAGCATCAAACAAGGTTCTAAAGACTGTTGACCTCTAGTGGAAACCTTAGGAAGTGCAATATGACCCCATTTCCACTGTATCTTGGATAGGCAAAGAGTTGAAACACTACAAACCTCAGATTTCCCACTTCCTGGTCGGATTTCTTCTCAGGTTTTTGCCTGCCATATGAGTTCTGTTATACTCACAGACATCATTCAAACAGTTTTAGAAACTATCCAAATATACTAATTATATGCATATTCTAGCTTTTAGAACAGAGTAGCAGGCAGTTTACTCTGGGCACCTTTTATCCAAGCTACTCAATACTGCCCCCCTGTCCCAAATAGGTTAACTAACCTCCAGACAAACTTCAATGCCATACAACTCTCCTTCCGTAGCCTCTAACTGCTCTTAAATGCAAGTAAAACTAAATGCATGCTCTTCAACCGATTGCGGCCCGCACCTGCCCGCCCGTCCAGCATCACTACTCTGAACGGTTCTGACTTAGAATATTTGGACAACTACAAATACCTAGGTGTCTGGTTAGACTGTAAACTCTCCTTCCAGACTCACATCAAACATCTCCAATCCAAAGTTAAATCTAGAATTGGCTTCCTATTTCGCAACAAAGCATCCTTCACTCATGCTGCCAAACATACCCTCGTAAAACTGACCATCCTACCGATCCTCTACTTCGGCGATCCTCTACTTTTGTCGTTTACAAAATAGCCTCCAATACCCTACTCAATAAATTGGATGCAGTCTATCACAGTGCCATCCGTTTTGTCACCAAAGCCCCATATACTACCCACCACTGCGACCTGTACACTCTCGTTGGCTGGCCCTCGCTTCATACTCATCGCCAAACCCACTGGCTCCAAGTCATCTACAAGACCCTGCTAGGTAAAGTCCCCCCTTATCTCAGCAGGTATATCTCTCTGGTCACCCCAAATTCAATTCCTCCTTTGGCCGCCTCTCCTTCCAGTTCTCTGCTGCCAATGACTGGAACGAACTACAAAAATCACTGAACCTGGAGACACTTATCTCCCTCACTAGCTTTAAGCACCAACTGTCAGAGCAGCTCACAGATTACTGCACCTGTACATAGCCCATCTATAATTTAGCCCAAACAACTACCTCTTCCCCTACTGTATTTATTTATTTATTTATTTTGCTCCTTTGCACCCCAATATTTATATTTTTACTTTGCACATTCTTCCACTGCAAATCTACCATTCCAGTGTTTTAATGCTATATTGTATTTACTTCACCACCATGGCCTTTTTTTGCCTTCACCTCCCTTATCTCACCTCATTTGCTCACATTGTATATAGACTTGTTTTTCTACTGTATTATTGACTGTATGTTTGTTTTACTCCATGTGTAACTCTGTGTTGTTGTATGTGTCGAACTGCTTTGCTTTATCTTGGCCAGGTCGCAATTGTAAATCAGAACTTGTTCTCAACTTGCCTACCTGGTTAAATAAAGGTGAAATAAAATAGAAATATATATATATTGTTATTATAAATGTTTTTTCTTCTCCTTTGCACCCCAGTATCTCTACTTGCACATTCATCTTCTGCACATCTATCACTCCAGTGTTTAATTGATCAATTGTAATTACTTCGCCACTATGGCCTATTTATTGCCATACCTCCCTAATCTTACCTCATTTGCACACACTGTATATAGATTATTTTCCTGTTGTGTTATTGACTGTACGTTTGTTTATTCCATGTGTACACCTGTTTTGTTGTTTGTGTTGCACTGCTTTGCTTTATCTTGGCCAGGTTGCAGTTGTAAATGAGAACATGTTCTCAACTGACCTACCTGGTTAAATAAAGTTGGAATATATATATTTTTAAACATCAAAGAGCCAGCTGCGCTGCCCTGTTCTGAGCAAATTGCAATTTTCCTAAGTCCCTATTTGTGGCACCTGACCACACGACTGAACAGTAGTCCAGTCCATCACGACTGAACAGTGATTGTGCTGTTAAAAAGGTAGAGCATCGCTTAATTATGGACAGCCTTCTCCCCATCTTAGCTACTGTTGTTTCAATATTTTTGATCATGACAATCCAGGGTTACTCCAAGCAGTTTAGTCACCTCAACTTGCTCAATTTCCACATGATTTATTACAATATTTAGTTGAGATTTAGGGTTTAATGAATGATTTGTCTGAAATGCAATGCTTTTAGTTTTTGAAATATTTAGGACTAACTTATTTCTTGCCACCCATTCTGAAACTGACTGCAGCTCTTTAAGTGTTGCAGTCATTTCAGTCGCTTTAGTAGCTGACATGTTTAGTGTTGAGTCATCCGCATACATACTGGCATTTCATTAGTAAAGATTGAAAAATGTAAGGGGCCTAGACAGCTGCCCTGTGGAATTCCTGATTCTACCTGGATTATATTGAAGAGGCTTCCATTCAAGAACACCATCTGTGTTTTATTAGACAGTCAAGTCTTTATCCACAATATAGCAGGCGGTGTAAAGCCATAACACATACGTTTTTCCAGCAGCAGAGTGATTGATAATGTCAAAAGCCGTAATAAAGTTTAACAAAACAGCTCCCACAATATTTGAATCATAATTTTCTCTCTGCCAATCATCAGTCATTTGTGTAAGTGCTGTGCTTGTTGAATGTCCTTCCCTATAAGCATGCTGAAAGTTTGTTGTCAATTTATTTGCTGTAAAATAGCATTTTATCTGGTCAAACACAAGGGTTGGTAACAGGCTTATTGGTCGGCTATTTGAGCCAGTAAAGGTGGGCTTTACTATTCTTAGGTAGCGGAATTACTTTTGCTTCCCTCCAACCCTAGGGGCTCACACTTTCTAGTAGTCTTAATTTGAAAATATGGTAAATAAGAGTGGCACTTCACGGAATTCAAAATTACATGCTTGTCTTTCATAATTTGGTCCGATATACTTGGATCTGTAGTGTCAGCGTTTGTTGCTGGTATGTTATGCCTAAGTTTGCTAATCTTGCCAATTAAAAAATCATTAAAGTAGTTGGTAATATCAGTCGGTTTTGTGATGAATGAGCTATCCGATTCAATGAATGATGGGGCGGAGTTTGACTTTTTTCCCAAAAGTTAATTTTAAATGCTCCAAATCGTTTTACTATCATTCTTTATGTCATTTATCTTTGTTTCATAGCGTAGATTCTTCTTTTTATTCAGTTTAGTCACATGATTTCTCAATTTGCAATACGTTTGCCAATCGGTTGTGCAGCCAGACTTATTTGCCATTATCACTTATCACTCCAACTTGTTTTCACCCTGAAGTTAGTCCTCACCGTGTGTGTGCGTGTGTGTGTGTGTGTGTGTGTGTGTGTGTGTGTGTGTGTGTGTGTGTGTGTGTGTGTGTGTGTGTGTGTGTGTGTGTGTGTGTGTGTGTGTGTGTGTGTGTGTGTGTGTGTGTGTGTGTGTGTGTACGCTTGTGTGTGTGTCTGTGTTTGTGTGTCTCTAATTGCCTTTCAGTACCTCAGCACTGGTGACTGCTGCTATTTCTATTTCCTGAAACATCACACCATCTCAGGTCTGCTCATAGCAATGCAGATTCACAGGAAAACTGCTAAACTTCACTGCCCTGTGTTTTGAAAAAAACTAAACTTTGGAGGAATATACCAATTATGCTAATCATGTAGAATGGGGAAGATTCATTTCCTTCTGGAAATGTAGGCTTTTTTGGTAGAATGGCTTGAGCAGGATACATATTGCATATTATGGCATATTGTAGACCCCCTCCCCCCACCACATACACACTCCTGCTCCCCTTCTCAATGACTGCAGTTGTTAGTCTGTCTGTCTGTCTGACAGATAGTTAGGTTAGAAGCTGTGGTTGAAGTAAGGTAATAGAAGCAGCTGGGGAAAGTACCAGGCGTTGACGTTGGCCTTCCCACAAAGCACCTTGACTGGCTGAGTGTAATCAGACTCCTTTCTGCTGCCAGACCCCAGAGCTCAGAGAGATAAGTCCTCCCCGCCCGAGCCGAGGGAGAGAAACAGAGGGAGGACTCTACTGCACAGAGGTGATGGGAGAGAGAAAGGGAGAGGTGAGGTTGTTTGGTTGAAAATAGATTTTAAAGCAAGAAGGTGGGCAATGGTAGATGAGAATGTTCTTAAGTTGTGATACAGTTTTCACACATCCAAAGAAGCTCTTCCAAGTGCTAGATTGTGTGTGTGTGTGTGTGTGTGTGTGTGTGTGTGTGTGTGTGTGTGTGTGTGTGTGTGTGTGTGTGTGTGTGTGTGTGTGTGTGTGTGTGTGTGTGTGTGTGTGTGTGTGTGTGTGTGTCCTATGTGAGTGTATGTGACCAAGCTTTCACTTAGCCTCATAATATCACCAGTGTGACAGCGGCTGTGCTTTTCCCATCGTTGTCAGTCTTCTCTGATTACCTAAGCTTCTAGGCATGAACCTGGTGTTCCCTGATAGGACCAGGACTCCATTGGGGCTGTTGTTCTGCTGCAGTAATCCCCTGTGTGTTTGTGTGTGTGTGAATGGTAGAAAGTGTGTATCCATCCTCCTGCTCCAGTGGATCCCAGGCAGCTGGGTGGCCTATTTGTTCAGTTAGTAGTTTATTCATAGCGAGAGGAGAGGGAGAGATACAGGAGTTAGGATTTGCCTGGTTTTGGTGCTCCGCTCCAGTGTGGTTGTTTGGCAGCACGTCCCTCTACAACTCCAGCTACAGTGGGTAATTACATAATGCTCAGGGCTCTGTGTCTCCCACTGTCTGTTCTGGAGAGCATCCATTTCACAGGCCACAGGGTGGATACAGCTTTCAGTGCCACAGCTGCCTGCTGTACTGACATGCTGTAACTGTATGGGGGACTGTGGGTATTGGCACTGTATGCTATGGAAGTCTATGGGAAGAACAGGTGGACAGTCCGTTTTTTTTTTGTGTCTCTGTCCGTCCCAGAAGACTGCCTTGTGTTTATGGTTTATTATTAGGGAGCTTTTAACTCAATATAACCCGTCCCCACGGCAACCAGGCCTTTTATTCCACAGTACTGTTCATCTCCATGGCAACTTACAGGTAACTGCCAAAATAAAGGAAACACCAACATAAAGTGTCTTAATAGGGCGTTGGGTCACCACAAGCCAGAACGGCTTCAATGCACCTTGGGCATAGATTCTACAAGTGTCTGGAACTCTATTGGAGGGATGAGACACCATTCTTCCACAATAATTTCCATCATTTGGTGTTTTGTTGATGGTGGTGGAAAACGCTGTCTCAGTCACCACTCCAGAATCTCCCATAAGTATTCAATTGGGTTGGGATCTGTTGACTGAGATGGCCAAGACATATAGTTTACCTCGTTTTCATACTCATCAAGCCAATCAGTGACCACTCGTGCCCTGTGGATGGGTGCATATAGCCATGGTAGCCAAAATAATGGCCTGCCCAGCATTTAAAAAAATGACCCTAAGCATGATGGGATTGCTTTATCAACTCAGTAACCACACCTATGTGGAAGCACTTGCTTTCAATATACTTTGTATCCCTCATTTACTCAAATGTTTCCATTATTTTCTCAGTTACCTGTAGTTTCAATGTGTGCATATGTGTGTGTAGCGGGGCTATAGGTCGAGAGCCATCTGAGCATTGCCGAAGTAATGCATGTGTTTCCATATAAATGAGCAGCATAGTGTAGATGAGCATCATATGCCCATCTGCCTGATGAACACAGAGGTTAATATGATTCCTGGGGTGTTTGAGGCATGGATCCATCTGTAGGGCTGTGTTCCAAATGGCAATATATTCCCTATTATACTGTAGTTCACTACTCTTGACCAGGGCCCTATACAGGGAATATGGTGCCACTTAAGACACATCCTAATGTATGGGCTGATCCAGGAGCAGAGCATGACTGGATCTGCCCATGTTTCTCTTTCACCCTGACTTCACCCGTCATAATGAGGCCCTGCTCTGAACACTGCTGGGACACAGCTATGTTTATCTATACCATGGGTGAGAGAGTGAGAGTGAGCGAGAGAGATGGAATATGTAAAGTTGTAGCAGAGAGAGAGAGAGAATGGAATATGTAAAGTTGTAGCAGAGGTATACATAACATTGATTGCTCGGGCAACCATCTGAGATTTGGGAAAGATTGCTTATTCCGTCCTGCCTGGTGTTGCAGAGATGGGGAAGATAGCAGCAGGCTCTTCCCATCTCTACCTGTGGATTTGTGGGTAAAAGAGGCTGTTACAGTACGTCACAATTCTGCTGATGGTCAGAGATATTCTACTGGTGTGATACAATTCCCATGTTGTGATTACAGCAGGATGAAATATGAGAGGGACACTGGGTGCATCTCAATTAAGTCTGACCTGGCTGCTTCTCCTTTCCTTCCTGATTTTCACTGATGTTAAAGAACCTGTCCTGTGTCTTAAAATGTGTGTAAATGTAGGAGAGGAAATGAAGGAAACTCACAAGACTGACTGTCCTATCCTTATTTTCAGTGTACTTTTCTCCAGCCTTGTGAATCTCTGGTCATATCCAGCCTCTGCAGTAAGGCTGGTAATCATCTACATGCTCCCAGTAATTACAGATTTGTCCAGAGGGGTTTGTGTGCGACAAAGGAGAATGCTACGAAAAATCCCTTGGTCTGATTAAGGACATTTTATTCCTCACAGGCTCTCACATCAGGAGAGACCTTGATGCTTTCTGTTTGGAGGATAGCACATCAGGAGAGACCTTGATGCTTTCTGTTTGGAGGATAGCACATCAGGAGAGACCTTGATGCTTTTTGTTTGGTGGATAGCACATCAGGAGAGACCTTGATGCTTTTTGTTTGGTGGATAGCACATCAGGAGAGACCTTGATGCTTTCTGTTTGGTGGATAGCACATCAGGAGAGACCTTGATGCTTTTTGTTTGGTGGATAGCACATCAGGAGAGACCTTGATGCTTTCTGTTTGGTGGATAGCACATCAGGAGAGACCTTGATGCTTTTTGTTTGGTGGATAGCACATCAGGAGAGACCTTGATGCTTTTTGTTTGGTGGATAGCACATCAGGAGAGACCTTGATGCTTTTTGTTTGGTGGATAGCACATCAGGAGAGACCTTGATGCTTTCTGTTTGGAGGATAGCACATCAGGAGAGACCTTGATGCTTTTTGTTTGGTGGATAGCACATCAGGAGAGACCTTGATGCTTTTTGTTTGGTGGATAGCACATCAGGAGAGACCTTGATGCTTTCTGTTTGGTGGATAGCACATCAGGAGAGACCTTGATGCTTTTTGTTTGGTGGATAGCACATCAGGAGAGACCTTGATGCTTTCTGTTTGGTGGATAGCACATCAGGAGAGACCTTGATGCTTTTTGTTTGGTGGATAGCACATCAGGAGAGACCTTGATGCTTTTTGTTTGGTGGATAGCACATCAGGAGAGACCTTGATGCTTTCTGTTTGGAGGATAGCACATCAGGAGAGACCTTGATGCTTTCTGTTTGGAGGATAGCACATCAGGAGAGACCTTGATGCTTTCTGTTTGGAGGATAGCACATCAGGAGAGACCTTGATGCTTTTTGTTTGGAGGATAGAGAGTAATTCCCTCCATAGTTTAGAGTCTGATACACTGGGTGTTGGGAGGGAGAAAGTGTTGAAGAAATGTACGAGGTCAGGTAGCCTAGCAGTTAAAAGCGTTGGGCCGCCTTCCGAGTGGCGCAGCGGTCTAAAGCACTGCGTCACTACAGAGTCAGGTTCGGTCCCAGGCTGTGTCACAAATGACCGTGACCGGGAATCCTATAGGGCGGCTCACAATTGGCCCAGCAAAACTACAGGTTAGGGGAGGGTTTGGCCGGGGGGCTTTACATGGCTCTACCAACTCATTGTGGCAGGGTGGGCGCCTGCAGGTTGACTTTGGTCATCAGTTGAACAGTGTTTCCTCCGACACATTGGTGCGGCTGGCTTCCGGGTTAAGCAGGCGGGTGTTAAGGAGTGCGGTTTGGCGGGTCAAGTTTCGGAGGACGCATGACTCGACCTTCGACTCTCCCAGGCCTGTTGGGGAGTTGCAGCGATGAGACAAGATTGTAATTGGAAATTATGAAATTGTGGAGAAAAAGAAGAAATCAACCATTGGGCCAGTAACCGAAAGGCTGTTGGTTCAAATCCCCAAACCAACTAGGTAAAAATATATATATAAAAAAATAATAATAATAAAAAATAAAAAAATTGGTCTGTGCCCTTGAGCAAATCAAATCAAATTGTATTAGTCACATGCGCCAAATACAACAGGTGTAGACCTTACATTGAAATGCTTACTTAGAAGCCCCTAACCAACAATGCAGTTAAAAAAATATGAATAAGAATAAGAAATAAAAGGAACACGTAATTAAAGAGAGGCAGTAAAATAACAATAGTGATACTATACACAGGGGGTACCGGTACAGAGTCAATGTGCAGGGCACCGGTTAGTCAAGGTAATTGAGGTAATATGTACATGTAGGTAGTTATTAAAGTGACTATGCATAGATAATAACAGTAGCAGCAGCGTAAAAGAGGGGGTGGGGTGTGGGCAATGCAAATAGTCTGGGTAGCCATTTGATTAGATGTTCAGGGGTCTTATGTCTTGGGGGTAGAAGCTGTTTAGAAGCCTCTCGGACCTAGACTTGGCGCTCCGGTACCGCTTGCCGTGCGGTAACAGAGAGAATAGTCTATGACTAGGGTGGCTGGAGTCTTTGTCAATGTTTAGGGCCTTCCTCTGACACCACCTGGTATAGAGGTCCTGGTGTGCAGGAAGCTTGGCCCCAGTTTTGTACTGGGCCGTATGCACTACCCTCTGTAGTGCCTTGCGGTCGGAGGCCGAGCAGTTGCCATACAAGGCAGTGATGCAATCAGTCAGGATGCTCTCAATGTTGCAGCTATAGAACCTTTTGAGGATCTGAGGACCCATGCCAATGTCTCCTGAGGGGGAATAGGTTTTGTCGTGGTGTGCTTGGACCATGTTAGCTTGTTGGTGATGTGGGCACCAAGGAACTTGAAGCTCTCAACCTGCTCCACTACAGCCCCTTCAATGAGAATGGGGGAGTGCTCGGTCCTCCTTTTCCTGTAGTCCACAATCATCTCCTTTGTCTTGATCACGTTGAGGGAGAGGTTATTGTCCTTGCACCAGACGGTCAGGTCTCTGACCTCCTCCCTATAGGCTATCTCGTCGTTGACGGTGATCAGGCCTACCACTATTGTGTCATCTGCAAACTTAATGATGGTGTTGGAGTCGTGCCTGGCCATGCAGTCATGAGTGAACATGGAGTACAGGAGGGGACTGAGCACGCACCGCTGAGGGGCCCCTGTGTTGAGGATGAGCATGGCGGATGTGTTGTTACCTACCCTTACCACCTGGGGGGCGGCCTGTCAGGAAGTCCAGTTGCAGAGGGAAGTGTTTAGTCCCAGGGTCCTTAGCTTATTGATGAGCTTTGTGGGCACTATGGTGCTGAATGCTGAGCTGTAGTCAATGAATAGCATTCTCACATAGGTGTTCCTTTTGTTCACGTGGGAAAGGGCAGTGTGGAGTGCAATAGGGATTGCATCATCTGTGGATTTGTTAGGGTGGTATGCAAATCGGAGAGGGTCTAGGGTTTCTGGGATAATGGTGGTGATGTGAGCCATGACCAGCCTTTCAAAGCACTTTACGGTTACAGACGTGAGTGCTACGGGTCTGCAGTCATTTAGGCAGGTTACCTTAGTGTTCTTTTTTTTTTTTTTTTTTTTTTTTTTTGGGGGGTGGATCAGCTTAATATTGCGGAAAGAATGTTGCTTCCAATGTAATTGTCTGCATCATTTCCAATCCCCCATATTTTTTGGGGTAAATATATATATCCATTCACGTATGCATACATATACACATATATACATACACATACCTACATAGACATTCATACTTTTTTTAAAGAGTATACCTTTATTATTATTCCCCGCAAACCCTACCACCGATCCCCCAATTGGAGTAAACTGATAAACATTTCTGTTTTTACCTTCAATTTATACATCTTATACACATTTTACAGACACAGTCTACTTTATAATAGTTCTCTCTTGTTTGCTCTTAGTCCTTCCTCTATTTCTGTTGTCCATCCAGTTTGATTTCCACTTGTAACTGTGCTATTTCACAATAGCTCCGCACCTATACACATTTCACAGATCCCGTATGCCCTACATTGTTTATCTTGTTACCTTAGTGTTCTTGGGCACAGGCACTCTGGTGGTCTCCTTAAAACATGTTTGTATTACAGACTCGGACAGGGAGAGGTTGAAAATGTCAGTGAAGACACTTGCCAGTTGGTCATCATATGCTCGCAGTACATGTCCTGGTAGTCCATCTGGCCCTGCTGCCTTGTGAATGTTGACCTGTTTAAAGGTCTTACTCAAATCGGCTGCGGAGAGCGTGATCACACAGTCGTCCGGAACAGCTGGTGCTCTCATGCATGTTTCAGTGTTATTTTCCTCGAAGTGAGCATAGAAGTAGTTTAGCTCGTCTGGTAGGCTCGTGTCACTGGGCAGCTCTTGGCAGTGCAAGACACTTAACCTTAATTTCTCCTGTAAGTCACTATGAATAAGAGTTTGCTAAAATGACTAAAATCTGAATGTGTCTACCATAAATGCATCTAAAATGTCTCTGTTATACTGTGTGCCTCTGAAGTTTTAGGGTGTAAAAGTTTAAGGGAACTCTGTGGCTGTGCAGCTGGGTTGTCGAGAGCTACAAAGCTACAAGGGAAACTCGGCCCAGATCAGTTGTGTGAGGAAGTCGACCTCTCTCCATATGAATGTATGTTACTTAGTCTTTGTAAAAATCATTTTGTCTTGAGGGATGTCTCTTATTTTGGCCTTCGGTGACTGTTTGATAGATACAACTCCTGTAATTTTTTCTCTAGCCTCAGCCCCACAGTAGGAACATGGAGACTAACGTATTTTCAGGCTAATAGCTCTTTCATTATCTGTAATCCAAAGACAACTGGATTCAATAAGATGCCCAAATATGTCTGTCTATTTGTGTTAGTCTTCTCCCTCTATTAAGAGTCTAGGATTTATTTGGGAACCTGTTTCATCCATTAAAATTAAGACGATCAACTGTTGTGGAGATTTTTATGCTAATTTGTTGAAGAAAGTAACCAGGGATAGTGTGGTTGTTTCATGGAGATGAACATCATTTCATGAATATTTCCTCTACTAAAGGATAATGTGAGAAAGCTAACTCTGTGCTTCCTCACCAGTCCCATTCAACAGTATACATGGTGATATAGTAGCTTGGACACTTCACCAAATATTCATTTAGGTTGAGTACGTCACCAGTGTCTGATTTATTCTAAATAATTTCTAAACATTGAATATAAATTACAGAAGGCATGAGAAGTAAATCAGATAAAGTTAATTAGTTATGTTGTCTAGTCTAAAGAATAACTATTTGCCAGTCTAAAGAACTATTTGCCCATCTAAAGTAGAACTTTTTGCCCATCTGAAGCAGAACTTTTTGCCAGTCTAAAGCAGAACTTTTTGCCAGTCTAAAGCAGTACTATTTGCCAGTCTAAAGCAGTACTATTTGCCAGTCTAAAGCAGTACTATTTGCCAGTCTAAAGCAGTACTATTTGCCAGTCTAAAGCAGTACTATTTGCCAGTCTAAAGCAGTACTATATGCCAGTCTAAAGCAGTACTATTTGCCAGTCGAAAGCAGTACTACTGGCCAGTCTAAAGCAATACTACTGGCCAGTCTAAAGCAGTACTATTGGCATGTCTAAAGCAATACTACTGGCCAGTCTAAAGCAATACTACTGGCCAGTCTAAAGCAATACTACTGGCCAGTCTAAAGCAGTACTACTGGCCAGTCTAAAGCAGTACTATTGGCCAGACACAAAAGTTTGTGTGCGAGATCTGTCTTGTAGCATGTGGAGGGGCGTGGCCACCAAGCTCACAGGTGCTCATTAAGAAGGGACACTCCATTACTAATTGGGGGGGGTCCTGCTCTAGTCCAGTGCTTTAAATGGCTGTATTGAACAGATTATAGTATTTAAACTGTTATTGTTTACTTTTCTAAGTGTTTATTGGCTTAGTTTGCATTTTCTTACAAGTGTTTCCTGTTTCCTGTCACCTAGTCTCTACCAGGTTATAAATGCTCAGGTGTAGAGCTTTATGGGAGATTAAGATGACCAATTGTCTCTGCAGGGGTTAGTTAGGGTTGTTCTGAGCCCTAGGGGTTAGTCAGACTGATCTTCAGTCTTTATATTCATTTGAAATCAGTTTATTAATTACTTTGAGCCTTGTCTAGCATCATGTTGGATGATTTGTTTATTTTTTAAATACCTGCACCTGCTCCAAGAGCCTTTAAATAAAAATATTGTGTATTGAATCTTGTGCTTCCTGCCTCTCCTTGCTCACCAACATCAGGCAGACAGCTCGAACCATCCAGGGCAAGCAAGGGGCATACCATCCACCCTTACAGACAAATTTATGGGGCTCTTTGTAGTCGTTCTTGGTGTGGTTTAGTATGTGATGCATATTACAGTATATTGGCTCTATCAAACCGAATGGTGTGTAAATTATGGGCTTTGCACCCCTCTGGGACTGATGCTCGTCTCTGTGTATGTCGCTCTGTGTGTCTACCTTTGTGTGTGTGTGTGTGTGTGTGTGTGTGTGTGTGTGTGTGTGTGTGTGTGTGTGTGTGTGTGTGTGTGTGTGTGTGTGTGTGTGTGTGTGTGTGTGTGTGTGTGTGTGTGTGTGTGTGTGTGTGTGTGTGTCTGTGGAGTGGGTCTAGGGAGTGTGTGTGTGTCTGGAGAGTGTGCCGCTGTAACTATAATAGTCTAAATTCCAATTTCCCAGCCTGCCCTTGCTTTTAGTGGGGGTCAAGTCTCTGATGCTAATTTGTTTGCCTGGCTGTTGAACGCTTGGTGCTCAAGTAGCAGGGAGCAGGGCTGACTCTAGCCTTTTGGGGGCCTTATTGATTTGGTTGGGCTACCACACCACCTCTTGCGCAAAACATTTAAGTTGCCCCCCTCTAGGAGGTGGAGAGAACAATGTGCAGTTTTAAAACTTCTTCAGGATTGGTGGGTCCCCTGCGGGACGGTTGAGCTAACGTAGGCTAATGCGATTAGCATGAGGTTGTAGGTAACAAGAATGTTTCCCAGACCTATCTGATATTGGCAGAAAGCTTACATTCTTGTTAATCTAAATGCGCTGTCCAATTTACAGTAGCTATTACAGTGAAAGAATACAATGCTATTGTTTGAGTAGAGTACACAGTTTTGAACATGAAAAGTTAGTAATAAAAAATTAGGCAAATTTGGGCAGTCTTGATTCAAAATTTTGAACAGAAATGCAATGGTTCATTGGATTACACTAAAACTTTGCACATGCACTGCTGCCATCTAGTGGCCAATATCTAAATTGCACCTGGGCTGGAATAATATATTATGGCCTTTCTCTTGCATTTCAAAGATGATGATACAAAAAAAATACATATTGTTTTTTTCCTTTGTATTATCTTTTACCAGATCTAATGTGTTATATTTTCTCCTACATTCCTTTCACATTTCCACAAACTTCCAAGTGTGTCCTTTCAAATGGTACCAACAAAATGCATATCCTTGCTTCGGGGCCTGAACTACAGGCAGTTAGATTTGGGGAAAAAAGGGGCTGATCGTTAAGAGGTTTTAAAGCACATTTCATGCAATTTCGCTGAGTATAGAATGGCGCCGGAGGGGATGGCTCCCGTTTTACGGGCTCCTAACCAATTGTGCTATTTTGTGGATTTTTTTGCATTGTTTGTAACTTATTTTGTACATAACGTTGATGCTGCCATCTCTTATGACCGAAAAGAGCTTGTGGATATCAGAACACTGATTACTCACCTCGAACTGGACAACATTTTTTCTTTAATGAATCGGATGCAAAGGATATAATGTTGCTCCCAGACAAGGCCCAAATCCTTGTCATTCGCATGGAGAAGAGAAGGAAATACAGGGGGCGGAGATCAGAGTGCCTTGTGAGAATTCGTTGGCGAGTGGGTAACCCTCCTCTACCATCCATTCTATTAGCCAACGTGCAATCACTGGAGAATAAACTGGATGAGCTCCGTTCGAGACTATCCTACTAATGGGACATTAAAAACTGTTTCACCAAGTCATGGCTGAACAAAGACCAGGAAATATAGAATTGTCTGGATTTTCCATGCATCGGTAGGACAGAACAGCTACGTCCGGTAAGACGAGGGGTGGGGGTGTGTGTCTATTTGTCAATAACAGTTGGTGCGCGATGTCTAATATTAAGGTAGTCTCGAGGTATTGCTTGCCTGAGGTAGAGTACATTATGATAAGCTGTAGAGTTTTCATTTATATTTTTCATAGCCGTCTATTTACCACCACAAACTGACGCTGGCACTAAGACTGCACTCAACGAGCTGTATTAGGCCATAAGCAAACAAGAAAATGCTCATCCAGAAGCAGCGCGCCTAGTGGCAGGGGACTTTAATGCAGGCAAACTTAAATCCGTTTTACCTAATTGCTACCAGCATGTCACATGTGCAATCGGGGGGGGGGGGGGGATGGGGGACTCTAGACCACCTTTACTCCACACACAGAGACTTGTACAAAGCTCTCCCTCGCCCTCCATTTGGAAAATCTGACCATAATTCTACCCTCCTGATTCCTGCTTACAAGCAAAAACTAAAGCAGGAAGTACCAGTGACTCCCTCAATACGGAAGTGGTCAAATGATGCGGATGCTTCGCTACAGGACTGTTTTTCTAGGACAGACAGGAATATGTTCCGGGATTCATCCAATGGCATTGAGGAGTATACCACCTCCGTCATCGGCTTCATCAATAAGTGCATCGACAACGTCGTCCCCGCAGTGACCGTACGTACACATCCCAACCAGAAGCCATGGATTAAAGGCAACATCTGCACCGAGCTAAAGGCTAGAGCTGCTGCTTTCAAGCAGTGGGACACTAATTCAGACGCTTGTCTGATATGAGAATGGTAGCTCCTATCTGCAAAAGCAGGGTGTCTGCGGAAAGCTGAGTATCTTGGCTATTGATTGGTACCTTCAACTCTTTTGTGTGACTTACTACCATACATGGGCATACAATTGTATAAGGGCAGGTCGAGCCAGTGACCTCATTTCAAGATGGCTGCTACCTACATTCCGGTTAGCGTTGTGAAACATAAACAAAATAAACACGGAATACATTGATACACACCAAAGCCGGGACTCCACAGATCATGAGGATATCTTATTTGTCTGCCTGTGACCTACCATTATTGATCACCAGCCCGAGAGTCAAGATTTTTATTTCAGACAACGTTTTCACAAAACAGCAAACGTCTTACAAGGTAAGTTTCCATATGGTTTGTGTTTGAGCTATAGCTACACGGGGGGTACCAAATAAATCCGTAGGTTGGTAGGAACAAATCTAGCTTATTGCCAATGTCATCTGATGATGTATAACTTAATAGTAACATTGAATGTCCACCGAGTGACTTTATCTTTGGGCATCAAAAATATGATGTTGCCTGCATATGCGCAGTAGGCATCCATTACACAGGGGATTGGCTACTATGGCACCTTGACAGTCTTGTAGCCAATGAGATAAGCTTTCCAAAGATATGTAGTTGACCTGGGTGGGACAATGCAAGGCATATAATCTTTTATGCGTAATGAAAACTATTGCTACCTGGCTCAGAGACTACCTAACACCACTTACTAAAACATCTGCCTATTTCTAGTTGTTAGGTCTATCAATCCCATTTTTCCCCCTGATATTGTTCACATGTTGTGGAAGCGATCTGATGTGTTTCCAGCTCTTGTCATCAATAATTCACTTATAGCTTGTGAATGAAAGATGACTTTCAAAATAAAAAAAAATTATTTTGTGTATCTTGTGCATTCTGAACTACGTAACTCCTTTTCGTCTGATCATTTCCTCACAATCTCCCAGATGTCTTCTTTCCAAATATACCACATTTTTGCATGTCAGAATCATGTAATTATACATGAATAGCAGTTACTTTTGGGTATGTCAATTTAGGCAGAAATCTACATTTTGCCATTACATTTATTAAAGAGGTCAACATTCACAATGCCGCGGGGCCAGATGGATTACCAGGACGTGTACTCAGAGCATGCGTGGACTAACTGTCAAGTGTCTTCACTGACATTTTCAACCTCTCCCTGACCACCATAGTGCCGGTGCCCAAGAAAGCGGAGGCAATCTGTCTAAATGACTACCGCCCCGTGGGAATGACTTTGGTAGCCATTAAGTACTTTGAAAGGTTAGTCATGGCTCACATCAACACCATCATCCCGGAAACACTAGACCCACTCCAATTCGCATACCACCCCAACAGATCCACAGATGACACAATCTCAATTGTACTCCACACTGCCCTTTCCCACCTGGACAAAAGCAAATCCTATGTGAGAATGCTGTTCATTGACTACAGCTCAGCGTTCAACACCATAGTGCCGACAAAGCTCATCACTAAGCTAAGGACACTGGGATTTAACCCCTCCTTCTGCAACTGGTTCGTGGACTTCCTGACGGGCCGCCCCCAGGTGGTAAGGGTAGGCAACAACACACCTGCCATGCTGATCCTCAACACGGGGCCCCTCAGGGGTGCGTGCTTAGTCCCCTCCTGTTCTCTCTGTTCACCCACAACTGCGTGGCCAAGCATGACTCCAACGGTGGAAGGCCTGATCACCGACAACGATGAGACAGCCTATAGGGAGGAGATCGGAGATCTGGCAGTGAGGTGCCAGGACAACAACCTCTCCCTCAACGTGAGCAAGACAAATGAGATTATCGTGGGCTACAGGAAAAGGAGAGCCGAACACGCCCACATTCACATCGACGGGGCTGTAGTGGAACGGCATCTAGAGTTTCAAGATCCCTGGTGCCCACATCATCAACACACTATCCAAACACACCAAGACCGTCGTAAAGAGGGCACGACAACGCTTTTCCCCCTCAGGAGACTGAAAAGATTTGACATGGGTCCCCATATCCTCAAAGTTCTACAGATGCACCATTGAGAGCATCCTGACCGGTTGCATCACCACCTGGTATGGCAACTGCTCGGCATCCGACCTTAAGGCGTTACAGTGTAGTCCGTACAGCCCAGTACATTGCTGGGGCCAAGCTTCCTGCTGCGACTCGCTGTTTATTATCTATGCATAGTCACATTACCTTTACCTACATGTAGAAATTACCTGTACCCCCGCACATTGACTTGGTACCGGTACCCCCCATATATAGCCTCTGTATTGTTATCTCATTGTCTTACTTTTTAAATATTTTTTTCTTTAGTTTATTTAGTAAATGTTACTATATTTTCTTAAAACTGCACTGTTGGTTAAGAGCTCGTCGTAAGTAAGCATTTCACGGTAAGGTGAAACATTATGCAGTTTTAAAACACATTTTCTTTCAACTGTTGACTAATGCCATGTCTATGAAGTCTGAGTGAAAGTGACAAAATCAATGAGGGCCCCTGGAGGTCAGGACCCTGGGCAGGTGTCCTGTGTGCTCGGTCGCTAATTTAGCCATGACTGGCTAGACTCACTTACCTGGTAATCTAAAGCATGTTCGCTGGCATGGCTAATTGAATGACTGTTAGTGACTGACAAAACGAGAAGGACTGCTGATGCAATACCAAGTTTTGAAATCGCACCTTGTGCATTCTAACTCTCAACAGGAAGTTGAGATCCTGACTGAGCCTTCACGGGATGACAGGACAGGAGAGGAGAGGGGATGAGGAAGACATGAGTGAAGACGGAGGAGAGGAGAGGGCTGGGAAAGAGTGGAGAGGAGCCGGGGACGAGTGGAGAAGAGAGGAGAGGAGTGGGGCTGAGGAAGAGCGGAGAGGAGCCGAGGAAGAGAGGAGCTGGAGAAGAGGAGAGGAGCTGCTGAGGAGAGTGGCCTAGGAAGAGAGGGGCCGGGGCAGAGAGGAATGAGAGGGCCCGGGGAAGAGAGGAATGAGAGGGGCCGGGGAAGAGATTAAGAAGAGGGCCCGGGGAAGAGAAGTGGGGAGAGGAGCCGGGGAAGAGAGGAGAGGAGCCGGGGAAAAGAAAAGAGGAGCTGGGGAGGAGAGTGGCCGGGGAAGAGAGGGGAGGAGGTGGGGGGGAGTGGCTGGGGAAGAGAGGGGAGGAGAGGGGCCCGGGGAAGAGAGGAGCTGGGGAAGAGGAGAGGAGCTGCTGAGGAGAGTTGCCTAGGAAGAGAGCAGAGGGGCTGGGGAAAAGAGGAGAGGGGGAAGAGAGGAGAGGGTCCGGGGAAGAGAAGAGAGGAGGAGAGGGGCCGGGGAAGACAGGAGAAGAGAAGAGGGGCCGGGGAAGAGAGGAGAGTGGAAGGGTCACGGTGGCTTGGCACAGATACATTTGACAGGAAACAAACACATGATGTGTTTTGGTGGGGACGGGGTGGTTGGGGGTAATGAATTTGGTCGTCTTTTGTAGAATAAATGTGTTTCAGCATGTTGTTGACTGGGTGGGATGCATAGGGATGCATACAGGTTCATTCTCACTCCAGCCATGCATACCAGAACAAAACAAACGTTATGCTTTTAGGCGAGCAACACAGAGATAAATCAAAGTATTCATGATGTTTTAGAGCATGAGAGAACCACTAAATTCCACAAGTGCTCCAGTATTTCCACACAATTGTATTTCACTTGTGCCTTGCCTTTTGTAAAATGGATTTGATATTCCTCACCAAAAGAAATCACTGCAACTTTTAATATCGCAGTTGCCACAGCAACTAGAATGTCGGGCACTACTTGTTGCCTGAAAAGCCTAGGCTGTGAGTATTGGTTATGATGACTATAAACCAAGCTCTATCTGAAATGACAGCCTATACCCTACATAGTGCACTGATTTTAACCTCAACGTGTGCAAGACAAACGAGATGATCGTGGACTACAGGAAATGGAAGGCCGAACACGCCCCTATTCATATCAACGGGGCTGGAGTGGAGCAGGTTGAGAGTTTCAAGTTCCCTGGTGCCCACATCACCATCAAACTATCATGGTCCAAGCACACCAAAATAGTCGTGAAGAGGGCATGACAATGCCTTTTCCCGCTCAGGAGACTGAAAAGATTTGCCATGGGTCCCCATATCCTCAAAGTTTTACAGCTGCACCCTCGAGAGCTTCCTGACTGGTTACATCACCGCCTGGTATGGCAACTGCTCGGCATCCGACTATTAAGCGCTACAGAGTGTAGTGCGTACAGCCCAGTACATCACTGGGGCCAAGCTTCCTGCCGTCCAGGACCTACAGTTGAAGTCGGAGGTTTACATACACGTTAGCCAAATACATTTAAACTCAGTTTCACAATTCCTGACATTTAATCCTAGTAAAAATTCACTGTCTTAGGTCAGTTAGGATCACCACTTTATTTTAGGAATGTGAAATGTCAGAATAATATTAGAGAGAATGACTTATTTCAGCTTTTATTTATTTTGTCACATTCCCAGTGGGTCAGAAGTTTACATACACTAAATTCGTATTTGGTAGCATTGCCTTTAAATTGTTTAACTTGGGTCAAACGTTGTGGGTACCCTTCCACAAGCTTCCCACAATAAGTTGGGTGAATTTTGACCCATTCCTCCGACAGAGCTGAAGTAACTGAGTCAGGTTTGTAGGCCTCCTTGCTCACACACGCTTTTTCGGTTCTGCCCACAAGTGTGCTATAGGAAGGAGATCAGGGCTTTGTGATGGCCACTCCAATACCTTGACTTTGTTGTCCTTAAGCCATTTTGCCACAACTTTGGAAGTATGCTTGGGGTCATTGTCTATTTGGAAGACCCATTTGCGAACAAGCTTTAACTTCTTGAAGGATGTCTTGAGATGTCGCCTCAATATATCCACGTAATTTTCCCACCTCATGATTCCATCTATTTTGTGAAGTGCACCAGTCCCTCCTGCAGCAAAGTACCCCCACAACATGATGCTGCCATCCCCGTGCTTCATCGGTTGGGATGATGTTCTTTGGCTTGCAAGCCTCTCCCTTTTTCCTCCAAACATAACTATGATTATGGCCAAACAGTTCTATTTTTGTTTCATCAGACCAGATGACATTTCTCCAAAAAGTACGATCTTTGTTCTCATGTGCAGTTGCAAACCCTAGTCTGGCTTTTTTATGGCAGTTTTGGAGCAGTGGCTTCTTTCTTGCTTAGCGGCCTTTCAGGTTATGTCAATATAGGACTAGTTTTACTGTGGATATAGATACTTTTGTACCTGTTTCCTCCAGCATCTTCACAAGGTCCTGTGCTGTTGTTCTGTTATTGATTTGCACTTTTCGCACCAAAGTATGTTCATCTCTAGGAGACAGAACGTGTCTCCTTCCTGAGCGGTATGACGGCTGCGTGGTCCCATGGTGTTTATACTTGCGTACTATTGTTTGTACAGATGAACCTGCTACCTTCAGGTGTTTGGAAATTGTTCCCAAGGATGAACCAGACTTGTGGAGGTCTACAGTTTTTTTTCTGAGGTGTTGTCTGATTACTTTTGATTTTCCTATGATGTCAAGCAAAGAGGCACTGAGTTTGAAGGTAGGCATTGAAATACATCCACAGGTAGACCTCTAATTGACTCAAATTATGTCAATTAGCCTATCAGAAGCTTCTAAAGCCATGACATAATTTTCTGGAATTTTCCAAGCTGTTTAAAGGTACAGTCAACTTTGAGTATGTAAACTTCTGACCCACTGGAATTGTGATACAGTGAATTATAAGTTAAATAATCTGTCTGTAAACAATTGTTGGAAAAATTACTTGTGTCATGCACAAAGTAGATGTCCTAACCGACTTGCCAAAACTATTGAATGTTGACAAGAAATTTGTGGAATGGTTGATAAATTAGTTTTAATGACTCCAACCTAAGTGTATGTAAACTTCCGACTTCAACTGTATATACCAGGCGGTGTCAGAGGAAAGCACAAAAAATGGTCAACGAGTGCCAAGTCCAGGTCCTAAAGGCTCTTTAACAGCTTCTACACCCAAGCCATAAGACTCCTGAACAATTAATCAAATGGTCACCCGAACTATTTGCATTAACCTCTTTGTATTTACACTGCTGAAACTCGCTGTTTATTATCTATGCAGTCACTTTACCCGTACCTAATTTAGCCATGATTACTACAAGGTGTAAATAGCTGGCTCGACTCACTTACCTAGTAATCTAAAGCATGTTCGTGCCCATGGCTAATTGAGTGACTGTTAGTGACTGACAAAACAAGAGAAAACTACTGATTCAATACCAAACTTTGAATACAGGGTTCACTATCACTCCAGCCATGCATACCAGAACAAAACAAATGTTATGCTTTTAGGCGAGCAACACAGAGATAAATCAAAGTATTCATGACGTTTTAGAGCATGAGAGAACCACTACATTCCACAAGTGCTCCAGTATTTCCACACAATTGTATTTCACTTGTGCCTTGCCTTTTGTAAAATGGATTTGATATTCCTCACCAAAAGGAATCACTGCAACTTTTAATATCGCAGTTGCCACAGCAACCAGAATGTCGGGCACTACTTGTTGCCTGAAAAGCCTAGGCTGTGAGTATTGGTTATGATGACTATAACACAGGCTCAATCTGAAATGACAGCCTATACCCTACATAGTGCACTGATTTTAACCTGAGCCATATGGCCCTTTGGCCAAAAGTGCACTTTATAGGGAAGGAATAGGATATTATTTGAGATTGCGCCACAGTAGATCACAATAGAACTAGCTTGGCTAGCCAAGGGCTGGTGTTCAGGCAGCAGCTGTAGAAAAGACTGCTAATGGCTCGTTGACAACTTGGAGATAGTTCCCTGGCCTCTCTCTCTGTTGGTTTTTGATGCCATAAATGCAACATGGTTGTATGATTAGCAGTAATTCTGGGAGAGAAGAGCACAACTCCAGTCATTACAGTTAAGTAACTAAACACTAACTGAAATAACGAGGAGGGAAGTGATCAGAACAGATGCAGTCCACAAGCCCCCCCCCCCCCCCCTATTTTTCCTCCCACTCTCCTTTCAGCTGATACTCTACATTTCCTAATATTGCTTGGCAATTCAGCAGAGCTGTGTGGAGCCAACTTGCACCCTGTAATCAGAATAACTGGTTTTGGAGGAGAGAGTTCCTCACTCATCCCGAGACAGTTGAGAAACACCACTGGCAATTTCTCCTAATGTACTGTACCTCCTTTCTGTAATCAACTCATTCTACATCCTGTTAGAGGTTGGCCTTATTCATCTGAGGACTTCAGTGAGATATGGAAGCCATACACAAAAAAAATATATTAAGATCTACTACACCTCTCTCTCTTTCCTCTCAATTGCCTTTCTTCTGTCTCTCAATCTTTGTCTGCCTCTCCCTTCCTCCCTGTTCCCCTTCTCTTCCCCCTCTCTCCGTATGTCGCAGGGATTGTCATACATCTCATGTCTGTCTGGTTGATGATACTGCCCGTCCATCTGTCAATAAATTACTCTGCAGTGTGGATCAGAGGTTCGAGGAAAACCTCCTCTACACAGATACACTATATTCCAAAAGTATGTGGACACCCCTTCAAATTAGTGGATTCGGCTATTTCAACCACACTCGTTGCTGACAGATGTATAAAATCAAGCACACAGCCATGCAATCTCAATAGACAAACATTGGCACCTTTCCAACAAGTGAGTTCGTCAAATGTCTGCCCTGCTAGAGCTGCCTATGTCAACTGTAAGTGCTGTTATTTTGAAGTGGAAACATCTAAGACAAACAACGTCTCAGCCGCAAAGTGGTAGGCCACACAATCTCACAGAACGGACCGTGGAGGACTGAAGTGCGTTGCACATAAAAATGGTCTGTCCTCTGTTACAACACTCACTACCGAGTTCCAAACTGCCTCTGGAAGCAACGTCAGCACAACAACTGTTCCTCGGGAGCTTCATGAAATGGGTTTCCATGGACGAGCAGCCGTACACAAGCCTAAGATCATCATGCGCAATGCCAAGCGTTGGCTGGAGGGGTGTAAAGCTCGCCACCATTGGACTCTGGAGCTCTGGAGCACTGGAAACACGTTCTCTGGAGTGATGAATCACAATTCACCATCTGGCAATCCGGTGGACAAATCTGGGTTTGGCGGATGCCAGGAGAATGCTACCTGCCCCAATGCATAGTGCCACCTGTAACGTTTGGTGGAGGACGAATAAGGGTCTGGGTCTGTTTTTTATGGTTCGGTCTAGGCCCTTTAGTTCCAGTGAAGGGAAACCTTAAGGATCGGTGTCATGCTAGCAGGACAACTTCCGGTGAAACTGGAGGGGGCGTAATTCAAATAAATTCGAATAGTTATTGAGGATTTTAAACATTTAGGTACATATAAGTGTCTTATATCGGCTGAAAGATTACATTCTTGTTAATCTAACGCCACTGTCCGATTTACAGTAGCTATTACAGCGAAAACATGCCATGCGATTGTTTGAGGACGGCACCCCACATCAAAATATTTTTCCACTGGCCCAGGTTTCATACATTCACATATAAAGATTAAATATTCACTTACTTTTTGAAAATCTTCCTCTGATTTGTCATCCAAAGGGTCCCAGGTATAACATGTAGTGTTGTTTTGTTAGATAAAAGAATTTTTTTATATCCCAAAAAGTCTGTTTAGTTGGCGCCATCGATTTGAGTAATCCACTTGTTCAACTTGCAGAGAAAGGAATCCAAAATCTACCCCTAAACTTTCAACAAGTCAAAATAAGTATCTATTTACTCCTCAGACACCCTAACATGTAATCAAACTATAACATTTATTTTGGAAATAAGTATGTTCAATGGGAAACCAATTTTAGCAGGTGCGCAACTTCGTCACGGCGCGCAGAAACACAGATATTATTTCTTATTAGTTTTTGTTTGGATTTTCTCCTACCATACCTATTGTGTTATATTACATTATTTTAACATTTCTACAAACTTCAAAGGGTTTTCTTTCCAATGGTACCAATTATATGCATATCCTGGCTTCAGGGCCTGAGCTACAGGCAGTTTACTTTGGGCACGTCATTCAGGCGGAAATGGAGAAAAAAGGGGCCTAGCCCTAAGAAGTTAAATCTACAGCATACAATGACATTCTAGACGATTCTGTGCTTCCAACTTTGTGGCAACAGCTTGGGGACGGCACTTTCCTGTTTCAGCATGACAATGCCCCCGTGCACAAAGTGAGGTACAGAAATGGTTTGTTGAGATTGGTGTGGAAGAATTTGACTGGCCTGCACAGAGCCCTGACCTCAACCTCATCGAACACCTTTGGGATGACTTGGAACGCCGACTGCGAGCCAGGCCTAATTGCCCAACATCAGTTCCCGACCTCACTAATGCTCTTGAGGCTGAATGGAACCAATTCTCCGCCGCAATGTTCCAACATCTAGTGGAAAGCCTTCCCAGAAGAGTGGAGGCTGTTATAGCAGCAAAGTGTGGCCCAACTCCATATTAATGCCCTTGATTTTGGAATGGGATGTTGGACGAGTAGGTGTCCACATACTATTGGTCACATAGTGTAGATATAGTCTCACCTATCAATCACAACACCTAATTCTCTCACTGCCAGTTATCCAGCCCTCCCACTTTGTCCTCCTCTCCTCCTCTCCTTTTTTTTCTCTACACTGTGCCTTCCCTGACAGGATTCTCCAATGTCACCCCATGATGTCCCATGGTAAATAGTTTCATAGACTGCCCCTCTAACCATTTTTATCTCTGGTGTCCCAAAACACCAAGATCACTGTTGTGCAACCATCTGGTTGTAACAGAAATAATTTGATTACCCGTGGATTCTGAGCACCCAGTTGCATACAATCAGTTCAAACCAAAGTCAAATGGTTTATTACAGACACAGAGGTAGCCTGAGGTTCTGTATGTATGGACGGAGGACACTTCGTATGGGTCTGGGTCTCGGTTTTAATTGTGTTGGTGCTGTGGAGACTGGCGCTGTGGAGACTGGTGCTGTGGAGCAGAAGAATGGTAGCGCTGCTGGGTGTCATTGAGACATGCCAGTCCCAACAGATGTGCCAAATGGAGCAGAACAGCCGACCTGGTATCGCACCACCACCTCAGCCACAGTCGCACAGCCACCCAGGGAAAGGAGGGAGGCGGCGAGAGGACACAATTAGAGGGAGGCACTGAGAAGGGAGGGAGGGAAGGAAGGAGCAGGGAGGCGATGAGGCCAGAAACAATGGAGGGAGTTGAGGACAGGACGAAAAATTGTTTTTGAGTGGGGGGAAGTGCGGAGAGAAGGAGAAGATGGGAGGGAGAGGTGGAGGTGGTGTGCATGTGTGTTGAGGGAGTGGAGGGGGAAGGGAAAGGAAACAGTGAGGAGAAGATGGGAGGTGGAGGTGGTGTGTGTGTGTGGGGGGATGGGAAAGGGAGGGTGGACGGGGAGCAGGTAATGAGGCATGCAGCCATGTCAAGTAGACCTGAAGGACCTCACGTCTCCTCCTCTAATTTCCCTCGTGTTTTCTTACCTATCCTTGAATGTCCTCTCCTCTTCTGTCCTCTTGTTTTGTTTCATATCCTCTCATCAAATCTCTCGATTCTCTTCCTCTCTATTCTTCAAAGTATCAACGTGGAGACCTGGGCAACTGGATCCAAAATATTTATGAAAAAAATGTGTTCTGTCGTATTTTAAATTATTGATAAATCAACTTGGAACAGTTCCTTGCTGTGTTCTATAACATTTTGGAATGTACCTCCGCTGTGCATTTCATCCCCTGTCAGCAGCCAGTCCTGTTTATAGCCAGAGCCTCATTAGAATGTAGTCTGTAGATATTAAAATGATTAATTTCTACTCGCTGAGCATCCATTATGCACACATTTTCTAGTTTAGCTCCCCTCTTGCGTCTTGAAATGTCCTATTCATGCTGGTGCTCCCGATTTTGTGTGTGTGTGTGTGTGTGTGTGTGTGTGTGTGTGTGTGTGTGTGTGTGTGTGTGTGTGTGTGTGTGTGTGTGTGTGTGTGTGTGTGTGTGTGTGTGTGTGTGTGTGTGTGTGTGTGTGTGTGTGTGTGTGTGTGTGTGTGTGTATTCTCACCCAGGGAGAGAAGGAGAGAGGAAGCTGTGCCTGTTTGAATCCTAGGCCTCAGATTGCCTGCTGGACACCATTCAGAAATCCATTCTCCTGCCTGAACAATACCTAGCCCAGCTTCCTAGCTTACCATTTCACACGCGCTACAATGCTCCCGTCTCGCCCAGCCAGCAAGGCTCTCCTCACATTCACACTATATCTCCCATTTTCTGACACTTTGCATTTGCTTTCTGAGAGAATTGTTGATTCATGATCGAATCATTCCTGTCCCAGTGGCTCTGCAGATATTCTGGCATAGTAACCATGGAGATCACACTCAGATAAGATCAGATGTGACAAATGACCATGTGAATTTATTTAGTGCTGTCTCTAGGGTTACTTGTTTAATGCTGTATTACATAAAACATCCAATTTAACAAATTACATATTTCTTCACATTTATTTGAATGAGCTGGTTTGAGAGAATGATTGGTCTGTGTGATAAGTAAAGTATTTCTGAGTAGCAGTATGCTAATAACATTTGAATGTGCATGTTTGAGCAGATTTCCGAGGCGGTCTTGAAATCAAAGGGAAACGGTACCCTCGACCTCCTCTTCTGTCTGACAGTTCAACACAACGTGTGATTTCACATCACTAATTGGACACCAGTATATCTTAATTGGCTGACTGCATCGTGTTTAATCATGAGAACTAGTAGTGATTGTGACCCAGTCGTTGAGGGGATGGTATGGTCAGTAAGCACCAAGAGAGAAGAGAACAGCAACACAACAACAACAGGTGGAAAAAAGAGGGAGGAATGTTTTAGCAAATGAAAACAAAGCACTCTAGGCCTTTTGAGCAGCCACACACAGGCGAGTACTTAATGATGCATATTAAAGAGGAGATTTATTAAGGAATGTGCAAAGGCCATTAGCTGGGGCTTTGATTTATTCATCACAGCCACACTTCAATAAATATGGAAATAGCTTCTGCCCTTTTTGGGGCATGAAGGCGCTGAGTGGAATAACAGAATATAAGTTTATATCTAAGGCTATGAGTTTCGCCTTACCCAGGTGACCGACCAGAAGAAGACCTCCAAGCCCTAGTTCTAGTTGTATTCTATGACTTTCCTAGTCAGTTCAGCTTCAAACTTAGTGCCCTATATAGAGCAACAGAAAGCATTATTGATTGAGGCCTACACTAATTACATGTAGAATATCATTCAATAATGGTTATGTATTGATGTATTCACTTTCCCACACCACTAGTACATTAAGTATGCATTTTATTACTGCAGAATTCATAATGTTGTTTTCCCATCTGTCCAACCTTTAGAATATTCATGAATTTCATTGGATGGCAAAGGTAAAATAAGGTAATGCATTTATTGGAAAAGTATCAAATGTAAATGTATATTCTCTCTCTGTTTCTCTTCTCCAGCTCCGCTCTGGTCCTCAGAAGTGGAAAAGAGAAATCATGTTTAAAGATTTCCTCTCTGTCTTTACCATGACTCAAGTTTTGCTTCTTCAAGCCAATTCTTGCCTACTCATGTCAACTGTGGTCATCCTAAATCTGATTATAAAAGCTGCCAATTCTTTAGAGAACTGTAATTTTGGACAATCCTGTTTACAGGGCAGATTGATTTCCTGAGAAAACAGGCCAAAGTGTTATTTTAGCTGTTTTCTAACAGCCTGCAGCTTATATCCCGCTTCAGCACCACGGACAGTTCCATGTGGTTTCAGCACCACGGACAGTTCCACATGGCTTCTGTATCTCCCTGGATAGGGGAGGCAATGATGAGACTACCTTCAGCAGTTTTCATTTGTCCTTGCATAATTTAGGGTTAGGGTAAGGGCTAGGGTTAGAATTGTGGCTGAGGTTAGGGTTGAATCGGGATGTGGACATAGACTTACGGTTAGGGTTAGGGTTAGGTTGTGTGGCTGTAGCTAGTGTCAGTGTTAGGGTTACAGGTGGCTTCAGCACTCTCTCACAGTCATGACAATGCATTACAGAAGCCATTGATGAACTAGTATGATTCACACAAACACCTACAGAACAGAGCAAGGATGTGATAAATGGGACTGTAAAGATATGTGAATATAGAGTGAATAAAAGGCCTTATTGATAAATATGGGATTTACAAATGGCTGTCTGAATGTCAGCCTGTACATCTTTCAGCATCATCCCTATGTAATGTACTGGGATAACAAGGGACTTTTTCCTTAGATCAGCACAACTGAGATACTTTACTTCATCCCCAAACACAGAGGAACAAACAACGCATGTTCTTGAAAACATATTGTGTTAGCATGTCTTTAGATACTTTAACCAACAAAGAAGCTGTAACCAACAAAGAAGTAACTGCCAAAATAAAGGAAACTCCAACATAAAGTAGGGCATTGGGCCACTAAGAGCCACCAGAAAAGCTTCAATGCACCTTGGGCATAGATTCTACAAGTGTCTGGGACTCTATTGGAGGGATGCGACAAAATTCTTCCACAATAAAATTATATAATTTGGTGTTTTGTTGATGGTGGTGGAAAACGCTGTCTCGGGCAATGCTCCAGAAACTCCCATACGTGTTCAGTTAGGTTGAGATCTTGTGACACACACACAGTCTTGCGCAGCTAACCTTATGGCGGCATACAATTCAGTCCCATTCAAAATCCTATTTTTTCTTAAATCCTAACCCTAACCGGTACCCTTGCCCTAACCTTAACCTTAACCCAAAACCTAACCTTAACCCTAAGCCTAAACCTTTCCCAAGCTCCTAAACCTAAAACTAACCCTAGCTCCTAACCCTAACCCTAAACCTAATTCTAACCCTAACACTAATTCCAAATAGGGCTATCATCGGTATACCACCCCTACCTTGTCATAACAAAACTGATTGGCTCAAATGCATTAAGAAGGAAAGAAATGCCACAAATTAACTTTTAATTAGACACACCTGTTAATTGAAATGCATTCCAGGTGACTACCTCATGAAGCTGGTTGAGAGAATGCCAAGAGTGTGCAAAGCTGTCATTGAGGCAAAGGGTGGCTATTTGAAGAATCTCAAATATAAAATATATTTTGATTGGTTTAACACTTTTTTGGTAACTACATGAGTCCATATGTGTTATTTCATAGTTTTGGGTGTCTTCACTATTATTCTATAATGTAGAAAATAGTAAAAATAAAGAAAAACCCTTGAATGAGTAGGTGTGTCCAAACTTTTGACTGGTACTGTATATATTTTGTTTGTCCCCCATCTGACAGTTCAAACACAGATGCACACTCTAATGCATGTACAAAAACACACACACGCACGTATGCACAAACACACACAAACACACAAAGCAGAACCCTTCAGCTGAGGATATTAATTCTGTGTGTAATAATGCCAGTAATGCCAATACAGACAGGACTGAGAACATATGGTCCTGAGAGACAGCAGCACATGAAAGGAGAATGAAACGCTATATATGTGATCGTTACGTAATGGGAATGCAGATGTTCCCATGTGTGCACCCAGCAGGCTATAACTCTGTAATCAAATTAATCCTATCTGGGTCTGCTTTCGTTCTGTGAGAGTTAAGGTCCGTCCACACCAAGAACAATTACTATCACGATAAATACAAAGATAAAAAACATAATTTGTTCAACTGAACAGGAGCGATAACTACAAAAACGATAACTACAAAAAGAGTGGAGAACGATCCCACACCATGCTGGCCAAAATGTATAGTTATGTATAATTTATTGTTATATGTAACGGCGGCCTTCCCTCTCTTCACTAGAAGAGGGGGTGAAACAGGGATCGGACCAACACGCAGCGTAGCCAGTGCTCAACATGTTTAATTAACAAAACTACTGTGAACACTAAACAAATACAAAATAACAAAAGTGGCAAACCGATACAGACCTATCTGGTGCAGAACACAAACACAGAGACAGGAAACAACCACCCACAATCCCCAACACAAAACAAGCCACCTATATATGATTCTCAATCAGGGACAACGATTGACAGCTGCCTCTGATTGAGAACCATATTAGGCTGGACACAGAAACAGACGAACTAGACACACAACATAGAATTCCCACCCAGCTCACATCCTGACCAACACTAAACAAGCAAAACACATAAGAACTCTGGTCAGGACGTTACAGTAACCCCCTCCTGAGGTGCGGACTCTGAACGCACCCCTAAAACTCAAGAGGAGGGTCTGGGTGGGCATCTGTCCACTACTCCACCATTGTCTTTGTCCCCCTCCTTAGCGTCCTTTGAACGGTGACCCTCGCCCACGACCTTGGCCTAAGAATCCTCCCCAAGGCCCCCACATGATTTAGGAGGTAGCTCAGGACAGAGAGGTAGCTCGGGACAGAGAGGTAGCTCAGGACAGAGAGGTAGCTCAGGACAGAGAGGTAGCTCAGGACAGAGAGGTAGCTCAGGACAGAGAGGTAGCTCAGGACAGAGGGGCAACTCCGGACAGAGAGGCAGCTCAGGACTAATGGCAGCTCGGGACTGAATGGCAGCTCTGGACTGAATGGCAGCTCCGGACTGAATGGCAGCTCCGGACTGGGTGGCAGCTCCGGACTGAGTGGCAGCTCCGGACTGAGTGGCAGCTCCGGACTGAGTGGCAGCTCCGGACTGAGTGGCAGCTCATGACTGAGTGGCAGCTCATGACTGTAGGGCAGCTCATGACTGTAGGGCAGCTCATGACTGTAGGGCAGCTCATGACTGGAAGGCAGCTCATGACTGGAAGGCAGCTCATGACTGGAAGGCAGCTCATGACTGGAGGGCAGCTCATGACTGGAGGGCAGCTCATGACTGGAGGACGGCTCATGACTGGCGGGCAGCTCATGACTGGAGCGCAGCTCATGACTGGCGGGCAGCTCATGACTGGCGGGCAGCTCATGACTGGCGGGCAGCTCTGGCAGCTCCTGACTGGCTGGCGGCTCTGGCAGCTCCTGACTGGCTGGCGGCTCTGGCGGCTCCTGACTGGCTGGCGGCTCTGGCGGCTCCTGACTGGCTGGCGGCTCTGGCAGCTCCTGACTGGCTGGCGGCTCTGGTGGCTCCTGACTGGCTGGCGGCTCTGGCGGCTCCTGACTGGCTGGCGGCTCTAGCGGCTCCTGACTGACGGACGGCTCTAATTGCTCGGGACAGACGGGCGGCTCTGAAGGCTTGTGGCAGATGGATGGCTCAGATGGCGCTGGGCAGATGGATGGCTCAGATGTCGGTGGGCAGACGGATGGCTCAGATGTCGGTAGGCAGACGGATGGCTCAGATGGCGCTGGGCAGACGGATGGCTCAGATGGCGCTGGGCAGACGGATGGCTCAGATGGCGCTGGACAGACGGATGGCTCAGATGGCGCTGGGCAGACAGATGGCTCAGACGGCGCTGGGCAGACAGATGGCTCAGACGGCGCTGGGCAGACGGATGGCTCAGACGGCGCTGGGCAGACGGATGGCTCAGATGGTGCTGGGCAGGCAGGCAGCTCAGACGGTGCTGGGCAGACGAGCAGTGCAGGCAGCTCAGCCACGCCGGACGAGGACACCACTCCACCACTGTCTTTGTCCCCCTCCTTAGCGTCCTTTGAGTGGCGACCCTCACCCACGACCTTGGCCTAAGAATCCTCCCCAAGGCCCCCACATGATTTAGGAGGTAGCTCAGGACAGAGAGGTAGCTCGGGACAGAGAGGTAGCTCAGGACAGAGAGGTAGCTCAGGACAGAGGTGCAACTCCAGACAGAGAGGCAGCTCAGGACTAATGGCAGCTCCGGACTGAATGGCAGCTCCGGACTGAGTGGCAGCTCCGGACTGAGTGGCAGCTCATGACTGAGTGGCAGCTCATGACTGTAGGGCAGCTCATGACTGTAGGGCAGCTCATGACTGTAGGGCAGCTCATGACTGGAAGGCAGCTCATGACTGGAAGGCAGCTCATGACTGGAGTGCAGCTCATGACTGGAGGGCAGCTCATGACTGCCTGGCGGCTCTGGCGGCTCCTGACTGACGGACGGCTCTAGCGGCTCCTGACTGACGGATGGCTCTAATGGCTCGGGACAGACGGGCGGCTCTGAAGGCTCGTGGCAGACGGATGACTCAGATGTCGGTGGGCAGACGGATGGCTCAGATGTCGGTGGGCAGATGGATGGCTCAGATGGCGCTGGGCAGACAGATGGCTCAGATGGCGCTGGGCAGACAGATGGCTCAGACGGCGCTGGGCAGACAGATGGCTCAGACGGCGCTGGGCAGACGGATGGCTCAGACGGTGCTGGGCAGACGGATGGCTCAGATGGTGCTGGGCAGGCAGGCAGCTCAGACGGTGCTGGGCAGACGAGCAGTGCAGGCAGCTCAGACGGCGCTGGGCAGACGAGCAGTGCAGGCGGCGTTGGGCAGGCAGGCAGTACAGACGGTGCTGGGCAGACGAGCAGTGCAGGCGGCGTTGTGCAGACGGCCGACTCTGACCTGCTGAGGCGCACAGTAGGCCTGGTGCGTGGTGCCGGAACTGGTGGTACCGGACTGGAGACACGCATCTCAAGGCTAGTGCGGGGAACAGGAACAGGGCACACTGGACTCTCGAGGCGCACTATAGGCCTGGTGCGTGGTACCGGAACTGGAGGTACCGGGCTGAGGGCACGCACCTCAGGGCGAGTGCGGGGAGAAGGCACAGTGCGTACAGGGCTCTGGAGATGCACAGGAGGCTTGGTGCGTGGTGCCGGAACTGGAGGTACTGGGCTGGAGACACGCACCATCGGGAGAGTACGTGGAGGAGGAACAGGCCTCTGGAGACGCACTGGAAGCATGGTGCGTGGTGTAGGCACTGGTGGTACTGGGCTGGGGCAGGAAGGTGGCGCCGGATATACCGGACCGTGCAGGCGTACTGGCTCCCTTGAGCACTGAGCCTGCCAAACCTTACCTGGTTGTATGCTCCCCGTAGCCCGTCCAATGCGGGGAGGTGGAATAACCCGCACTGGGCTGTGTAGGCGAACCGGGGACACCATTCGTAAGGCTGGTGCCATGTACACCGGCCCGAGGAGACGTACTGGAGGCCAGATATGTTGAGCCGGCTTCATGGCACTTGGCTCAATGCTCAATCTAGCCCGGCCAATGTGGGGAGGTGGAATAACCCGCACCGGGCTATGCACACGTACAGGAGACAGCGTGCGCTCTTTCGCATAACACGGTGTCTGCCCGTACTCCCGCTCTCCACGGTATGCATGGGAAGTGGGCGTAGGTCTCCTACCTGACTTCGCCACACTATCCTTTAGCCCCCTCCCCCCCAATAAATTTTTGGGGTTTCTTCACGGGCTTCTTACCGCATCGTCGTGCTAACCTCATTCGCCGGTATCCCTCTGCACATTGCTCCATCGAATCCCAGGCGGGCTCCGGCACTCTCCCTGGGTCAACCGACCACATGTCTATTTCCTCCCAAGTGGTGTAACCCAGATCCGGCTCCTGCTACCGAGCTAGCTCCTCGAAACGCCGCCTCTCTGCTTTTGCTTCCTCCAGCTCTGCTTTGGGGCGGCGATACTCCTCTGGCTCTGCCCAGGGTCCTTTTCCGTCCAGCTCGTCCTCCCATGTCCATTTCTCCTGGTCCCGCTGCTGCTGCTGCTGCCACTGCTGCCCGTTGCTACGCTGCTTGGGAGGTTGGTGGGTGGTTCTGTAACGGCGGCCTTCCCTCTCTTCACTAGAAGAGGGGGTGAAACAGGGATCGGACCAACACGTAGCGTAGCCAGTGCTCAACATGTTTAATTAACAAAACTACTGTGAACACTAAACAAATACAAAATAACAAAAGTGGCAAACTGATACAGACCTATCTGGTGCAGAACACAAACACAGAGACAGGAAACAACCACCCACAATCCCCAACACAAAACAAGCCACCTATATATGATTCTCAATCAGGGACAACGATTGACAGCTGCCTCTGATTGAGAACCATATTAGGCTGGACACAGAAACAGACGAACTAGACACACAACATAGAATTCCCACCCAGCTCACGTCCTGACCAACACTAAACAAGCAAAACACATAAGAACTCTGGTCAGGACGTTACATTATAGTTACCGTCATTGATGCGGACGGCCCTTTATGTGTATACGGCACATACTGTACTTTAATCAAATACAAAACAACACAAGAGATACTTTTCTCCTGTTCTGAGTGACTCAGATGTAGGTTTGCTGTCATATCAATGTGATGTCACAATGGAGTAGGCCTTTGTAAGGATTTTCACAGGGATAACACACCTAACTTAACAAAAGATGAGTAGTAGTCTACGCCCAAACATTCTTTCCACTTGGACCCTTACATTAATCTATGAATCTTACTCATGAAAGGTGAAAGATAAACAATTACATGGTTTATCTGTTGCAGGGTTATAAACAATTATGACCATGCAACAGACAGGCACCACCTGAACAAGAACACTCCTGTGGCGTACGACATTGCGATATCAAAAACAGACAATACACCTGTAATTTCAAGGAGACGTGAACAAACACAATGTTTATTTACACATCGCTCAAAGAGCTGGATGTTCTGGCTGTTTCCACTGCTCCATACCACGTTGCTGATCTGATCCAGAAATGGATAGCATTTACTTGCGCCGTGCCTAGGGGATAGAGCATGTTTACAAATGCATATGCAAATAACACATGGCTCCCCCCAGCGGAATGGATCCAGCTGCTCTCCCTCCCTCAGCTACAGATGTGCTTTCAGGGTGACCATCATGTCATGCTCACCGGCAATATATCGCTCCCCTCCTGTAGCTTACATTACATTCCTCATCATGGATTGGGAGGGAGGGAGGGTTTATTGATATAGGCCTGTGACTCACACATTAGGGAAACTCTCAGTAGAATAAATCATGGAATGGACTTTATTCACAGCGAATATTTGAATGCTAAATACATCTTACACTGACAGGCAAAGTACTTTTTTTACTGCTGATCAACACGTTTAGAGAGACGTTTTGTAGAATAAATTAACTTTGTTTTAGGGTTGGCAAATTGGCAGTCAAACCCATTCTATCCTGGATTTCAAATCAATATTACCAAGGTGCAAATAACATCCATTTACTCAATATTTTCATGTTAGAATTTAGAGAATTATAATTCTCTGAAGCCTGCAACATATACGTGTCAGCAGGGTCTTATCTGAACAACAAACCAGCTGGATTGGACTGCAGACTGTGTTTTAATTGATGTCTGTCCTCTTTGCATAGTCGATGACATCTATCTATAGTTCTGCCTGTTTTATTCCAGCAGTAACTTAGATAGAAGTCCATTCCAGATTTTGTCCAGCGTTCATTCTTCTGAAGATTTCAGTCCTTTTCCTTGACCCACCATTCACCATTTGGGAAACACTGGTCAGCTATGTCTACCCTCAAAAGGTACCGAATTGTATTTTGAAGGGGTACAAACACTTTTCGCTGTAGTGGTACCCTGTGAAGTACATCAATTGTAACATTAGTTATAGGTACACAATTGTAACCTAGCAGTTCTTACCATAAAACATTTACAAATTTGCCTTTTTAGGGTACCACCACAGTGACAAAACTGTTTGTTCCTATTAAGTAGAAAAACTGTACCTCCTATTTATACCAAATCCCTCACATGTACACACCCCTCCCACAGCAATGTAGCAAATTCAGGAGGTACTGTAGCCCTGACCGGGACTCGAACCGGTGTTCAGCAATTGTTAAGCCAACACAACCCTTACGCCATGAGATAATATCTATGCCTCTGTTTTTGTACCCCAGGGAAAAATACTGTACCCTAACCGTACAATATTTTTCTGAGACTGTAGCACAGTCCCAAAGTCCTCTTGTGTACAATGTGAGTGTACTTTTCATGTTGAGATTAAGGAGAAATAGACTTCTAGTAGAGCAGCAAAAAAAGCAAGTGGACCAACTCAATCATTACATATTCTTTGCCATGCAAACAACCTCTGAAAACCTTTCTGTTCTTATTGATCAAAGGTACAACCAGTGATTAAAGAGCGTCCATTGAAGTCAATCGAGCTCACTGTGGGAATAGAGTTGCACACTGTGGCTGTTTGAGAAGTCACTGACAGCAGCAACATAATGCAGACGGGACTGATTTCACATAATTGCATCATGTGTGTAGCTTTGTTGACTTAATGAGTCTCTGCTGGGTTGTTAGAACTATGGAACCATGCAAGCCAAGTGTGAGAAAAAGGAAGCTGTGCATCTTCAGTGGAACAGGTTTCTAAATGATTTGTCTGCTACCTATTTTAGGGCTTCTCCCTCTATCTGAAGGTGTTTTTTGTATGTGTCATCATAACACATTTATCAAATGCCCACAGGACTGTATGCTTTATGTACAGATGTAGGATCTTAAATTGATCCCTCTTTTGCTGCTGAGAATTTTCCTGCGCAAACTTGTAGTGTATTCAAGGTTTAAAAAGGCTTCTAATGTTTGTATTTTGCACTTTAAAATGTCAGACTTGATTTACCCTACCGAAAACATGTATCAACCCCTACCAAAAAAATACATTTATTATAATCCACAATATAATTTCCATTTTCTGTTGCTGCAATATTATTTTCCTGCTGGAGCAAACTGGCTTACATTAAGATCCTATATCTGTATGAAACATAGTAGCACCAAGAATATCAAGCTCATCATTTTATCCAATATTAATCTGTAAAATAAGCTTACAGTAATCACAGTATTGGATCTTCAATACTGAGATTACACTGAATTAACTAGATGTATGATTACACCACTACAGATGTAGGATCTTAATTTGAGCCAATTTGCTACAGCAGGAAAATAATCCTGCAGCAACAAGAAATGTTAATTATTATGTGGATTAAAAATAATGGATTTTTTTTTGTAGGTGTTGATACATTTTTCTTTGGGACAAATCATGTTTGTTATTTTAAAGTGGAAATGACAGTGCCTTGCAAAAGTATTCATCCCTCTTGTAATTTTTCATATTTTGTTGCATTACAACCTGTCATTTAAATAGATTTTTATTCTTTATTTCATGCAATGGACATACACAAAATAGTCCAAATGGGTGAAGTGAAATGGGAAAAAAATGTAAACGGAAAAGTTGTGCATGCGTATGTTTTCAACTCCCTTTGCTATGAAGCCCATAAATAAGATCTGGTGCAACCAATTACCGTCAGAAGATACATAATTAGTTAAATAAAGTCCACCTGTGTGCAATCTAAGTGTCACATGATCTTCACATGATCTCAGTATATATATATGTACACTGCTCAAAAAAATAAAGGGAACACTTAAACAACACAATGTAACTCCAAGTCAATCACACTTCTGTGAAATCAAACTGTCCACTTAGGAAGCCACACTGATTGACAATAAATGTCACATGCTGTTGTGCAAATGGAATAGACAAAAGGTGGAAATTATAGGCAATTAGCAAGACACCCCCAAAAAAGGAGTGATTCTGCAGGTGGTGACCACAGACCACTTCTCAGTTCCTATGCTTCCTGGCTGATGTTTTGGTCACTTTTGAATGCTGGCGGTGCTTTCACTCTAGTGGTAGCATGAGACGGAGTCTACAACCCACACAAGGGGCTCAGGTAGTGCAGCTCATCCAGGATGGCACATCAATGCGAGCTGTGGCAAGAAGGTTTGCTGTGTCTGTCAGCGTAGTGTCCAGAGCATGGAGGCGCTACCAGGAGACAGGCCAGTACATCAGGAGACGTGGAGGAGGCCGTAGGAGGGCAACAGCCCAGCAGCAGGACCGCTACCTCCACCTTTGTGCAAGGAGGTGCACTGCCAGAGCCCTGCAAAACGACCTCCAGCAGGCCACAAATGTGCATGTGTCTGCTCAAACGGTCAGAAACAGACTCCATGAGGGTGGTATGAGGGCCCGACGTCCACAGATGGGGGTTGTGCTTACAGCCCAACACCGTGCAGGACGTTTGGTATTTGCCAGACGTGTTGTTTAAGTGTTCCCTTTATTTTTTTTGAGCAGTGTATATACACCTGTTCTGAAAGGCCCCAGAGTCCGCAACACCACTAAGCAAGGGGCACCACCAAGTAAGCAGCACCATGAAGACCAAGGAGCTCCCCCCAGGCAAGGAGGGCATTAATCATAGAGGCAACAAAGAGACTAAAGATAACCCTGAAGGAGCTGAAAAGCTCCACAGCGGAGATTGGCGTATCTGTCCATAGAAATACTTTAAGCCGTACACTCCACAGAGCTGGGCTTTACAGAAGAGTGGCCAGAAAAAAGCCATTGCTTAAAGAAAAAAATAAGCAAACACATTTGGTATTTGGCAAAAATGTGGGAGACTCCCCAAACAAATGGAAGAAGGTACTCTGGTCAGATGAGACTAAAATTGAGCTTTTTGGCCACCAAGGAAAACGCTATGTCTGGCACAAACCCAACACCTCTCTTCACCCCGAGAACCTCATCCCCATGGTGGCAGCATCATGCTGTGGGGATGTTTTTCATCAGCAGGGACTGAGAAACTGGTCAGAATTGAAGGAATGATGGATGGGGCAAAATACAGGGAAATTCTTGAGGGAAACCTGTTTCAGTCTTCCAGAGATTTGAGACTGGGACGGAGGTTCACCTTCCAGCATTACAATGATCCTAATCATACTGCTAAAGCAACACTCAAGTGGTTTAAGGGGAAACATTTAAATGTCTTGGAATGGCCTAGTCAAAGCCCAGACCTCAATCCAATTGAGAATCTGTGGTATGACTTGAACATTTCTGTACACCAGCGGAACCCATCCAACTTGAAGGAGCTGAAGCAGTTTTGCCTTGAAGAATGGGAAAAAATCCCAGTGGCTAGATGTGTCAAGCTTATAGAGACATACCCCAAGAGACTTACAGCTGTAATTGCTGAAAAAGGTGGCTCTACAAAGTACTGACTTTGGGGGGGTGGATAGTTCTGTTTTGTTTGTCATATTTTTTTTTTGTTTCACAGTAAAAAATATTTTGTATCTTCAAAGTGGTAGGCATGTTGTGTAAATCAAATGAGACAAACCCCCCAAAAATCTATTTTGTTCTAAGGCAACAAAATAGGAACATTTTTAGAAACTTTAGAAGTCTTTTTAAATTTGAATACACTACACGCTTCTATTTCCTGCTGTAAATCCATTTTACCAGTTGTCTGTTGAACCATAAAAACTACATAATCTTTAAAGGCAGATCTTCTTTAGGTACAATTTACACCTCTCACAGGAGAGGAGATACTCTCACTTTCAATTCAATTCCACCCATGAGTGTGTGTGTGACTTTTAGAGTGTATGTGTGTATGGTCACTCAATGTCGTCAAAGCCCTCTACAGTATGAAAGTTTGTGTGATTTCCGACAGGTGCTTTGATGTAGAAGTTTTAATCATCCGCCAACCTGAGTGAAAACTTTCATCATCATCTCTTTGGCTTCTGTTCCATTATGAAAACACCCAACTTTCTAACTTGACATCTATTGTGTCAAAGAGGTATGTGTGGAATACTAAAAAGACAGGTTTGACAGAGGTTTGACAGCAAGCTGAAGTAAATGAAGTTGGGATAGGACTAATTCTGTAAATGCTGGCATTGAGTACCATTGCATTGAGTACCGTTGCAAATATGTGATAAGTTATCCAGGATTTAGACACTAGGAAGAAAATGTTTGGAATAGTTAATCATTTGAACATCTTTTTGTTTGCCTTGCCTTGTGATTGTGACATTCAGACACAATACAAGGAAGCTCCATATGTCCGATTTCCCAGACAATAGAGCCTCTTTGTAATGCGCCCCTACTAACCTTTTTTCTCTCCATTGTTTTCTCTCTCATCCCTCCGTCTCTAGGGTTTATTTTGGTCCCAGATTGACCCACTCTGCAGCAAGATGAGACGCTAGCTCCAGCTGTTGCTTCAGCATGCCACGCAGTAAAGACCTCTTTGTCTTCTGCTTGGATTCACCAAGCCACTCATATGTACGTCTCATGTATGTTTCTTGTTCCATAGAACCCACTAGAATCCATAGTGCTACATTTTCTATACATTTTTATGCTTTCATCTGTGTCTGCTAGAATTTTGATCTGTCTTGGATTCAATGGAACAAGAAACACATTCCAGAAAGATACGTGGCTTTTGAGAGAATCATGACATTTACAGCACACAAAGTGAGGGTTGGAGTTTCCCCACATCTATCACAAATTTGTGTGCCATTATGTAAATGAAGAGAAGGAAGAGAATGTCAGGACTGGTAATAATCTTAATTTATTTACTTCTATTTTCCCACTTTGTTAAGGTTGTCGTAGTCGTTCTCCTCCTCAGACGAGGAGGAGCATGGATTGGACCAAGATGCGGAGTAGTAGGTATTCATGCTTTAATGAACAAACAACAAACACTACAAATTACGAAACTCTACAAACGTGACTAACCTGAAAACAGTCCTGTGTGGCCCAAACACTGACACAGGAAACAAACACCCACAAAACACCAGTGAAACCCTGGCTGCCTTAGTATGACTCTCAATCAGGGACAAACGATACACACCTGTCTCTGATTGAGAATCATACAAGGCCAAACACAAAAATCCCAACATAGAAAAACAAACCTAGACCAACCCACCCAACTCACGCCCTGACCAACTAAAACAAATACATAACAAAGGAAAACAGGTCAGGAACGTGACAGAACCCCCCCCCCCTTAAGGTGCGAACTCCGGGCGCACCAGCACAAAGTCTAGGGGAGGGTCTGGGTGGGCGTCTGTCCACGGTGGCGGCTCTGGTGCTGGGCGAGGTCCCCACCCCACCATAGTCACTCCCTGCTTCCGTATCCCCCTCCCAATGACCACCCTCCAACTAAACCCACCTAAATGAAGGGGCAGCATCGGGATAAGGGGCAGCACCGGGATAAGGGGCGGCAGCTCCGGGCTGAGGGACTCTGGCAGGTCCTGGCCGAGGGACTCTGGCAGGTCCTGGCCGAGGGACTCTGGCAGGTCCTGGCCGAGGGACTCTGGCAGGTCCTGGCCGAGGGACTCTGGCAGGTCCTGGCCGAGGGACTCTGGCAGGTCCTGGCCGAGGGACTCTGGCAGGTCCTGGCCGAGGGACTCTGGCAGGTCCTGGCTGGACGGCTCTGGCTGGTCCTGGCTGGACGGCTCTGGCTGGTCCTGGCTGGACGGCTCTGGCTGGTCCTGGCTGGACGGCTCTGGCTGGTCCTGGCTGGACGGCTCTGGCAGGTCCTGGCTGGACGGCTCTGGCAGGTCCTGGCTGGACGGCTCTGGCTGGTCCTGGCTGGACGGCTCTGGCTGGTCCTGGCTGGACGGCTCTGGCTGGTCCTGGCTGGACGGCTCTGGCTGGTCCTGGCTGGACGGCTCTGGCTGGTCCTGGCTGGACGGCTCTGGCTGGTCCTGGCTGGACGGCACTGGCTGGTCCTGGCTGGACGGCACTGGCTGGTCCTGGCTGGACGGCTCTGAAGGCTCGGGACAGACGGGCAGCGCTGGGCAGGCAGACAGTTCAGACCACGCTGGGCAGGCAGGCAGTTCAGACAGCGCTGGGAAGGCAGACAGTTCGGGCAGCGCTGAGCAGGCAAGCAGCGCAGGCGGCGTTGGGCAGACGGCCGACTCTGACCTGCTGAGGCGCACAGTAGGCCTGGTGCGTGGTGCCGGAACTGGAGGCACTGGGCTGGAGACATGCACCACAGGGAGAGTGCGTGGAGGAGGAACAGGGCTCTGGAAACACACTGGAAGCCTGGTGCGTGGAGTAGGCACTGGTGGTACTGAGCTGGGGTAGGAAGGTGGCGCCGGATATACCGGACCGTGAAGGAGGACACGCGCTCTTGAGCACCAAGCCTCCCCAACCTTACCAGGTTGAATGGTCCCCGTAGCCCTGCCAGTGCGGCAAGGTGGAATAACCCGCACTGGGCTATGCAGGCGAACCGGGGACACCACCTGTAAGGCTGGTGCCATGTACGCCGGCCCGAGGAGACGTACTGGAGGCCAGATACGTTGGGCCGGCTTCATGACATCCGGCTCGATGCCCAACCTAGCCCTCCCGGTGCGGCAAGGTGGAATAGCCCGCACTGGGCTAAGCACGCGTACTGGGGACACCGTGCGCTTTACCGCATAACACGGTGTCTGACCAGTACGACGCCCTCTCACTCCACGGTAAGCCCGGGGAGTTGGCTCAGGTAACCAACCCGGCTTCGCCACACTCCCCTTTAGCCCCCCCCCCCCCCCCCCAAGAAATTTTTGGGTGAGCCTCTCGGGCTTCCAGCCGCTCTGCCTTGTTTTAGCCTCATACAACCTCCTCTTCGCTTTCGCTGCCTCCAGCTCCGCTTTGGGGCGGCGACACTCCACTGGCTCTGCCCAGGGTCCTTTACCTTCTAGGATCTCCTCCCAAGTCCATTCCTCTTTTCCCCATTGTTGTTGTTCCTGCCTTCCTTCTCCACTCCGCTTGATCCTGTTTTGGTGGGTGTTTCTGTTAAGGTTGTCGTAGTCGTTCTCCTCCTCAGACGAGGAGGAGCATGGATTGGACCAAGATGCGGAGTAGTAGGTATTCATGCTTTAATGAACAAACAACAAACACTACAAATTACGAAACTCTACAAACGTGACTAACCTGAAAACAGTCCTGTGTGGCCCAAACACTGACACAGGAAACAAACACCCACAAAACACCAGTGAAACCCTGGCTGCCTTAGTATGACTCTCAATCAGGGACAAACGATACACACCTGTCTCTGATTGAGAATCATACCAGGCCAAACACAAAAATCCCAACATAGAAAAACAAACTTAGACCAACCCACCCAACTCACGCCCTGACCAACTAAAACAAATACATAACAAAGGAAAACAGGTCAGGAACGTGACACACTTTTACATTTTACTGTAGTTTAAATAGACCCATGCCTTTTCAAAAGGTAGTTCTCAAAATATAAATAGATTAATCAAAACTATATTATACAGTCAAAATTGCAAAGAAATGTATCAAAAGAACAAGACTACCTGCAAAAAGATTGAGTCCAAGCAGACAAAAACAAGAGTAAGAAGAAGAATAAGAAGAAGAAGCACATTGTGTGCAGGATTCATTCATACATGTGATCACAATTCCATGTATTCAAGACAAAGGCTGGTTTGTTGTTAGTTTTGTAGACTTTCCATTGGCAAGCAGAAACACAATCCACAATAGAAATAAGGAAAGGTGAATACAATGGAGCAACACAACTGAGGCCTCAATCCACACCAAAGCAAAGCCCTATAATGGAACGTCACAATGTTGGAGACGATGACTTAGGAGTAACCCAAAGTTATGTAAGTAACCCAACTTCACTTTCTGTGTCTCTGCATGCCCACAATATTGTAAAAAAAAATCTGAACAATTAGACAGTCCCTATTGCATAGATCTTTCCATATATTGTACATGGCATGACACTGACAGGGTGATTTAGCATGTCGTGCAGTAGTATTTACTGATTGATGGAAACAGTGAACACAATAACACACATCTCTCTTCTGATGAAAATAACGTGTTAATATTCTGTGAACAAAACACTCAATAACAGTGAATTTTGTATTCACTGATGACATTTGTTTTTAATGTTTGTAAAAGGTGGTCTTAGATATGCAAGTCTGGTACTAAAGCAAGAAAATGATCAGAAGTTCTGTAAAGGTATTTAGCATTTGATCATTACTGCTCTGCTATACATTTCAACACAGATCCAAAAATTGCTTACACGATTGAGAAAAACTGTAAATCAAAATTAGCTCAGGGATTTATCAATCTGAGACTCAATCTTTCCAAAAGGTCATCCTGATTTATCTTGAAGGCTGTTGATTTATTGTTTTATTAATTTTGTCTGTGGAGACTTCCCTCCTAAATCAAAGGCAGGATATGAGGTCTACTGTGTCCAGCCACGCTACTTCATCTGCTTCTAGCTTTAATCCTCCATGTATAATAACTCCTCCAGCATATCAATACTACATTACTACACTCTAGCATCTCCGTCTAGCTAAAGCTGCAGTTGTATCATTACAACACCTGCTGCCTCCACACACAACATTGATAGATGAAGTAATAGATGACTACCTGAAACTAATACATTCTCCTCGCTCTTATTACAAAAATGTCATGCTGAAATAAACTTTCACAATTTTTTGGTTTACTTGTAAATGTGGTGTTATTTTTCAACCTGTGAAGCAGAAGCTGGTTGTAATTATTTTAGAAACTGCATCCTGGAAAAATAAAAATCTATCATTTTCATAATGGAGTGTTCCGATTTAGTGCTGTAATGCTTTTCAAGATTTAGGGCCATTTATAGATCGCTCTCGCTGTGTGTGTGTGTGTGTGTGTGTGTGTGTGTGTGTGTGTGTGTGTGTGTGTGTGTGTGTGTGTGTGTGTGTGTGTGTGTGTGTGTGTGTGTGTGTGTGTGTGCGCGTGTGGCTGTCTGTCTGTCTGTCTGTCTGGCTGTCTGGCTGTCTGGCTGTCTGGCTGTGTAAAAAGCTGGAATAAAGCTGGAATACTGCCACTAGCTACGTGCATGGAGAGAATCCATGTGTTTTTTTAGCATGTTGGAGTGAGATGGTGTGAATAACTGTGTAGAGTAACAGCATGATTCTCCCTCCACCTCAGTGACTCCACCGGTGGTGATGACATTGCATCAATCATTACAGTTTGAACCAGTGATTACTGATAGTACTGTAGTTATGATGAGATTAAATATTTTTTATTTATTTTTATTTCACCTTTATTTAACCAATTAGGCCAGTTGAGAACAAGTTCTCATTTACAACTGCAAGCTGGCCAAGATAAAGCGCGACAAAAACAACACAGAGTTACAGATGGGATAAACAAACATACAGTCAATAACAAAGTAGAAAAATCTGTATACAGTGTGTGCAAATTAAGTAAGGAGGTAAGGCAATAAATAGGCCAATAGTGGCAAAGTAATTACAATTTAGCAAATTACACTGGAGTGATAGATGTGCAGATAAGGATGTGCAAGTAGAAATACTGGTGTACAAAAGAGCAGAAAAACTAAAACAAATATTTGGAGATGAGGTAGGTAGTTGGTTGGATGGGCTATTTACAGATGGGCTGTGTACAGCTGCAGCGATCGGTAAGCTGCTCTGACAGCTGACTCTTAAAGTTAGTGAGGGAGATATAAGTCTCCAACTTCAGTGATTTTTGCAATTCGTTTAGCAGAGAACTGGAAGGAAAGGCGGCCAAAGCAGGTGTTGGGAATGACCAGTGAAATATACCTGCTGGAGCACGTGCTGGGTGTTGCTATGGTGACCAGTGAGCTGAGATAAGGCGGAGCTTTACCTAACAAAGACTTATAGATGACCTGGGGCCAGTGGGTTTGGCGACAAATATGTAGCGAGGACCAGCCAACGAGAGCATACAGGTCGCAGTGGTGGGTAGTATACGGTGCTTGGTGACAAAACGGATGGCACTGTGATAGACTGCATCCAATTTGCTGAGTAGAATGTTGGAGGCTATTTTGTAAATGACATTGCCGAAGTCAAGGATCGGTAGGATAGTCAGTTTAACGAGAGTATGTTAGGCAACATGAGTGAAAGATGCTTTGTTGCGATATAGGAAGCCAATTCTAGATTTAACTTTGGATTGGAGATGCTTAATGTGATTCTGGAAGGAGAGTTTACAGGCTAGCCAGACACCTAGGTATTTATAGTTGTCCACATATTTTAAGTCAGAACCTTCCAGAGTAGTGATGCTAGGTGGGCAGGTGGGTGCGGGCAGTGATCGGTTGAAGAGCATGCATTTCGTTTTACTAGCATTTAAGAGCAGTTGGAGGCCACAGAAGGAGTGTTGTATGGCATTGAAGCTCGTTTGGAGGTTTATTAACACAGTGTCCAAAAAAGGGCCAGATGTATACAGAATGGTGTCGTCTGCGTAGAGGTGGAATAAAGAATCACCCGCAGCAAGAGCGACATCATTGATATATACAGAGTTAAGAGTCGGCCCTAGAATTGATCCCTGTGGCACCCCCATAGAGACTGCCAGAGGATCGGACAACAGGCCCTCCGATTTGACACACTGAACTCTATCTGAGAAGTAGTTAGTGAACCAGGCGAGGCAGTCATTAGGGAATCCAAGGCTGTTGAGTCTGCCTATAAGAATGTGGTGATTGACAGAGTCGAAAGCCTTGGCCAGGTCGATGAAGACGGCTGCACAGTATTGTCTTTTATCGATGGTGGTTATGATATCGTTTAGGACCTTGAGCGTGGCTGAGGTGACCAGCTCAGAAACCAGATTGCATAGCGGAGAAGGTACGTGGGATTCAAAATGGTCGGTGATCTGCTTGTTCACTTGGCTTTCGAAGACTTTAGAATGGCAGGGCAGGATGGATATACTGTAGGTCTGTAGCAGTTTGGGTCTAGAATGTCTCCCCTTTGAAGAGGGGGATGATCACGGCCGCTTTCCAATCTTTAGGAATCTCAGACGATACGAAAGAGAGGTTGAACAGACTAGTAATAACGGTTGCAACAATGGCGGCGGACAGTGGGGGAGTGAGACGGAGGGAGACGGAGGGGAGGGAGGAATGGAGGGAGACGGAGCTGTCTAATGGGTGTCATCACAGTCATTACAGTCATCACAGTCATATGTGGCTCATTTAGTTATTGTACATTCATCTACACTGATGATGAAGATTTTGAGCCCCCTCTGGGAGGGAAGACTGGTCCGAGCTGACTGGGTTCTGCTGTGTCCAGTGACGTGAGGCTCCCTTTAAAATGGCTCCCTATGTGGGCTCTGATCAAAAGTAGTCCAGCATATGCCCTACGTAGGCCTCCTGTACTGTGTTGGTTGAATTAGAACAGTAACAGAGCTGGCGACAGAAAGTTAAGAGACTTAGAGGAGTTTTAAACACAGATTTCCATGGGGATTTATGTACTTTATTCACTTACCCGGTAATCTTTTTCAGCGGAGGGGATTATGATGATGAGTGTTCTGATTTGGGAGGAGAGTAATTGGGTGCAGCAGAGTGGATCATCGTTTAGAAGGGTTTATCCATGCTGAGATCTGATTGGCTAAGGTTATATGTGTTATAAAAGTCTGTGGGCTCACCGCCGCCACCTGGCTGTGAAGCGTGACGTGGTCCATGTGTAGAGACAGATGTGTCAGTTGGAGAGATGTGAAGGGGAATCGTGTGCTTTTAATCAGACTTCTTGCTAAAAATCTCATGTTTACAAGTCAATATTAACATGCTTTGGTCCTTTGATTATGGTTAATGTTGGTCACCTATCCACAGGGCCACATCAAGATACACAATACAACTATAGGAGCATACTGTTTGATAAAGATACTAGACACCATAAGGTACCTGTAGCTTCCCTTAACACGTTTGTGAGTGTGTCTCTTTGAGCCAAGACTTAGCTGAGCACTGTTAGAGGACTAAACTGGCATTCACATTTCATTTAACATAGAGACAGGCGCTTCATCATCGACACACACAGCCATCTGTGAACCCTGGCACTGTGCCCAAAGCAGGGTGGCAGGGAGGAGAGACCAGGACAGAGAGGAGCCCAGCATGGACAGGCTGGCCCCGACCACAGTCATCTGTGAACCCTGGCACTGTGCCCAGAGCAGGGTGGCAGGGAGGAGAGACCAGGACAGAGAGGAGCCCAGCATGGACAGGCTGGCCCCGACCACAGTCATCTGTGAACCGTGGCACTGTGCCCAGAGCAGGGTGGCAGGGAGGAGAGACCAGGACAGAGAGGAGCCCAGCATGGACAGGCTGGCCCCGACCAAAGGGTGGCTAATTCTGAGGAACAACAGAGAATGATAAAGATTAATCTGATAATGATGTTTCTGGAATGACCTTAACCGTTGTGGATCTGTTACAAACTCCCCCGAGGGCGATATCTTTGGGTTGTGGCTGGGCTTGTTAATTCGTGTAGGGTTTTTCTGGACACCCCTGAGTGTTAGGTCATCTGAAATGAAGACAGAAGTAAAAGTGCATTTTTGAAGAACAAGAAATGTGGCGGAGGAAAAACCAACATCACAAAATACATTTTTAAGGCGCAACAGCACAACCAGAGATGCCCCTTTTCCTAAGGCACTCTTGCATAATGTAAAACCATGAGCACTTGCCTTTGTTATTCTAAACCTCTGGTGTAGTGTGAATATCAGACAAGCCCATAGACTTCATTATAATTAAGATGGTTTTTCTTCACCTAGGGCAACTTGGCAAGCCTATTAAGAAGGCAGCAGAGAAGGAATACTTTGAATTACTTTCATACAAAGTTTGAGCTCAGAGAAACTGGATCTTTTCAGTTGAGTGGGTCTGTCAGTCAGAGAGGACTATACAATTAGGCCCAGAGTTTTTCCTGGCCAGGTGAATTTAACAGGATAATCTCTGAGCCCTAGTGATAGCAAATACTCATTTAATTACTATTTAATTACTCATTACTAGGGCCCAGAGTTTTTCCAAATCAGTTGTTCAAGAAAAATGATTAAGTTTAGTATGCCTACCTGTGCTTTCTATCCTAATTTGTATTCTCTCCACTCTGAGATATTTAATTGTCCAATGTGAGCACTGGAATCTCTGTTCTTCCATTTGGTCATCAGGTTTATCGATTCAATGGGAGCATAGTGTGTGACTTTATTTCTATAACCCGTTTTCTATCAAACTTTGCACAAGTTAAGAATATAAATCAAACTGAACATTGATGTTATTTTTCTCTGTACCTAAAAAGTGTACATGTGTTTTCCCTCTCTGCTTGACAACGGTAAGTGGATGTTAAAATATGCAGTAGGGGAAGCAGACTCGTACACTCGTGTGTGATAGTAATGTACCTACACTGTAGCTCCTGGCATACTAAATGTAAGGCAGTGTTTCTACGGTACACTGGGGATAATTTTCATGCTTTTACAGCCCTATGCATTCCCCCTTGAAACTAATGTGCTGGTGTTGTTATCTGCTAACTGATATCTGTAAGCTATTTATGGAGTTTTTCCTTCAGCTTACTGTAAGCACAATGTCTGGAAGAATGTGTGGAAGAGTGGGTTGCATCGTTACACAGATGTGGAAAACACTGTGCTTCAGGAGAATTGTGTGTGTGTGTGTGTGTGCATCGTGTGTGTGTGTGTGTGTGTGTGTGTGTGTGTGTGTGCGTGTGTGTGTGTGTGTGTGTGTGTGTGGGTGTGTGTGTGTGTGTGTGTGTGTGTGTGTGTGTGTGTGTGTGAGGATGTGTGATGGTAGAAAATGCATGCGCTTCTTACTGCTCCACTAATCCCGGTGGAATAACACTTGACTTTCACTCTGTGCTGAGCTGAGCTTTAGCTGGTCCCCACTTTAGCTGCTGAGCAAAAATTAAGAGGGATGGGGATTGTGTGTATATATGTGTGTGTTTGAGTGTGTGTGCCAATTCCTCCTTTGGCCGCCTTTCCTTCCAGTTCTCTGTTGCCAATGACTGGAACGAACAGCAAAAGTCACTGAAGCTGGAGACTCATATCTCCCTCACTAACTTTAAGCATCAGCTGTCAGAGCAGCTTACAGATAATTGCACCTGTACATAGCCCATCTGTAAATAGCCCACCCAACTATCTCATCCCCATATTGTTATTTTTTTTGGCTCCTTTGCAGCCCAGTATCTCTACTTGCACATGCATCTTCTGCACATTTTTCACTCCAGTGTTTGATTACTAAATTGTAATTATTTTGCCACTATGGCCTATTTATTGCCTTACCTCCCTAATCTTACTTCATTTGCACACACTGTATATAGACTTTTCTATTGTGTTATTGACTGTGCGTTTGTTTATTCCATGTGTAACTCTGTGTTGTTGTTTGTGTCACACCGCTTTGCTTTATTCTTGGCCAGGTCGCAGTTGTAAATGAGAACTTGTTCTTAACTGGCCTACCTGGTTAAATAAAGGTGAAAGAAATACGCTATACACTCTACAGTCATGGCCAAAGGTTTTGTGAATGACACAAATATTAATTTTCACAAAGTCTGCTGCCTCAGTTTGTATGATGGCAATTTGCATATACTCCAGAATGTTATGAAGAGTGATCAGATGAATTGCAATTAATTGCAAAGTCCCTCTTTGCCATGCAAATGAACTGAATCCCCCAAAACAATTCCACTGCATTCCATGCCACAAAGGACCAGCTGACATCATGTCAGTGATTCTCTCGTTAACACAGGTGTGAGTGTTGACGAGGACAAGGCTGGAGATCACTCTGTCATGCTGATTGAGTTCGAATAACAGACTGGAAGCTTCAAAAGGAGGGTGGTGCTTGGAATCATTGTTCTTCCTATGTCAAACATTGGTTACCTGCAAGGAAACACGTGCCATCATCATTGCTTTGCACAAAAAGGGCTTCACAGGCAAGGATATTGAGGATATTGCTGCCAGTAAGATGGCACCTAAATCAACCCTTTATCGTATCATCAAGAACTTCAAGGAGAGCGGTTCAATTGTTGTGAAGAATGCTTCAGGGCGCCCAAGAAAGTCCAGCAAGCGCAAGGACCGTCTCCTAAAGTTGATTCAGCTGCGGGATCGGGGCACCACCAGTACAGAGCTTGCTCAGTAATTTACATTTACATTTAAGTCATTTAGCAGACGCTCTTATCCAGAGCGACTTACAAATTGGAAAGTTCATACATATTCATCCTGGTCCCCCCGTGGGAATTGAACCCTGGTCCCCCCGTGGGAATTGAACCCACAACCCTGGCGTTGCAAGCGCCATGCTCTACCAACTGAGCCACACGGGACCGTATGCAACAGTAATGGCAGCAGGCAGGTGTGAGTGCATCTGCACGCACAGTGAGGCGAAGACTTTTGGAGGATGGCCTGGTGTCAAAGAAGGGCAGCAAAGAAGCCACTTCTCTCCAGGAAAAACATCAGGGACAGACTGATATTCTGCAAAAGGTACAGGGATTGGACTGCTGAGGACTGGGGTAAAGTCATTTTCTCTGATGAATCCCCTTTCCGATTGTTTGGTGCATCCGGAAAAAAGCTTGTCCGGAGAGGACAAGGTGAGCTCTACCTTCAGTCCTGTGTCATGACAACAGTAAAGCATCCTGAGACCATTCATGTGTGGGGTTGCTTCTCAGCCAAGGGAGTGGGCTCACTCACAATTTTGCCTAAGAACACAGCCATGAATAAAGAATGGTACCAACACATCCTCCGAGATCAACTTCTCCCAACCATCCAGGAACAGTTTGGTGACGAACAATGCCTTTTTCAGCATGATGGAGCAAGGCAAAAGTGACAACTAAGTGGCTCGGGGAACAACACATCAATATTTTGGGTCCATGGCCAGGAATCTCCCCAGACCTTAATCCCATTGACAACTTGTGGTCAATCCTCAAGAGGCGGGTGGAGAAACGTAAACCCACAAAGTCTGACAAACTCCAAGCATTGATTATACAATAATGGGCTGCCATCAGTCAGGATGTGACCCAGAAGTTAATTGACACCATGCCAGGGTGGATTGCAGAGGTCTTGAAAAAGAAGGGTCAACACTGCAAATATGACTCTTTGCATCAACTTCATGTAATTGTCGATAAAAGCCTTTGACACTTATGAAATGCTTGTAATTATACTTCAGTATTCCATAGTAACATCTGACAAAAATATCTAAAGACACTGAAGCAGCACACTTTGTGGAAATTAATATTTGTGTCATTCTCAAAACGTTTGGCCACGACTGTACTCTATAATATATACTCTATACACTATACTCAATACTCAATACTCTATACTCTATACACAATACTATATACACCATATTATATACACCATACATAATACTATATACTCTATACACTATACTATATACACTATACATAATACTCTATACTCTATGCAATATGCACTATACTATATGCACTATACACTATACACTATGCCATATACACTATACACTATACACTATACAACATACTCTATACACTATACTCTGTACTCTATAATCGAAACACTATGCACTATACATACTACACGCTATACACTGTACTCTATACAATATACACTACACTCTATACACTATACTCTATACTCTATACACAATACTCTACACCAGTGGTAGAAAAAGTACCAAATTGTCATACTAAAGATACCTTAATAGAAAATGACTCAAGTAAAAGTGAAAGTCACCCAGTAAATTCCTACTTGAGTAAAAGTCTAAAAGTATTTGGTTTTAAATATACTTAAGTATCAAAAGTAAATGTAATTGCTAAAATATACTTAAGTATAAAAAGTAAAAGTATAAATAATTTAAAATTCCTTATATTAAGCAATCCAGAAGGCACCATTTTCTTGTTTTTTTATTTACGGATAGCCAGGGGCACACTCCAACACTCAGACATAATTTATAAACGAAGCATGTGTTTAGTGAGTCCACCAGATCAGAGACAGTAGGGATGACCAGGAATGTTCTCTTGACAAGTGTGTGAATTATAACATGTTCCTGTCCTGCTAAGCATTTAAAATGTAACGAGTACTTTTGGGTGTCAGGAAAAATGTATGGAGTAAAAAGTACATATATTTCTTAAAGAATGTAGTGAAGTAAAAGTAAAAGTTGCCAAAAAGTTAAGTACAAATACCCCCAAAATGACTTAAGTAGTACCTTCAAGTATTTTTACTTAAGTACTTTACACCACTGCTCTATACACTATACTGTATACACTATACACTGTACTCTATACTCTATACACTGTACTCTATACACGGTACTCCATATGCCATATGCAATACTCTATTATCAATACACTACAAACTATACTCTATACACTAAACACTACATATACTACTCTATACTCTATACACTATACATACAACTCTATACTCTATACTCTATGCTCTATACACTATGCACTATACTCTGTACTCTATACACTGTACACTATACTGTATACACTATACATAATACTCTATACACTGTCATGATGTTGGCCTGTGGGTAAGGTTTATGACCTCCCCCATAAATACCTTTCTCCCTTCCCTCTCTCTCTGACTCTACAGAGGGACTCTTGAATAGCCTTTGTTAAACATAGAGAGTCTGGGAACATCAAACAAGTGGGGGGAAAGGAACCATATTTCGGTAATAAAACCAGTTGAAAATATGCGTTGGTACTTAATTGTAGCGTCCGGGGTGCAGTGGGTGAGAAGTCAGGCGCAGGAAGCAGACAGTTCAGGGTAGTGCTATTCCTTTTAATGCACAAAAACCGGTGAACATAAACCAACCCCACGAAACACAGGGCGCACACCAAAACAAATGCCCCAAACACGGGGGACTTAAACAGTCCAGCAAAACCCATAAAAATGGGAAACCCGTAACTCACAGACGTGTACACACGTACACCAAACAATCCCGCACAACCAGCAGGCGGGCCTGCTGGTAAATAAAGCCCGACTAATCAGCCTAAAACACAAACAGGTGAAACCAATAAACAGAAAGGGGAAAAGGGATCAGTGGCAGCTAGTAGGCCGGTGACGACGACCGCCGAGCACCACCCGAACAGGAAGGGGAGCCACCTTCGGTAGGAGTCGTGACATTAATGAATATGATGTCAGTTTGGTTGTCATCTGAGACATTATGACTGATGACAGGACGACATAAACTCTATCTGGGAAAGTCTACACATTATAGTTATCAGATTCACATGGAATTGTTGTGCAATTTAAATGCAATTTAAATGAAACTATTTGTGAAAAGATTAAATGTAATTTTAGCTTCCAAATGAGAGAATTGGGTTTTCATAAGATTAGAGCTCTGCTCAATCAGTGGCCCGCCCCTGTGAAGAGACATGGGTTATAAACTATGAAGCACACCCTTCTCTCCCTCCACTATATAAGCCCTTGACGAAAATGTAACCTGTTCCGAGAACGATAGGACAACGGTCCATACGTTGAAAAGGACTAACATGTCAACTACAGAACTAAGCCAACCTCAGCGTGAGCTTTGGTTGCGAATGGTATGAACTTTGAACTCTTATTCACTACAGAAGTGATACCTCCTAGCTGTTGAGTTAGCAGCGGCCGCTGTAAACGTGGGCTAGGTGAGGACAGACAGAGTATCCCGTCTACCACCCAACGACGACACTACATCGTATCCCGTTCACCACCAGAGACACTCTTCAAAGGACAGAGGACTCTGTTGGGCAACACGATCTTCCATCTACCACCAACCTATTGAATCACAGGTCAGAGTAAATGTTTATTGCATTTTCCTTTTCCAAATGGGCGGTAATTTAGAATGCATAGGATACTGTATTTACGATAGCACAGCTTCTCCCTTTGTTCTTCAGTCTTCCCACTCTTTCACTCAAACCCAACCCCCGTTCTTTGTGTAACCAGCTGTCATATCTGATCCATCCGCTAGGGACGTTTTCCTTTATGACCTAATTTGTAATCAATGTATGGTTCATTCTGTGTATATGTAATTCTGTGCGATTAGTTAGGTATTTAGTAAATTAATAATTAAACCCAATTTTATATTGCTGATTCAACTTGTCAGCCAGGGTTCGTGAAGATAACCAAGAATTTACAACTTTCAAATGAGACTGAAATAAGGTGGCGATTAATATTGACTGCTATTGATGTGAAATATTACTAGGTCTTTAAGAGTTTATTCGGAAGATAACAGCTCTATAAATATTATTTTGTGGTGCCCCGACTTTCTAGTTAATTACGATTACATGATTAGCATGTCATATCACTTAATCCGGCATAGCCAAAGACACGACAATACTATACTATATACACTATACATAGTACTCTATTGTCACGGCTCCTCCTCTGCAGTGCAGGGGCGGTTCCTCATTTTTGTCACAGGCTATGAGCCGGCTTGTGACAAGAATGAGGGGACACGAACAACAGGTATAGGCCAATTAAAAGTGTTCTTTATTCTAAACAAAACTATTAACTTAAAACTAAGAAAAAGGAATGAGGTGTGGATGTATCATAATGTAAGGTGTATGTAAAGTGCATGGATGCGTGAATATGTGTGTGTGAACATGACTGAGTGAAAATTTCGCAAAAAAACAAAACATGATCATACCTGGAGGAGCAGAGAGAGAGAGAGAGAGAAGTGATAAGTGACAGTTTAAATACTTAGAGCCCAGGTGATTCCAATCACTAACGACCCTCCTCTGCCTGCAGGAGGAACCGCCCCTGCGCTGCAGAGGAGGAGCCGTGACACTATACACTATACTATTTTCACTATGCATAATACTCGATACACTATACTATATACAATACACATAATACTCCATACATATAGAGTAGACTCCATACACTGTACACTATACTATAAACGCTATGCATAAGACTCTATGCACTATACTCTATACTCTAAACACCATGCACTATACTCTACACAATATGATCTATACACTATGCACTATACTCTATACACGGGACACTATACTATAAATACTATACATGATAATCTATACCCTATTCTCTATGTACTATGCACTATACTACATACACTATACTCTATACACTATGCACTGTACTCTATACACTATATGCTATACACTATGCACCAGAGGTGTGGACTCGAGTCACATGACTTGGACTCGAGTCAGATTCGAGTCACAAATATGAGGACTTGCAACTCGACTTAGACTTTAACACCAATGACTCGTGACTTGACTCGACTCAAAATGAAAGACTTGAGACTTGACTTGATACTTGACGATCTTGACTTGAGACTTGACTCGGACTTGCCTGTCTTGACTTGGGACTTGACTTGGGACTTGAGTGCTAAGACTTGAGACTTACTTGTGACTTGTAAAACAATGACTTGGTCCCACCTCTGCTATGCACTATACTCTATACACTATATACACTATACATAGTACTCTATGCACTATAACATATACACTATACATACTACTCTATACATTATACTATATACATGATACATAATACTCTATACACTATACATAATACTATGTACTCTTCACACTATACACTGTATTATATACACTATACATAATACTATGTGCACTATACAATATACTACAGTACCAGTCAAAAGTTTGGACACACCTACTCATTCAAGGGTTTTTCTTTATTTTTACTATTTTCTACACTGTAAAATAATAGTGACGACATCAAAACTATGAAATAACACATATGGAATCATGTAGTAACCAGAAAAGTGTTCAATAAATCAAAATAGTTTTTATATTTGAGAGTCTTCAAAGTAGCCACCCTTTGCCTTGATGACAGCTTTGCACACTAAACATGCTACACTATACATGCTACACTATATACACAATATACTATACTCTATTCAATTTTGACCTTACTCTATACCAGTGGTGGAAAAAGTACTCAATTGTCATTGTCACATAGAGTAGGCCAGAAGGCTAAACTGAAAAACCTAACCTCTATCAAATGAAAAGATGGCAGAGCCACAAAAGTACTTCTGTGCAAGGGTGTTTATTTAGAGTGAATCCAGAAGAAAAACAACAGTACTGCCATCCAACGTATCCATTATGGGGACAGCTTTAAAAACAATGCTTCCCCATCAACAGCTCAATCCCAAAATGGCTACCCTTTGAACTGAAAGAGAGGCTCCTTTTGTAGGAGAAGCCCCTCCCATCAGAACATAATCAGCACTAATTAATTAAGCAATTACCTATTCAAAGCCTACATTTTCCATTCAGCTAAACATACTAAAGTATATACATTGCAACACGTTTTTCATGACACAATATACCAATATAACATTTACAAAATCACATCACAAATCACATCATGGTGTCTTTCAATATCTCCATTTACGAGCCATTCCGGACAGGCACTACAAAGTCAGCCCGATTGCCTTAGCTCGGGTCCTTATCCCAGCATACCCGGAAGCTACAGAGATGGAGAGAGGAATAGAACCAAACAAACAACGCGCTCATCCCTAACATTGATAAGTATAATAAACGCTGCTTAAATTAAATATGAACACTTGTCTGTATATTCTTCATACCATAACCTGTTACTGACGGGAGGTAAGTATGTACTAAGATAGGGAAGTTAACTTGTGTGTCGACCCACATTGTTAACGTAGCTGATAACGGAGCAGGGAGGTGCGATGAACGTGTGTGTGTGTGTGTGTGTGTGTGTGTGTGTGGATGTGTGTGTGTGTGTGTGTGTGTGTGTGTGTATAGTGTACCAAATGCGGCCAGTGACGGACTTCTCCGTCATAGTCATACTCCTGCAAAGCATTACAAATGTAACAAGTACTTTTGGGTGTCAGTGAAAATGTATGGAGTAAAAAGTACATATTTTTTTAAGGAATGTAGTGAAGTAAAAGTTGTCAAAAATATAAATAGTAAAGTTAAATACAGATACCCCAAAAATGACTTGAGTAGTACTTTCAAGTGTTTTTAATTTAGTACTTTACACTACTGCTCTATCCACTATACTGTTTACTCTATACACTCTACACTGTGCATCATACTCTTTGCACTATATACTATGTACACTACACATAATACTCTATACACTATACATAATTCTCTATACAATATACATCATACTCTATACACTATACTCCATACTCATACTCCATACACTATACTCTATAAACTCTACATACTACACTATACCGTATACACTATACTCTATACCAGTGGTGGAAAAAGTATCCAATCGTCATACTTGAGTAAAAGTAAAGATACCTTCATAGAAAATTACTCAAGTTAAAGTTAGTCACCCAGTAAAATACTACTTGAGTAAAAGTCTAAAAGTATTTGGTTTTAAATATACTTAAGTCTCAAAACGAAATGTAATTGCTAAAATATACTTAAGTATCAAATAATTTCAAATTCCTTATATTAATGGATCAATTTAAAGTGTGGGTTCACAGCTCCAATCCAGATGTGCTGGTCATTACTGAGACGTGGTTAAGGAAGAGTGTTTTGGATACTGATGTTAACCTTTCTGATTATAACCTTTTTCGGCAAGACAGAACTTCCAAAGGTGGGGGAGTGGCAATCTTTACCAAGGATCACCTTCAGTGCTCGGTTGTCTCCACCAAGTCTGTCCCCAAACAATTTGATTTGCTGGTTTTAAGCATTACACTTTCAAATAGCTCTTTGTTGACTGTTGCTGGGTGCTATCGTCCTCCATCAGCATCGGCCTGTACCCTACCTGCCCTAAGCTCTCTGCTGGCCCCTTACATTAAATCTGAATTTGTCCTGCTAGGTGACCTAAACTGGGACATGCTTAAACCACCTGACCAAGTCCTAAAGCAATGGGACTCACTAAAACTTTCTCAGATTATTACCAATCCCACAAGGTATGACTCCAAAACACCCAGAAAGGCTACTCTCCTCGATGTTGTCCTCACAAATAATCCTGATATGTATCAGTCTGGTGTTTTCTGTAATGACCTTAGTGATCACTGTTTTACAGCCTGTGTTCATAATGGCTGCTCAGTGAAATGACCCGTCCTGATTTGTCATAGACGCGTGCTTAAAAAACTTTCATGAGCTTTCTTCATGAACTGACATCTGTATAGAATCAGCTTGATCCCCTCTGTCGAAGACACTTGGACCTTCTTTTTTGATATTTTCAGTGTTATTGTTAACAAACACGCCCCCATAAAGAAAATGAGAATTAAAAACAGGTTTGGCCCCTGGTTCAACCGTGATCTTGCAGAGTTACTCCACCTCAAGAATTACATTTGGCAAAGGGCTCGGCACACGCACACGCATACTCAGGCTGACTGGCTCTCGTTCAGGCAAATGAGAAATAAGTGCACTCAAGCTATCCGAAAGGCCAAAGTTAGTTACTTGAAGGAGCAGTTCTCTCTCTGTGGGTCTAACCCCAAGATGTTCTGGAAAACCGTTAAAGGGAGAATAAACCCTCCTCCTCACAGCTGCCCATGTCCTTTAATGATGATGATGTGGTTATTACTGACAAGAAGCACATGGCTGAGCTCTTTAATCACCACTTCATTAAGTCAGGATTCCTATTTGACTCAGCTATGCCTCATTGCCTGTCCAACATTTCCTAATCTCCCAACACTTCTAATGCGACTATCCCCGATGCTTCTCCCTCTGTTTCCCCTGCCCCGTTACAAAGTTTCTCCCTGCAGGCGGTCACTGAGTCCGAGGTCCTAAAGGAGCTCCTTAAACTTGACCCCCCAAAACATCTGAGTCAGATGGTTTAGGCCCTTTATTCTTTAAGGTTGCTGCCCCTATCATTGCCAAGCATATCTCTGACCTTTTTAACCTGTCTCTCCTTTCTGGGGAGGTTCCCATTGCTTGGAAGGCCGCCAAGGTTCATCCTTTATTTAAAGGGGGAGATCAAGCTGATCCTAACTGTTATAGGCCTATTTCTATTTTGCCCTGTTTATCAAAGTGTTGGAAAAACTTGTCAATAATAAACTGACTGGCTTTCTTGATGTCTATAGTATTCTCTCGGGTATGCAATCTGGTTATGGATGTGTCACTGCAACCTTAAAGGTCCTCAATGATGTCACCATTGCCCTTGATTTTAAGCAATGTTGTGCTGCTATTTTTATTGACTAGGCCAAAGCTTTTGATACGGTAGACCATTCCATTCTTTTGTGCCTGCTAAGGAGTATGGGTGTCTCTGAGGGGTCTTTGGCCTGGTTTGCTAACTACCTCTCTCAAAGAGTGCAGTGTATAAAGTCAGAAAATCTGCTGTCTCAGCCACTGCCTGTCACCAAGGGAGTACCCCAAGGCTCTTCTCAATTTACATCAACAACATAGTTCAGGCAGTAGGAAGCTCTCTCATCCATTTATACGCAGATAATACAGTCTTATACTCAGCTGGCCCCTCCCTGGATTTTGTGTTAAACGCTGTACAACAAAGCTTTCTTAGTGTCCAACAAGCTTTCTCTAACCTTAGCCTTGTTCTGAACACCTCCAAAATAAAGGATGTGGTTTGGTAAGAAGAATGCCCCTCTCCCCACAGGTGTGATTAGTACCTCTGAGGGTTTAGAGCTTGAGGTAGTCACCTCATACAAGTACTTGGGTGTATGGCTAGACGGTACACTGTCCTTCTCTCAGCACATATCAAAGCTGCAGGCTCAAAGATGCAGTTAAATCTCGACTTGGTTTCCTCTATTGTAATTGCTATTGTAATTGCTCCTCTTTCACCCCAGCTGCCAAACTAACCCTGATTCAAATGACCATCCTTCCCATGCTAGATTACGGAGACATAATTTCTAGATCGGCAGGTAAGGGTGCTCTCGAGCGGCTAGATGTTCTTTACCAGTTGGCCATCAGATTTGCCACCAATGCTACATACATCACCCGTTCTGCCAGTCACATTCTGTTAAAGGTCCCCAAAGCGCACACATCCCTGGTTCGCTCCTCTTTTCAGTTCGCTGAAAAGTTAAAACTTCACAGTATAACTTACCTCTCCCTCCCTTTTTTTTTTTTTTTTTTATTATATATATATTTTTAAACAAAGGCTTCACCAAAATGTTTTGGATGAGTACATCCATCACTCTTTATGTTGTGTTGTCTCTTGTCGTGATGTGTGTTTTGTCCTGTATTTATATTTGACTTGTTATTTTTAATACCAGCCCATGTTCCCTCAGGAGGCCTTTTGCCTTTTGGTAGGCCGTCATTGTAAATAATAATTTGTTCGTAACTGACTTGCCTAGTTACATAAAGGTTAAATAATAAAAAATTAAGCAAACCTGACGGCACCATTTTCTTGTTTTTTAAATTTACGGATAACCAGGGGCACGCTCCAAAACTCAGATATAATTTATAAACATAGCATGTTTAGTGAGTCCACCAGATCAGAGGCAGTACGGATAACCAGGTATGTTCTATTGATAAGTGTGTAAATTTGAGCATTTTCCTGTCCTGCTAAGCATTCAAAATGTAATGAGTACTTATGGGTGTCAGGCAAAATGTATGAAGTAAGTAAAAATGTAAAAGTTGTCAAAAATATAAATAGCAAAGTTAAGTACAGATACCTCAAAACTACTTAAGTAGTACTTTCAGGTATATTTTACCTAAGTACTTTACATCACTGCTCTATACTCTATACAAGGTAGACAATACGCTTGAGCTCATCTTTATAAGAGGCTGTTCGCCTACTAATCTAACTGCAAACCCCCTCCAGGTCTTTGATCACTACTGTTAACTTTTCAGTCTCCCTCTCCACCATCCCAACCCATACAAGGGAAAGATGGTCATGCGCCATTGCAATCTTTGCTCTCTCTCTACCACTACTCTCTTCTATCCTATCATCTGCCCCTTCTGCTAAATCATTTTCCCTCCTGTCTCCCGATTCTACTTCTTTGACACTACTCTCTTCCCTTTCTGCATCATATGACTCGCACTTTCCCCTTTCCTCATTGTGAGTTTACATAACAGGGCTACGGGCAGCTGAGCGGAAATTGAGGAAAACTAACCTTCGGGAGGACCGATCATCCTTTTACCCCCTCCTCTCTATCTTCACTTCCTTTGTATATGCTGCTAAAGCCACCTACATTTTATTTTACCCTCTTTTTCTCCCAAATTTCTATCTTGTCTCATCGCTGCAATGCCCCAACGGGCTCGGGAGGCGAAGGTCGAGCCATGCCTCCTCTGAAACATGACCAGCCAAACCACGCTTCTCAACAACCGCCCGCTTAACCCGGAAGCCAGCCGCACCAATGTGTCGGAGGAAACACTGTTCACCTGACAATCGAGGTCAACCTGCAGTCGCCCGGCTTGCCACAAGGAACCGCTAGAGTGCGATGAGCCAAGTAAAGCCCCCCCCAGCCAAACCCTCAACTTGGACCACGCTACGCCAATGCTAGGCCAATTGTACGCCGCCCTATGGGACTCTCGCTAATAGCCGGTTGTGCTACAGCCCGGGATCGAACCCGGGTCTGTAGTGACGCCTCTAGCACGGCGACGCAGTGCCTTAGACTGCTGCACCACCCGGGAAGCACCCTAAAGCCACTTTCTATCATTCTAAATTTCAAGCTTATACCTCCAACCCTGGGAAACTATTTTCCACCTTCTCCTCCCTCTTTAATCATCCACTCCCTCTCTGCGGGCAACTTTGTCAACCACTTTAAAAAGGTTGACGACATTCGATCCTCATTCACTCAGCCTATTGAGCACTTACGCAGAACTACCCTACGCCTTGACCTCTTTCTCCCCTCTCTCTCCAGATGAAATCCTGTGACTATTGGATTGACTGCTTGTACAAATAACAAAATTAAGAATATATCATTCTTTTGTGTTTTGGTGATTAAACCAATGTACGTATTATATTTCACAGTAGACTTGGGGCTCTATTCAATCCGCATTGCGGAAGGTCAGCTTTACTGCTTGAAATTTAAAGGCAATGTTTCTGCTTTAGCAGGGACTGCATTCATGCTAAACGCTGAATATGTTGGCTCAATCGCAAATTACCTTTACATTACTATTGTCAAATCTTTATAGCTGCAGCTTTAGAGATTGAATAGAGTCCCTAGTCAATGGTTGTGTGGTGAAATGTCTACAAACAAAATGAATGCACAGTGAAAGGTTTTGAATGTAAGATTAACTGCATTACAAGTGTTACCAATTTGGAGTGTTGTACGAAGTGTTTAGAAAATTCACCACATACTTGTGAAAATATGGATATGGCTGTTAATAGTACATCATTCCCCATCAGCCAGTGCTTCAATTGTTTTTACAGTAACCAACTGCTTTACAATATCTGACCTATGTGTGTACTGTATAAAGATAATGAAACACCTTTTCATCCCTCAGTTCTCCACTCCCTCCCCCTCCCAGCAAGTCAGCACCTCAGGAGTAAATGCCAGTTGGCTTTTCATAGCCGATGATTTAGAGTATCTCTACCGCTCCTGCGGTCTCTAAAGAGTTGAAAACAGCAGGCCTGGGACAGGTAGCACGTCCGGTGAACAGGTCAGGGTTCCATAGCCGCAGGCAGAACAGTTGAAACTGGAGCAGCAGCACGGCCAGGTGGACTGGGGACAGCAAGGAGTCATCATGCCAGGTCGTCCTGAGGCATGGTCCTAGGGCTCAGGTCCTCCGAGAGAGAGAGAAAGAAAGAGAGAATTAGAGAGAGCATACTTAAATTCACACAGGACACCGGATAAGACAGGAGAAGTACTCCAGATATAACAAACTGACCCTAGCCCCCCGACACATTAACTACTGCAGCATAAATACTGGAGGCTGAGACAGGAGGGGTCAGGAGACACTGTGACCCCATCCAATGATACCCCCGGACAGGGCCAAACAGGAAGGATATAACCCCACCCACTTTGCCAAAGCACAGCTTCACACCACTAGAGGGATATCTTCAACCACCAACTTACCATCCTGAGACAAGGCCGAGTATAGCCCACAAAGATCTCCGCCACGGCACAACCCAAGGGGGGGCGCCATCCCAGACAGGAGGATCACGTCAGTGACTCAACCCACTCAAGTGACGCACCCCTCCTAGGGACGGCATGAAAGGGCACCAGTAAGCCAGTGACTCAGCCCCTGTAATAGGGTTAGAGGCAGAGAATCCCAGTGGAGAGAGGGGAACCGGCCAGGCAGAGACAGCAAGGGCGGTTCGTTGCTCCAGAGCCTTTCCGTTCACCTTCACACTCCTGGGCCAGACTACACTCAATCATATGACCCACTGAAGAGATGAGTCTTAAAAGTTGAGACCGAGTCTGCGTCTCTCACATGGGTAGGCAGACCATTCCATAAAAATGGAGCTCTATAGGAGAAAGCCCTGCCTCCAGCTGTTTGCTTCAAACTAGGGGCAACCATGGCATCCGACAGGAGATGTGTCCAACCATGAATGATGTATACGGGTAAGATAGTCTAGCTAGCTACATTTTCAGATATTACATGTTTCTAATCTTGAGACAGAGCCATTTGCTTGGCTAGCTATAGCCTAATATTAGCTAGCTAACATTTAACCTGGTTGGTTAGCTACCTGCAAATTCATGCAGATGATACGTACGCCTCTTGGAGGAGGGAATGCAACACCCTGTTACATCTCAACTCCCCGTAGAGTGAGAAAAAGTATGTGATCGTAGGTGCGGGGAAGGACGACAGAGGCAGAGAAAAATACAGTTTACAGGGAATTTATTATTCCTTAACATGTTAATGTGATTAAAAGGGTCTGGATGGAATCAAAGCAAAAAAAGTTAAAATGAAAGAGTCATCTCTCCTACCTTACCTGCCTTACCACTACTTAACAAACCTTTAGCACCACCTGGCGCGCTAACCAAAATACAGGGGGTGGTCCGCACAGGTCTTACCTAGTGTGCATAGACAGATTAAATACTACGGTTTATGTATGCCTGCAGACCTCTTGCCTAAACATTCCCAAGGTGCTTTCCCTTCCCCCCTGGGAACAAATGAAACAGAATAATTTACGTGAACAATTTCAATTAACCAAAAACACTAAGTCCTATTGTCATACACATACCTCTGAAGGAGCAGCTACAAAATAATATCAACAAAACTTTCACTAACCAACAGAGGACATAAAAATAAGCTCTCCTCCCTGATGAAGGAACACTGGCTTTTATCAAGCTGTAGAAGGAGTTTCCTGAAACTCCATTTCCTGAAATACACACACATATAAACCCACAACAACACAGAAACTGGGGAGCATAACACAGGGTTGTAACATCATGAGTTGTGATGATGGTTGATTGGTTACCTAGCTGGCTCGCAAACTATCGTTACATGCATGACCTTATTATTCGTATCTCAGAGCCATTTGCTCAGTGTTTACCATGAATGCAGTCCCTGCTAAAGTAAAAACATGACCTTTACATTTTTATCCATCAGTAAAGCTGAACTTCCACGATGTGGATTGAATAGAGCCCCAAGTCTACTATGAAACATAATGAGTACATTGGTTTAATCACCAAAACACAAAAAAATTATATACTCTCAATTTTGTTATTTTAACAAGCAGTTAATCCAATAGTCGCAGGATTTCATCTGGAGAAGAGAGGGGAGAAAGAGGTCAAGGCGTAGGGTAGTTCTGTGTAAGTGGGACCAGTGGACTAAAATAACTCAATTGAGAATTTATCAATATCAATATTTACTGTACACAGATAATGAAACTGTAAGAATGACATATTTCTCAACATCCTCAGAACTTGCCATTGGATACAAATGATACAAATGTTCATGTCAAGTTATAGTCAAGTATAGAAAATTACTATTTTTTCTATTCAGCACTTAAAAAATAACCATTTTGAAATGTGTATATTAAATTTTTTTGCTTTTGGATTAAATGGTAGTTAAAATTACTAAATTGTGAGTCTGTCATCATCTGATGTATTGGTGACTTAACTCAATGTTAACTAAATGTTTCTCCACACATGTACAGTACATTTGTAGACATTTAGAAACTAAATGGGAAAAACGTTAAATCCCTTTAAAACCTGTTAAGGCTAGGGGGTGCTGTTGTCACTATTTATGGAAATCGTGTAATTTTTGAAACGGCTTCCTACAAAATTCTTGATCGTACAATATGCATATTATTACTATTATTGGATAGAAAACAGTCTATAGTTTCTATAGGCGTTGAAATTTTGTCTCTGAGTGGAACAGAACTCATTCTACAGCAATTTCCCTGACATGGAGTCAGATTTCACACATTTTGGCCCCTGTTCTGGAGTCAGTTTTAAGGCCACTGTTATTCCTATGAGTATACGGACACTGCTTACGTCTTCCCCTGGATGCCTTTACGTGATGACGCTTTGAATGGTATCGATTGCCCAATCACAGCCACTATAAATGAAAAAATCCTGTAGGTAGGAACTCTTTTCTTGGTGCGTCAGGCGCGCGGAGGACACCGACCTACTGTTTTTCCAAGCATTAGTGTAGCCAGTTATATTTCTCCGGTCATATTTTTACTCGTTATAGGAGTTAAAAACATCATAAGGTAGTTAATTTAAAGCGTTTTATAGCAATTTATATCCGTTTAGTGCGATTTTGGGACATTTATTTCTGAGCCACTGTGAATCTCTGGGCACCGTTCCAGTTCATGCCGAACGCAATGTGCATTTCTACATGGCAAGAGGACAGCTTTCGACCAAAAGACGATTAGACCCAAGAAAGGATTCTTTGACCAAGATTCTGATGGAAGAACAGCTCAAAGTAGGAACAATTTGTTATGATAAATCGTGTTTCTGTCGAAAAATGTTAGTGGCTTAGGACGCCATCTTTTTTGACGTAGCTTCGCTTGGCGCAAACTGTATTGAAAAGTAAGGATAATTTAAAAAATGTAATTCCGCGATTGTATTAAGAATTAAATTGTCTATCAATCGCTGTCCACCCTATATTTTTTAGTCACGTTTATGAGTATTTATGTACACGACTAGATCACTGTCTAATATGGCGCACGACATTTTCTGACCAGCTGGGCTACTTTTCTCATTGTCTAACCATGATTTTGGTGGCTAAATATGCACATTTTCGAACAAACTGTAAATGTATGTTGTAATGTGATGTTACAGGAGTGTCATCTGAAGAATTCTGAGAAGGTTAGTGAAAAAATTAATATATTTTGGCGATGTTTACGTTATCGCTCTCTTTGGCTAGAATCAATGCTGGGGTAATGTTTGCACATGTGCTATGCTAATATAACGATTTATTGTGTTTTCGCTGTAAGACACTTAGAAAATCTGAAATATTGTCTGTATTCACAGGATCTGTGTCTTTCGATTAGTGTATGCTGTGTATTTTTACGAAATGTTTGATGATTAGTAGTTAGGTAAACACGTTGCTCATTGTAATTATTCTAGTCCATTTGTGACGGTGGGTGCAATTGTAAACTATGACATCTACCTGAAATATGCACATTTTTCTAACAAAACCTATCCTATACCATAAATATGTTATCAGACTGTCATCTGAGGAGGTTTTTTCTTGGTTGGTGGCTATCAATATCTTAGTTTAGCCGAATTGGTGATAGCTACTTGTGTTGGTGGACAAAGAAAAGATGGTGGATTATGCTAATGTGTTTAGCTAATAGATTTACATCTTTACATATTGTGTCTTCCCTGTAAAACATTTTAAAAATCGGACATGTTGGCTGGATTCACAAGATCTGTGTCTTTCATTAGCTGTATTGGACTTTAATGTGTGAAAGTTAAATATTTAAAAAATATATATTTTTTGAATTTCGCGGCTCTGCCTTTTCAGTGGGGGTGGGGGGGGGGGGTGTGCCGCTAGCGGCACCCCGGGGCTAGACAGGTTAAGTTATGTCCAGCAGATAGTGTGAATCGAATCCAGACCATTATCCAAATGAATTCATATATCCTCTTTAATCAAGTAACAGATTACTGGACTTGAACAAAACTTAAGTTATATATTTTAGAATAGATTGTACTGAGCAAATAAATAGTGTCTTATTGGAATCTGTTGGTATGGTTAAACCAGTTTTATATGCTGGAATCTGATAGAGAAGAACTCACAACATTATTAATCAACTGTAAAATCACTGCTAAATGTATGCAATACATTATCACACACCAGGAATCCATAACATCTCTCTATTAAAGAGCAACTTTAATCAACAATAAAGAAAAATCACTATGGTCCCAATTAAAATGAACAACAACTTTTAAGGCTTAATAAAGTCTTCATAGGCATTACATAAATGCTTTACAAATAATTTCTAAGTGAAATCATACTACATACAGGGTGATATGAGAGTTGCTTTGCCAAAGGCTTTTCCATCTACTATAGGTTATACCATGACATTTTCTCAGAAATTGTTTATGCAGTATCTATGAAGGTTTTCTAAAAGGTTTATAAAGGCTTCATAAAGCCATTACAGTTGTTGTTTGTATAAAATTGAATCATCCCCACAGTAAATCTCGTTTTTCATACTCCTGTAATCTGGAAAGAGCTATTGGGTTTACAGTCTCTTCCACAAACTGCACATCAAAACACCTCAAACATTTCCAAGAACTGTTGTTTCTTAATAGAATCTTAATAGAATCTGCAGAGTAACTTTGTTTTGGGGGATTTGTATCTTATGACTTCACCCATGCAAATAATTATTGAACATAAACAACACAGACATGGGAAGAAGAATCAAACCAAACCCTATAGCTCTATCCACACTACCCTCAGCCTCCCCTTTCTCTCTCTCAGCCTCAGTCTCCCCCTTCTCTCAGCCACAACACCTCCCTTCTCTCTCTCATTCTCAGCCTACCCCTTCTCTCAGCCTCAGCCTCCCCCTTCTCTCAGCCACAGCATCCCCCTTCTCTCTTTCAGATACAGCATCCCCCGTCTCTCTCTCAGCCTCAGCCCTCCCCCTTCTCTCAGCCACAACATCCCCCTTCTCTCTCTCATCCTCAGCCTACCCCTTCTCTCAGACTGAGCCTTCCCCTTCTCTCAGCCACAGAATCCCCCTTCTCTCAGCCACAGCATCCCCTTCTCTCTCTCAGCACAAGCATCCCCCTTCTCTCTCAGCCTCCCCCTTCTCTCTCTCAGCCTCAGACTCCCCCATCTCTCTCTCAGCTACAGCATCCCCCTTCTCTCTCTCAGGCTCAGACTCCCCCATCTCTCTCTCAGCTACAGCATCCCCCTTCTCTCTCTCAGGCTCAGCCTCAGACTCCCCCATCTCTCTCTCAGCTACAGCATCCCCCTTCTCTCTCTCATGCTCAGGCTCAGGCTCAGCCTCCCCCTTCTCTCTCTCAGCCTCAGCATCCCCCTTCTCTCTCTCAGCCTCAGCCCACCCTTCTCTCTCTCAGCCTCAGCCTCTCCCTTCACTCTCTCAGCCTCAGCCTCTTTCTCCAGTTGTTGCCTTGGAAACAATGCAAAGAGATTTATTCACAGATGGCACAAGTTCGGTCACCCTGGCAACGGTTGGCTTTCATCTAGGCATTGTTGAGTCCTACAACCCCTCTGGCTCCCCAAATTCAGCTGTCAAATTGACCACCAACAGACACTCACACTTGACTGGAAACCACTAAAGAAACAGTGGTGTCTCTGTTGATGAGTTCATAAGTAGGAGAGTGTTTGAGAGTTTGGAATGGGCTTGCACTGTACAGTTGGAGGGCATGAGTACAGAACCACACTTAGTCACATGATTCTGGACAATTTCTATATAGTATTTCTATATAGTATATACATATAGTATTTCTATATAGTATTTTAACCAGTTTCTACATTTCCCGTTTTAAAGTACAGACAGAAAAACATCAAATGTTTTTACCACCCCCCCAAGTGCTTCAGTTTTACATAAGATGTATCATTTTGCGGTTTACCAAGTGGCTGTGTTCTCAGAGTTTTTCCTGTATGCATATATCACCCTCCACCCATCACTCTCATTAAACCACAGTTAGTGTGACAAAGAAATAAGTAGAGAGGCAAACATGAGTCCCTCCTTTAGAAATATGGATTGGGTTAACTCTGCTGACAGGAAGCCAGCACAGGGACACCTCGGTAGCCTTGTCAGAGCGGGGTGAATAAACGGTGCTGTCACCTTGTCACTGTGGAGTGTGCGTATGTGTGTGCGTGCAATGTGTGTGTGTGTGTGTGTGTGTGTGTGAATAAACGGTGCCATTGAGGAGGGCAAACAGGGTATAGTGGTGGCTGCCACCCAAAGACCTTCCCCTCATAGCTCCTAGCTAAACAGAGTAATGTATTCTATTCAATATGTTCTATAAGAGGGAAAGAAATGCAGAGATCTTTGGCATTTAAGTGGGGGGAAAGTAGGTGTATAACACAATAAATCCTAAGTAATTTCATATCAACATAAAATATCAAATGAATCACTGAATCATATTCAACTGTGTTGAAAAATGTATTCAGAACAACATGGTAAAAGTCGAGACCAGATTGACGTTCATTTCAGAGGACAGACAATTATAATACAGGTTGTTGTATATAGGCCTATTGCAGGGACGGGCAACTGGCACTCCACTCCCTTTTGAAGGCCCAAGGACCAATAAAAATAAAATAAACATATACAGTTAAAGTCGGAAGTTTACATACACCTTAGCCAAATACATTTACTCTCAGTTTTTCACAATTCCTGACATTTAATCCTAGTAAACATTCCCTGTCTTTTGGCCCATTCCTCCTGACAGAGCTGGTGTAACTGAGTCAGGTTTGTAGGCCTCGTTGCTTGCACATGCTTTTTCAGTTCTGCCCACAAATGTTCTATGGGATTGAGGTTAGTGCTTTGTGATGTTCACTCCAATATCTTGACTTTGTTGTCCTTAAGCCATTTTGCCACAACCTTGGAAGTATGCTTGGGGTCAAAGTCCATTTCGAAGATCCATTTGCGACCAAGCTTTAACTTCCTGACTGATGTCTTGAGATGTTGTTACAATATATTCACATAATTGTCCTGCCTCATGATGCCATCTATTTTGTGAAGTGCACCAGTCCCTCCTGCAGCAAAGCACCCCCACAACATGATGCTGCCACCCCATGCTTCACGGTTGAGATGGTTTTCTTCGGCTTGCAAGCTTCCCCATTTTTCCTCTAAACATAACGATGGTCATTATGGCCAAACAGTTCAATTTTTTTTCATCAGACCAGAGGACATTTCTCTAAAAAGTACGATCTTTGTCCCCATGTTGTGATGGGTGCGTGCTGGTGGCAGGGAAGTCAGGTGCAGGAGAGTGAACTTGGTATAAACGGAGCAGTTTAATGAATATACAAAAGCTCCAAAAAACGAAATATACAAAATAAAATAAGAGGGTGCAAAACCCGTCGCACACCAGAACATAACTTGCACCAATACATACAACAAACAATCACCGACAAGGACATGAGGGGAAACAGAGGGTTAAATACACAACATGTAATTGATGGGATTGGAACCAGGTGTGATGGAAGACAAGACAAAACCAATGGAAAATGAAAAATGGATCAGCGATGGCTAGAAGGTCGGTAACGTCGACCTCCGAACACTGCCCGAACAAGGAGAGGGACCGACTTCGGCGGAAGTCGTGACAGTACCCCCCCACCTGACACACGGCTCTAGCAGTGCGTCAACACCGACCTCGGGGACGACCCGGAGTGCGAGGCGCAGGGCGATCCGGATGGAGATGGTGGAACTCTCGTAGCATTGAAGGTTCCAACACGTCCTCCACTGGAACCCAGCATCTCTCCTCCAGACCATACCCCTCCCGCTCCACGAGGTACTGAAGGCCCCTCGCCCGACGTTTTGAATCCAGTATGGAACGAACGGAGTACGCCGGGGCCCCCTCGATGTCCAGAGGGGGCGGAGGAACCTCCCGCACCTCAGACTCCTGGAGCGGGCCAGCCACCACCGGACTGAGGAGAGACATATGGAACGAGGGGTTAATGCAGTAATCGAGGGGAAGTTGTAACCTGTAACAAACCTCGTTCACTCTCCTCAGGACTTTAAATGGCCCCACAAACTGCGGAACCAGCTTCCGACAGGGCAGGCGGAGGGGCAGGTTTCGGGTCGAGAGCTAGACCCGGTCCCCCGGTGCGAACACCGGGGCCTCACTGTGGTGACAGTCTGCGCCAAAATTCTGGCGCAGCACGGCATGCTGAAGGTGGACATGGGCGGCGTCCCATGTTTCCTCCGCGCGCCGGAACCAGTCGTCCATCGCAGGAGCCTTGGTCTGACTCTGATGCCAAGGAGCCAGAACCGGCTGATACCCCAATACACACTGGAAGGGAGAGAGGTTAGTGGAGGAGTGGCAGAGCGAGTTCTGGGCCATCTCTGCCCAGGGCACGAACGCTCCCCACTCCCCCGGCTAGTCCTGGCAATAAGACCTCAGAAACCTACCCACATCCTGGTTAACTCTCTCCACCTGCCCGTTACTCTCGGGGTGAAAACCTGAGGTAAGGCTGACCGAGACCCCCAGACGTTCCATGAACGACGTGAACTGGGGAACCCGATCAGATACTATATCCTCAGGCACCCCGTAGTGCCGGAAGATGTGTTTAAACGGGGCCTCCGCAATCTGTAGGGCCGTAGGGAGACCGGGCAAAGGGAGGAGACAACAGGACTTGGAAAAACGATCTACAATGACTAGGATCGTGGTGTTACCCTGTGAAGGAGGAAGATCGGTCAGGAAATCTACTGACAGGTGCGACCACGGCCGTTGTGGAACGGGTAAGGGTTGTAACTTACCTCTGGGCAGGTGCCTAGTAGCCTTACACTGGACGCACACTGAGCAGGAGGAAACATAAACCCTCACATCCTTAGACAAAGTGGACCACCAGTACTTCCCACTAAGACAGCGCACCGTCCGACCGATCCCAGGATGACCAGAGGAGGGTGACGTGTGGGCCCAATAGATCAGCCGGTCGCGGACAGCAGACGGAACGTACAGATGCCCAGCTGGACACTGGAGGGAAGCGGGCTCTGCACGTAACGCCTGCTCAATGTCCGCGTCCAGCTCCCACACTACCGGCGCCACCAGGCAAGAGGCTGGGAGTATGGTAGTGGGATCCATGGGCCGCTCCTCTGTGTCATACAGCCGGGACAATGCGTCTACCTTAACGTTCTGGGAGCCTGGTCTGTTGGAAAGGGTAAACACAAAACGGGTGAAAAACATGGCCCACCATGCCTGGCGAGGGTTCAGTCTCCTCGCCGCCCGGATGTACTCCAGATTGCGGTGGTCAGTCCAGATGAAAAAAGGGTGTCTAGCCCCCTCAAGCCAATGTCTCCACGCTTTCAAGGCCTTGACGACAGCCAACAGCACCCGGTCCCCCACGTCATAGTTTCGCTCCGCCGGGCTGAACTTCTTCGAGAAGAAGGCACTTCGGTGGCGTACCCGAGCGCTGAGAGAGCACAGCTCCTATCCCAGCCTCGGATGCGTCCACCTCCACTATGAACGCCAAAGAGGGATCCGGATGGGCCAACACGGGAGCCGAGGTAAACAGAGCCCTCAGGTGACTAAAAGCCCTGTCCGCCTCAGCTGACCACTGCAAGCGCACCGGGCCCCCCTTCAGCAGTGAGGTAATGGGAGCCGCTACCTGACTAAAACCCCGGATAAACGTCCGGTAGTAGTTGACAAACCCTAAGAACTGCTGCACCTCCTTTACCGTGGTGGGAGTCGGCCAATTACGTACGGCTGCAATGCGGTCACTCTCCATCTCCACCCCTGAAGTGGAAATGCAATACCCTAGGAAGGAGACGGACTGTTGGAAGAACAGGCATTTCTCAGCCTTGACGTACAGGTCATGCTCCAACAGGCGACCAAGCACTCTAAGCACCAGGGACACATGCTCAGCGCGTGTAGCGGAGTATATCAAAATGTCATTAATATACACCACTATACCCTGCCCGTGCAGGTCCCTGAAAATCTCCTCTACAAAGGCTTGGAAGACTGATGGCGCATTCATCAACCTGTACGGCATGACGAGGTACTCAAAGTGCCCAGAGGTGGTACTGAAAGCCGTCTTCCACTTGTCTCCCTCTCGGATACGCACCAGGTTGTAAGCGTTCCTGAGATCTAGTTTGGTGAAGAAGCGCGCCCCGTGCATTGACTCTATCGCTGTGGCTATGAGCGGTAGCGGGTAACTATACCTCACAGTGATCTGATTCAGATCCCGATAGTCAATACACGGGCGCAGACCTCCCTCCTTCTTCTTCACAAAAAAAACTCGAGGAGGCGGGTGAAGTGGAGGACCGAATGTACCCTGACGCAGGGATTCGGAAACATATGTTTCCATAGCCTCCGTCTCCACCTGTGAGAGGGGATACACGTGACTCCTGGGAAGTACAGCGTCTACCAGGAGATCTATTGCACAATCGCCCCGTCGATGAGGTGGTAATTGAGTTGCCTTCTTTTTGGAGAAGGCGAGAGCCAATTGGCATATTCAGGGGGAATGCGCATGGTGGAAACCTGGTCTGGACTCTCCACCATAGTAGCACCAACGGAAACCCCTAAACACCAACCTGAGCGCTCTCGCTACCACCCTGTGACCAAGAAACCGTGGGGTTATGACAAGCTAACCAGGGTAGGCCCAGCACCACGGGAAACGCAGGAGAGTCAATAAGGAAGAGACTAATTCTATCCGTATGACCCCCCTGCGTCACCATGCCAAAAGGCGCAGTGACCTCCCTAATCAACCCTGACCCTAATGGTCGACTATCTAAGGCATGAACGGGGAAGGGCACATCCACGGGAACGATGGGGATCCCTAAACTATGTGCTAAAGCTCTATCAATAAAATTCCCAGCCGCGCCTGAATCGGCGAGCGCCTTATACTGGGAATGCGGGGAAAACTCAGAGAACGTGACAAACACAAACATCTGTGCAACAGAGAGCTCTGGGTGAGAATGGTGCCGGCTCACCTGAGGTGACGCCAGAGCGCCCTGCCTGCTGCCTCGATTCCCAGAGGAACCAACCCGGCACCGACCGGCAGTGTGACCTCTGCGGCCACAGATGGTGAACGAGCAGGAACCCCCTCCGGTCTCTATGCGCACCGCCCCTCCCAGCTCCATGGGTATCAGAGAGGGTGTGCGGGAGGATGGAACCACCAGACCCCGATCTGAATTTCCGCGAGTAGCCAGCAGGTTGTCCAGCCGGATGGACAGGTCCACCAGCTGGTCAAACTTGAGGGTGGTGTCTCTGCAGGCCAGCTCCCGACGGACGTCCTCGCGCAGACTGCAGCGGTAATGGTCGATCAGGGCCCTATTTCTCCATCCCGCGCCGGCAACCAGGGTCCTAAACTCCAGGGCGAACTCCTGGGCGCTCCTCGTCTCCTGCCTCAGGTGGTAGAGGCGCTCACCCGCCTCTCTACCCTCGGGCGGGTGGTCGACCGGAAACGGCGGGTGAACTCCTCAAACTGGTCCAACGCCGCATCTCCCTCTCTCCACACGGCGTTGGTCCACTCCAAGGCTCTCCCGGCGAGGCACGAGACGAGAGCGTACACCCTCTCATGGCCCGATGGAGCCGGGTGTTCGGTGGCCAGATAGAGGTCTAATTGTAATAAGAACACCTGGCAGTTCGCAGCCCTCCTGTTGTACTCCTGGGGCAAGGAGAGACGGATCCCACTGGGTTCAGGCGGGAAAGGGGCACTTGAGAGACCCCGGTTGTGCTGGTGGAGGCACTGGCTTTGCAAAATGGAGTGATAGCCTTCCTTCTTCAAGATCCCTTTAACCCTGTACAAATCTCCCACATTACCACCACCAAAGCACCCCCAGACCATCACATTGCCTCTAACATGCTTGACAGATGGCGTCAAGAACTCCTCCAGCATCCTTTCATTTTTCCTGCGTCTCACGAATGTTCTTTTTTGTGATCCGAACACCTCAAACTTAGATTTGTATGTCCATTACACTTTTTTCCCAATCTTCCTCTGTCCAGTGTCTGTGTTCTTTTGCTCATCTTAATCTTTTCTTTTTATTGGCCAGTCTGAGGTATGGCTTTTTCTTTGCAACTCTGCCTACAAGGCCAGCATCCCGGAGTTGCCTCTTCACTGTTGACGTTGAGACTGTTGTTTTGCGGCGGGTACTATTTAATGAAGCTGCCAGTTGAGGACTTGTGAGGCCTCTGTTTCTCAAACTAGACACTCTAATGTACTTGTCGTCTTGCTCAGTTGTGCACCGGGGCCTCCCACTCCTCTTTCTATTCTGGTTAGAGAGTTTGCGCTGTTCTGTGAAGGTAGTAGTACCCAGCGTTGTACGAGATCTTCAGTTTCTTGGCAATTTCTCACGTGGAATAGCCTTCATTTCTCAGGACAAGAATAGACTGACGAGTTTCAGAAGAAAGTTATTTGTTTCTGGCCATTTTGAGCCTGTAATCGAACCCACAAATGCTGATACTCCAGATACTCAACTAGTCTAAAGAAGGACAGTTTTATTGCTTCTTTAATCAGGACAACAGTTTTCAGCTGTGCTAACATAATTGCAAAAGTGTTTCCTCATGATCAATTAGCCTTTTAAAAGGATAAACTTGGATTAGCTAACACAACGTGCCATTGGAACACAGGAGTGATGGTTGCTGATAATGAGCCTCTGTATGTCTATGTAGCTATTCACCCAAATATCTGCCATTTCCAGCTAAAATAGTCATTTATAACATTAACAATGTCAATAACAATAACCAAAAAAGTGTTAAACAAATTAAAATATATTTTATATCTGAGATTCTTCAATGTAGCCACCCTTTGCCTTGAGGACAGCTTTGCACACTCTTGGCATTCTCTCAATCATCTTCATGAGGTAGTCACCTGGAGTGCATTTCAAATAACAGGTGTGCATTGTTAAAAATTAATTTGTGGAATTTCTTTCCTTCTTAATGCGTTTGAGACAATAAGTTGAGTTGTGACAAGGTAGGGGTGGTATACAGAAGATTGCCCTATTTGGTAAAAGACCAAGTCCATATTATGGCAAGAACAGCTCAAATAAGAAAAGAGAAATGACAGTCCATCATTACTTTAAGACATGAAGTTCAGTCAATACGGAACATTTCAAGAACTTTGAATGTTTCTTCAAGTGCAGTCACAAAAACCATCAAGCGCTATGATGAAACTGGCTCTCATGAGGACCGCCACAGGAAAGGAAGACCCAGTTACCTCTGCTGCAGAGGATAAGTTGTAATGCCTCCTCCCTATAGGCTGTCGCATCGTTGTCAGTGATCAGGCCTACTACTGTTGTCATCAGCACACACCCCTGAGGGGGCCCCAAGTTTATTAGAGTTATCTGCACCTCAGATTGCAGCCCAAATAAATGCTTCACTGAGTTCAAGTCATAGACACATCTCAACATTAACTGTTCAGAGGAGACTGTGTGAATCAGGCCTTCATGGTCAAATTGCTGCAAAGAAACAGCTACTAAAGCACACCAATAATAAGAAGAGATTTGCTTGGGCCAAGAAACACCAGCAATGAACATCTGTCCTCTGGTCTGATGAGTCCAAATTGGAGATGTTTGGTTCCAACCGCCGTGTCTTTGTGAGACGGATGAACGAATGATCTCTGCATGTGTTGTTCCCACTGTGAAGCATGGAGGAGAAAGTGTGATGGTGTGGGGGTGCTTTGCTGAATTCAAGGCACACTTAACCAGCATGGCTACCACAGCATTCTGCAGCAATATGCCATCCCATCTGGTTTGCTCTTAGTGGAACTATATTTTGTTTTTTAACTGGACAATGACCCAAAACACACCTCCAGGCTGTGTAAGGGCTATTTGACCAAGAGGGAGAGTGATGGCGTGCAGCATCAGATGACCTGGCCTCCACAATCACCTGGCCTCAACCCAATTGAGATGGTTTGGGATGAGTTGGACCGCAGAGTGAAGGAATAGCAGCCAAAAAGTTCTTAGCATATGTGGGAACTCCTCCAAGACTGTTGGAAAAGCATTCCAGGTGAAGCTGGTTGAGAAAATGCCAAGAGTGTGCAAAGCTGTCATCAAAGCAAAGGGTGGCTACTTTGAAGAACCTAAAATATAACATATATTTTGATTTGTTTAACACTTTTTTGGTTACTACATGATTCCATGTGTTATTTTATAGTTTTAATGTCTTCACTGCTATTCTACTGTGTAGAAAATAGTAAAAATAAAGAAAAACCTTTGAATGAGTAAATGTGTCCTAACTTTTGACTGTTTATTTTAAATTTTTAAATTAACCTTTATTTAATTGGGCAAGTCAGTTAGGAAAAAAATCTTATTTACAATGACAGCTTCCCCCGGCCATAAACAGACCAATTTTGCACCACCCTGTGGGACTCTCAATCACAGCTGGATGTGATGCAGCCTGGATTCAAACCAGGTACTACAGTAACACCTCTTGTACTGAGATGCAGTGTTTTAGACCACTGCGCCACTTGAGTACCCGCTGGTACTGTATATAAGTTGGGGTCTCAACCAACTGTTGAGATTTCTACATTTGGTTGTGCATCAACAGTCACTTAATTAGCCCATGTCAGCAAACACATGTTTGATTGGTAAAATCGTCTAGCTGCCAGCTATCTAAACTTGTAGTAAGCATGGTCGAATTACTGCCCGGGGTGGGGTCCATTGATCATCAGTTATCATAATAAAAACTGCAAACATTTGCCTGCACTATGGCTAAATGTGTAGGATTGCAGGAAATTAGCTGTAAAACTGCTAATTTATTTCTCCGCCCCATGGCAATTTTTTTTTTATTTGCTCACAAGGTGTATGTGTGGGGATGGTGTGGGGGTATGGATGTGGGTACGAATACCCACAAGCCACTGCGGCCCCTCATGATGAGAATTTTTGAGGCCCTCACCCCATCAAAGTTAGTCATCCCTAATATACTATATCTTTAGAAATCTTCCATTATTAGACACAGGTGTTTCTAAGCTCAGCCTTACCTGACGTCATCTTGTCCCTGTAGCTTTTTTGAACACCTCGGCCTGAGTGGTGTGAACTGTCCCTAAGGATCACGGGAGTGGCTCAGTGCTCCTGGATACCATATGGCCCATCAGTGGACCTCTCACCCTGTCCTCTCACCCAGGAAATGAGCCACTGTGGGCCAGGCTCGGACAAAATTACTCCAGGTCCATCTTACCCCTCACTGTCCACAGGAGCATAAATAAAAACATCAATGAATGGCAGAAGGGTGAGAATAGGGCGTAGGAAACACTAATAGTGTTAAAAACTATAGTGAAATCCCCGTCTTCAGTGACAGACTACACAGACTACATTGTTATGTTATTTGGCTCATTGTTGTGTTATTTGGCTCATTGTTGTGTTATTTGGCTCATTGTTGTGTTATTTGGCTCATTGTTGTGTTATTTGGCTAGTTGTTGTGTTATTTGGCTAGTTGTTGTGTTATTTGGCTCATTGTTGTGTTATTTGGCTCGTTGTTGTGTTATTTGGCTCGTTGTTGTGTTATTTGGCTCGTTGTTGTGTTATTTGGCTCGTTGTTGTGTTATTTGGCTCGTTGTTGTGTTATTTGGCTCGTTGTTGTGTTATTTGGCTCGTTGTTGTGTTATTTGGCTCGTTGTTGTGTTTTTTGGCCCATTGTTGTGTTGTTTGGCTCATTGTTGTGTTGTTTTGCTCATTGTTGTGATATTTGGATCATTATTGTTATTTGGTTCATTGTTGTATTATTTGGCTCGGCTGATCAGGAGGGAAAGGTAGAGTCTATGGTGGGATGAAACTCAGGTCTCCTTTGTTCCTGATTGAATGGAAAACCCAGGATCCACCCTACTGCTGCTGATTTATAGCCAATAGAGCTGGCAGCATGCTGTAATTAGTGCTTTGGAAATCTGGCAGTCTCCTGCCTGCAAAGGTAAGGGCAGTGTTTGATTTCTCATGAATCGCCGGTTCATTTGAAGGTTAAAGCAATGTCTATGACCACACAGTATATGGTTTTATTGTAGCTGGCAGCGATCAGCAGTTGTAAAGCCAAGGACACATTAACTGAGTGGCATGGACTCAGTGAACTTGAAGAGGAGAGGAAGAGAGGAGAGACGTGGATAGTGAGACAATCTTTTGGGGGACAAATAGGACAGAAACACAGGAAGATAAACAGAAAAGAGACAGGCAGAATGCAGTGTTTACAGAAGTTGTGTACTCATCTTTTTATTGCCACGTAAGAAAGTTGAATACAGAACAGTGATAATATACTGCAGATGGAAAATGTATTTAATTATTTAAATTGTTCAACATCAAATCAATTGTACAAGAAAAATATAGAAAAAAGAGAAGAACACCAGTCAATCCAAAAACTAAACAACTCCAGTCAATCTATAAACTAAACAACTCCAGTCAATCTATAAACTAAACAACTCCAGTCAATCTATAAACTAAACAACTCCAGTCAATCTATAAACTAAACAACTCAAGTCAATCTATATACTAAACAACTCCAGTCAATCTATAAACTAAACAACTCCAGTCAATCTATAAACTAAACAACTCCAGTCAATCTATAAACTAAACAACTCCAGTCAATCTATAAACTAAACAACTCCAGTCAATCTATAAACTAAACAACTCAAGTCAATCTATATACTAAACAACTCCAGTCAATCTATAAACTAAACAACTCCAGTCAATCTATAAACTAAACAACACCAGTCAATCTATAAACTAAACAACTCCAGTCAATCCAAAAACTAAACAACTCCAGTCAATCTATAAAATAAACAACTCCAGTCAATCTATAAACTAAACAACTCCAGTCAATCTATAAACTAAACAACTCCAGTCAATCTATAAACTAAACAACTCCAGTCAATCTATATACTAAACAACTCCAGTCAATCTATAAACTAAACAACTCCAGTCAATCTATAAACTAAACAACACCAGTCAATCTATAAACTAAACAACTCCAGTCAATACATAAACTAAACAACACCAGTCAATCCAAAAACTAAACACCTCCAGTCAATCTATAAAATAAACAACTCCAGTCAATCTATAAACTAAACAACTCCAGTCAATCTATAAACTAAACAACTCCAGTCAATCTATAAACTAAACAACTCCAGTCAATCTATAAACTAAACAACTCCAGTCAATCCATAAACTAAACAACTCCAGTCAATCTATAAACTAAACAACTCCAGTCAATCCATAAACTAAACAACTCCAGTCAATCTATAAACTAAACAACTCCAGTCAATCTATAAACTAAACAACTCCAGTCATACCATAAACTAAACAACTCCAGTCATACCATAAACTAAACAACTCCAGTCATACCATAAACTAAACAACTCCAGTCAATCTATAAACTAAACAACTCCAGTCATACCATAAACTAAACAACTCCAGTCAATCTATAAACTAAACAACTCCAGTCATACCATAAACTAAACAACTCCAGTCATACCATAAACTAAACAACTCCAGTCAATCTATAAACTAAACAACACCAGTCAATCTATAAACTAAACAACTCCAGTCAATCTATAAACTAAACAACTCCAGTCAACTGATAAACTAAACAACTCCAGTCAATCTATAAACTAAACAACTCCAGTCAATCTATAAACTGAGATCCTCAGACCCCTTGTGAGACCATATGCTGACACATGCACATTTGTGGCCTGCTGGAGGTCATTTTGCAGGGCGCTGGCAGTGCACCTCCTTGCACAAAGGTGGAGGTAGCGGTCCTGCTGCTGGGTTGTTGCCCTCCTACGGCCTCCTCCACGTCTCCTGATGTACTGGCCTGTCTCCTGGTAGCGCCTGCATGCTCTGGACACTACGCTGACAGACACAGCAAACCTTTTTGCCACAGTTCGCATTGATGTGCCATCCTGGATGAACTGCACTACCTGAGCCACTTGTGTGGGTTGTAGACTCCGGCTCATGCTACCACTAGAGTGAGAGCACCGCCAGCATTCAAAAGTGACCAAAACATCAGCCAGGAAGCATAGGAACTGAGAAGTGGTCTGTGGTCACCACCTGCAGAATCACTCCTGTTTTGGGGGGTGTCTTGCTAATTGCCTATAATTTCCACATTTTGTCTATTCCATTTGCACAACAGCATGTGAAATGTATTGTCAATCAGTGTTGCTTCCTAAGTGGACAGTTTGATTTCACAGAAGTGTGATTGACTTGGAGTTACATTGTGTTGTTTAAGTGTTCCCTTTATTTTTTTGAGCAGTGTATATAAATACCACAGAATTAGTTGGACATAATTTTTATGATTGCATGATTACACTTCAGCTGATCTAATCAATGGAAGAATCGACATTAGTATTATAGAAAACATATTGATCCCTCCATGGGAACTGTATCCATTGGCCCTTGATAGAGTTCAACCCCCAGAAAAAGAACACACACAGATTGTATGGGTTTGATACCCTACCATTGATTCTGATATCAGATAAGAACTTTTATTAAAACACACACCATAATCAGATGGAAGAGAAACTGCAGATGTTTGATATCTTCACCCTCGTCATGTGTACGTACAAGATTTAGTTTCGTTTTTAATAGAAGGTAAAATAACACAAAATCAACAGGGTGACATAGTAGACAAAAACATGATTCAATATTCCATTGTTTCAATGACAGGGTGGAACTGGAATTAACTGGAATGTATTTAACTCACTTCCTCGAGGGAACCAAACAGCGTAAAATGTGTTCTAGAAGACCTGCAGAAACCCTTTAATATCAGCCCAATGTATGTATTCCTTTTTTACTTCATAAAAACTCTGACAATAACCGTTTGCTTGAAAAATACAAGTATGTTTCTCTGTCATACAGAATGGTTTGACAATAATTGCTAACATCACCGCCTGGTATGATTATTTACAGATACACTATAGTTGTGTGAACAAGAGCAATACATAAGGGGATACACTTCCCAAGAGCTGGATTCAATCCCTATCGCTGAAGTTCCGTGTTGTAGCCCGATTGACATGTAAAGGCAATGGTCTCGCGTTAGCAGAGACTGCATTCACGGAAAACACTGCATATGTCGGCTCAATTGGAAATTACCTAAACATTTCTAACACCATACACTGCTGAGCTTCGGCGATACAGATTGAATCCAGCCCTAAGCCTTCGTTATGTTTTAGGCTGGGTCGATGTAGCCGCCTATACAAACTGTACAACCAAAGCATACAAACATAACTTTATAATCAGATCAGGTTTAATCTCATCAGGTTTGTATAATTTATTGATTGAATGGGAAAGTCCTCATCCCCCTATACCAGATTTCCAAGATTAGTTTTTGAGTTTCTCCCCGTTACAGCAGGCAGTTTTTTTTTCTCTCTCTCTCGCTCTCTCGCTCTCTCGCTCTCTCGCTCTCTCGCTCTCTCTCAGTCATCTGAGAGATGCAGGCTCCCTCCCTCCCCCTCTTGTTCTCTCTCTCTCTCGCTCTCTCTCTCTGTCATCTGAGAGATGCAGGCTCCCTCCCTCCCTCCCCCTCTTGTTCTCTCTCCCTCTCTCTCACAGTCCCTCTCCCCCTAATTCTTTCCATCCCTCTCTCTAGAAAACACAGATTCCTTTCAGTCATTTCCTCTCTGAGATGAAGTGCCAGTGCTACACGTGTCACACTGCTTGCATAGCGAGTACCACCTCCCGCCGATTCAGCTTATACATGGTTCGCACTCGGGACCTCTGCTTTGCTGACACACGTGACCGCCCTCCTTGACAACGTTCCAACTGGTTGAGCCACCCAAAGGTACTAAGTGTATATCTCCATCCGCAACATTTTAAGCTAGCTGTGGAGTGAGCTTACGGTACGTTCTTAACTCTATTACACCAGATTGTAATTATATGTGTAAATAAAATCAAACCACGAGTTAAGTTAAGCCAGAGAGAGAGAGGAGAAAGGTATTTTAGCTGTAGTGTAGTTTTACAAGAAAAGGCTTGAGAAAAGGCTTGATTTGATCTGATATACTGTACATTATATATAACAAAAATCTAATTTATTATACACACAAAAATGTCCAGGTTTGTCAGACAGTTCCTTAATGTAGCCTCTTTGAGTGAAAATCGATATTGTACAGTTTTCCTCAATTGCTCCCCCAATCAGGGGTAGTTAATGTTGTGAAAACCCCTGTAACAGGATGTTGTTATTAATGAGCAACACAATACTACACAATACTAAACCATATTCATCCAGGCAGTTAATACAAGACTTCAGCTACATGCCTGGCTGCCCTAATTGAATCTGCCAACCTGATCCTTCGATCCATTTGCCCACGTGATGCAAGAGCAGGGCCAGGGAACGAGAGGGTCTGATTCTACTAATTAGGCCACACACACTTTCCAGTCTTAATTTTGGTCCTTTCAGCCAAGCAGACAACTTAGATTTTTGTCAGCAGGTTAATCAGGAACTAGGCTGGGTAGGCAGGAGCTTGCTGGCTCGGTGCTCTGCTAATTTCAGATACCTGGCTTTAGAGGGGAAGAAAGGGTCAGATATGATGAGGGAGAATTAGGCTCCATTCCAATATTCGAACGGGCACACATAGAATGAGGGAATGTATAGGTATGGTCATGCATTGAAAAATGCTGTGCTAGTGTGGAATGGAGTCTTGGAGTAAGGACACTCTGGCTCTCTCTACTATAATGACAATCCTGAGAAAGCAATCATTGACAAAGTAGTAGCAGTAGTAGCAGCAGTAGTAGTAGCAGTAGTAGCAGCAGCAGCAGTAGCAGCAGTAGTAGTAGTAGTACTACTACTACTAGTAGTAGTAGTAGTAGTAGTAGTAGTAGCAGTAGTAGTAGTAGTAGTAGTAGTAGTAGTAGTAGTAAGTAGTAGTAAGTAGTAGTAGTAGTAGTAGTAGTAGTAGTAGTAGTAGTAGTAGTAGTAGTATACTACACTAGTAACAGTCCAGTATCTCCTGCCCTCTCACTCTAGGAGCAGCATGACTGCTACATCAGAGTGAGGCCCGCTGACTGTGCTCTCATCTAACTGTGCTCTAATCTAACTGTGGTCTTGTCTAACTGTGCTCTAACTGTGCTCTCATCTAACTGTGCTCTCATCTAACTGTGCTCTCATCTAACTGTGCTCTAATCTAACTGTGATCTAATCTAACTGTGCTCTAATCTAACTGTGCTCTCGTCTAACTATGCTCTAACTGGGCTCTAACTGTGCTCTCATGTAACTGTGCTCTCATGTAACTGCGCTCTAACTGTGGTCTCATCTAACTTTGGTCTAACTTTGCTCTCATCTAACTGTGCTCTCGTCTAACTGTGCTCTAACTGTGCTCTAAATATGCTTTCATCTAACTATGCTCTAACTGTGCTTTCATCTAACTGTGCTCTCATCTAACTGTGCTCTCATCTAACTGTACTCTTGTCTAACTGTGCTCTAACTATGCTCTCATCTAACTATGCTCTAACTGTGCTCTCATCTAACTGTGCTCTCATCTAACTGTGCTCTCATCTAACTGTGCTCTCATCTAACTGTGCTCTCATCTAACTGTGCTCTCATCTAACTGTGCTCTCATCTAACTGTGCTCTCATCTAACTGTGCTTTTGTCTAACTGTGCTCTCGTCTAACTGTACTCTTGTCTAACTGTGCTCTAACTATGCTCTCATCTAACTATGCTCTAACTGTGCTCTCATCTAACTGTGCTTTTGTCTAACTGTGCTCTCATCTAACTGTGCCCCAACTGTGCTCTCATCTAACTGTGCTCTCATCTACCTGCGCTCTCATTAACTGCAGTTCAGCATTCATAGCCCTGGGTCTGGACGCTACCCTCTCTAACTGGATTCTGGACTTCCTGACAGACCACATGCTGTGAAGATTGGCAACAACACCTAAGGAGTCTCTATTTCCTAAAACTCTTAACACTAGTCAGGATTGAATTTACAGACGTGTTGCTGTGCGTTTTGTTGCCAACCTTACTTTGCTACCTGACAACTTTACGATTTTTACTTTTTAATTACCGTTTATATTTTTAGTTTTTCCCTCAACTTTTTTTTCCATTCAACTTTTTCACTCCGGACACTTTATCTGGACATGGTTCGTCAGCACCTTCAACAGCCGAAGCTAAGTAGTAACATTAACATGATGCCTTCTAATTGCAGTCGCTGTACTCATAATATACAGGAGAACGATCGCCTTACGGCGAGGCTAGCTGTGCTGCAAGCCCAGCTTCAGACGCAATCGTTAGGCAAGGGTAATTTCAGTGTAGGAAAGGATGAAACAGCGTCTGTGCCACCAGTAAGTACAGATAGTAGTATAAATCCCCTCGCACAGTCCCCGCAGCCGGACAACTTTCTCATTGTTTCTGGAGGGAAATGCTGTAGGAATGCTCAACCGGTGTCGCTCATTCAGCCGACAGAAACTTTCAACCGGTTTTCCCCATTAAGCAGCGAGTCGGAGTCTGAGGCCGAGTCTTCTCTTGTCTCTACTCCCATTATGGGGTCTGAGACGCCGAAGCTTCCCACCATTAGCTCTGACAAATTGAAAACCCTAGTCATTGGCAACTCCCTTACCCGCAGTATTAGACTTAATACGAATCACCCAGCGATCATACACTGTTCACCAGGGGGCAGGGCTACCGACGTTAAGGCTAATCTGAAGATGGTGCTGGCTAAAGCTAAAACTGGCGAGTGTAGAGAGTCTAGAGATATTCTTATCCACGTCGGCACCAACGATGTTAGGATGAAACAGTCAGAGGTCACCAAGCGCAACATAGCTTCAGCGTGTAAATCAGCTAGAAAGATGTGTCGGCATCGAGTAATTGTCTCTGACCCCCTCCCAGTTAAGGGGAGTGATGAGCTCTACAGCAGAGTCTCACAACTCAATTGCTGGTTGAAAACTGTTTTCTGCTCTCCCAAAAGATAGAATTTGTAGATAATTGGCCCTCTTTCTGGGACTCACCCACAAACAGGACCAAGCCTGGCCTGCTGAGGAGTGATGGACTTCATCCTAGCTGGAGGGGTGCTCTCATCTTATCTACCAACATAGACAGGGCTCTAACTCCTCTAGCTCCACAATGAAATAGGGTGCAGGCCAGGCAGCAGGCTGTTAGCCAGCCTGCCAGCTTAGTGGAGTCTGCCACTAGCATAGTCAGTGTAGTCAGCTCAGCTATCCCCATTGAGACTGTGTCTGTGCCTCGACATAGGTTGGGCAAAACTAAACATGGCCGTGTTCGCCTTAGCAATCTCACTAGGATAAAGACCTCCTCAATTCCTGCCAATTTTGAAAAAGATCGTGATACCTCACATCTCAAAATAGGGCTACTTAATGTTAGATCCCTCACTTCAAAGGCAGCTATAGTCAATGAACTAATCACTGATCATAATCGTGATGTGATTGGTCTGACAGAAACCTGGCTTAAGCCTGATGAATTTACTGTGTTAAATAAGGCCTCACCTCCTGGTTACACTAGTGACCATATCCCCCATGCATCCTGCAAAGGCGGAGGTGTTGCTAACATTTACGATAGCAAATTTCAATTTACCCCCCCAAAAAATGACGTTTTTGTCTTTTGAGCTTCTAGTCATGATATCTATGCAACCTACTCAATCTATTTTTATAGCTACTGTTTACAGGCCTCCTGGGCCATATACAGCGTTCCTCACTGAGTTCCCTGAATTCCTATCGAACCTTGTAGTCATAGCAGACAATATTCTAATTTTTGGTGATTTTAATATTCACATGGAAAAGTCCACAGACCCACTCCAAAAGGCTTTCGGAGCCATCATCGACTCAGTGGGTTTTGTGCAACATGTCTCTGGACCTACTCACTGCCACAGTCATACTCTGGACCTAGTTTTGTCCCATTGTCACGTTCCTGACCTATTTATGTTAGTTTTTGTGTGTTAGTTGGTCAGGACGTGAGGTTGGGTGGGCATTCTATGTTATCTGTTTCTATGTTGGTTTCGGTTTGCCTGGTATGGCTCTTGATTAGAGGCAGGTGGTTTGCGTTTGCCTCTAATTAAGAGTCATATTTAGGTAGGGCATTCTCACTGTTTGTTTGTGGGTGATTGTCTCCTGTGTCAGTATGTTTGTTCGTACCACACTGGACTGTAGCGTTTGTTTGTTTCGTTTTCGTTTCGATGTCGTCTGTTTCCTGTACGTAAGTTTATGTTTAGTTATATAAGTTTATGTTCAGGTTTCGTCAACGTCGTTTTGTTATTTTGTAGTTTGGAAAGTGTTTGTTTCGTTTCGTGTTTGCCATCATCGTTGTTATAATAAAGATGGCTTATTTCCCTGAGCCTGCGTTTTGGTCAGAAGATCCTTCTCTCCTCACCTCGTCCGAGGATGAGGAGAGCGTCACCCGTTACACCCATGGAGTAAATGTTGTAGATCTTAATGTTTTTCCTCATAATCCTGGACTATCGGACCACCATTTTATTACATTTGCAATCGCAACAAATAATCTGCTCAGACCCCAACCAAGGAGCATCAAAAGTCATGCTATAAATTCTCAGACAACACAAAGATTCCTTGATGCCCTTCCAGACTCCTTCTGCCTACCCAAGGACGTCAAAGGACAACAATCAATTAACCACCTAACTGAGGAACTCAATTTAACCTTGCGCAATACCCTAGATGCAGTTGCACCCCTAAAAACTAAAAACATTTGTCATAAGAAACTAGCTCCCTGGTATACAGAAAATACCCGAGCTGTGAAGCAAGCTTCCAGAAAATTGGAACGGAAATGGCGCCACACCAAACTGGAAGTCTTCCGACTAGCTTGGAAAGACAGTATCTTGCAGTATCGAAGAGCCCTCACTGCTGCTCGATCATCCTATTTTTCCAACTTAATTGAGGAAAATAAGAACAATCCAAAATGTGTTTTTGATACTGTCGCAAAGGTAACTAAAAAGCAGAATTCCCCAAGTGAGGATGGCTTTCACTTCAGCAGTAATAAATTCATGAACTTCTTTGAGGAAAAGATCATGATCATTTGAAAGCAAATTACGGACTCCTCTTTAAATCTGCGTATTCCTCCAAAGCTCAGCTGTCCTGAGTCTGCACAACTCTGCCAGGACCTAGGATCAAGAGAGACACTTAAGTGTTTTAGTACTATATCTCTTGACACAATGATGAAAATAATCATGGCCTCTAAACCTTCAAGCTGCATACTGGACCCTATTCCAACTAAACTACTGAAAGAGCTGCTTCCTGTGCTCGGCCCTCCTATGTTGAACATAATAAACGGCTCTCTATCCACCGGATGTGTACCAAACTCACTAAAAGTGGCAGTAATAAAGTCTCTCTTGGAAAAAGCCAAACCTTGACCCAGAAAATATAAAAAACTATCGGCCTATATTGAATCTTCCATTCCTCTCAAAAATTTTAGAAAAAGCTGTTGCGCAGCAACTCACTGCCTTCCTGAAGACAAACAATGTATACGAAATGCTTCAGTCTGGTTTTAGACCCCATCATAGCACTGAGACTGCACTTGTGAAGGTGGTAAATGACCTTTTAATGGCGTCAGACCGAGGCTCTGCATCTGTCCTCGTGCTCCTAGACCTTAGTGCTGCCTTTGATACCATCGACCACCACATTCTTTTGGAGAGATTGGAAACCCAAATTGGTCTACACGGACAAGTTCTGGCCTGGTTTAGATCTTACCTGTTGGAAAGATATCAGTTTGTCTCTGTGAATGGTTTGTCCTCTGACAAATCAACTGTACATTTCGGTGTTCCTCAAGCCTCCGTTTTAGGACCTCTATTGTTTTCACTATATATTTTACCTCTTGGGGATGTCAATCGAAAACATAATGTTAACTTTCACTGCTATGCGGATGACACACAGCTGTACATTTCAATGAAACATGGTGAAGCCCCAAAATTGCCCTCGCTAGAAGCCTGTGTTTCAGACATAAGGAAGTGGATGGCTGAAAACTTTCTACTTTTAAACTCGGACAAAACAGAGATGCTTGTTCTAGGTCCCAAGAAACAAAGAGATCTTCTGTTGAATCTGACAATTAATCTTGATGGTTGTAAAGTCGTCTCAAAGAAAACTGTGAAGGACCTCGGCGTTACTCTGGACCCTGATCTCTCTTTTGACGAACATATCAAGACTGTTTCAAGGACAGCTTTTTTCCATCTACGTAACATTGCAAAAATCAGACATTTTCTGTCCAAAAATGATGCAGAAAAATGTATCCATGCTTTTGTTACTTCTAGGTTGGACTACTGCAATGCTCTACTTTCCGGCTACCCGGATAAAGCACTAAATAAACTTCAGTTAGTGCTAAATACGGCTGCTAGAATCCTGACTAGAACAAAAAAATTTGATCATATTACTCCAGTGCTAGCTTTCCTACACTGGCTTCCTGTTAAGGCAAGGGATGATTTCAAGGTTTTACTGTTAACCTACAAAGCGTTGCATGGGCTTGCTCCTACCTATCTTTCCGAGTTGGTCCTGCCGTACATACCTACACGTACGCTTCGGTCACAAGACGCAGGCCTCCTAATTGTCCCTAGAATTTCTAAGCAAACAGCTGGAGGCAGGGCTTTCTCCTATAGATCTCCATTTTTATGGAATGGTCTGCCTACCCATGTGAGAGACGCAGACTCGGTCTCAACCTTTAAGTCTTTACTGAAGACTCATCTCTTCAGTGGGTCATATGATTGAGTGTAGTCTGGCCCAGGAGTGTGAAGGTGAACGGAAAGGCGCTGGAGCAACGAACCGCCCTTGCTGTCTCTGCCTGGCCGGTTCCCCTCTCTCCACTGGGATTCTCTGCCTCTAACCCTATTACAGGGGCTGAGTCACTGGCTTACTGGTGCCCTTTCATGCCGTCCCTAGGAGAGGTGCGTCACTTGAGGGGGTTGAGTCACTGACATGATCTTCCTGTCTGGGTTGGCGCCGCCCCCCTTGGTTTGTGCCGTGGCGGAGATCTTTGTGGGCTATACTCGGCCTTGTCTCAGGATGGTAAGTTGGTGGTTGAAGATTTCCCTCTAGTGGTGTGGGGGCTGTGCTTTGGCAAAGTGGGTGGGGTTATATCCTTCCTGTTTGGCCCTGTCCCGGGGTATCATCGGATGGGGCCACAGTGTCTCCTGACCCCTCCTGTCTCAGCCTCCAGTATTTATGCTGCAGTAGTTAATGTGTCGGGGGGCTAGGGTCAGTTTGTTATATCTGGAGGACTTCTCCTGTCTTATCCGGTGTCCTGTGTGAATTTAAGTATGCTCTCTCTAATTCTCTCCTTCTCTCTCTCTTTATTTCTCTCTCTCGGAGGACCTGAGCCCTAGGACCATGCGTCAGGACTACCTGGCATGATGACTCCTTGCTGTCCCCAGTCCACCTGGCCTTGCTGCTGCTCCAGTTTCAACTGTTCTGCCAGCGGCTATGGAACCCTGACCTGTTCACCGGACGTGCTAAAAAAGCCAACTGACATTTACTCCTGAGGTGCTGACTTGCTGCACCCTCGATAACTACTGTGATTATTATTATTTGACCATGCTGGTCATTTATGAACATTTGAACATCTTGGCCATGTTCTGTTATAATCTCCACCCGGCACAGCCAGAAGAGGACTGGCCACCCCTCATAGCCTGGTTCCTCTCTAGGTTTCTTCCTAGGTTTTGGCCTTTCTAGGGAGTTTTTCCTAGCCACCGTGCTTCTACACCTGCATTGCTTGCTTGTTGGGGTTTCATGCTGGGTTTCTGTACAGCACTTTGAGATATCAGCTGATGTACGAAGGGCTATATAAATACATTTGATTTGATTAACACTGGGGTTCCCCATGGGTGTGTCCACAGCACTCTTCTGTACTCCCTGTTCAGCCACGACTTTGTGGCTTTGCACGACACCAACTCCATCATCAAGTTTGCTGACGACACCACGGTTGTAGGCCTGATAACCAACAACGATGAGTCAGCCTACAGGGAGGAGGTAAGTAGACTGGCATTGTGAACAACCTCTTCGTCAACATCAGTAAAACAAAGGAGTTGATTGTTGACGGGAAAACGTTGACGGGAAAACGCCCCGATCCACATTAACTCAACTGCAGTAGAGAGTCAGCAGTTTTAAGTTCCTCTGCGTCCACATCACCGAGGACTTGACATGTATGGGGTTCCATATCTACTGTTTTGTATAATGCTGATGTCTATTGTGTTTGCTATTCACCAACATGGACCACTCTTGACAAGAGGGCGCAACAGTGTCTCTAGTTCCTAAGGTAGCTGACCACTGCTGCACCATCGAGAGCATCCTGACTGGTTGGATCACGGCCTGGTACGGGAATTGCTCCGTCCACGACCTCAAGGCCCTCCAGAGGGTGGTGAAGATGACCCAGTACATCATAATAATATATATAATATTGGACTATATATTCTGCCTCCCTGTATTATACTTATAATAACATGTTTATTCTATTTCCTGAGCCATTTACTTTATGTTCGTATTCTTATCTTTTAATATTTCTTATTATTGTTGCATTGTCCAGAAGGAACCTGCCAGTAAGCATTTGGTTGGACGGTGTATACCATGTGTATCCCGTACAAACGACTAATAGAAATTGGTGCTGGGGAGAAGTCAGGAAGGATTACTCTTCTCTATTAGGTTATGTTGAGTGTAGAATGCGGCTCAGACAACATACAATGAGTTCCAAAAGTATTGGGACAGTGACACATTTGTTGTTATTTTGGCTCTGTACTTCAGCACTTTGGATTTGAAATCATGTAATGACTCTGAGGTTAAAGTACAGACTGTCAACTTTAATTTTAGGATATTTTAGAAATTGTTTAGAAATTACAGCACTTTTTGTACATAGTCCCCCCCATTTTAGGGTACTAAAAGTATTGGGACAAATCTACATATGTGTATTGAAATAGTAACAAAGTAAGCATTTGGTCCCATATTCATAGCACACAATGAGTACATCAAGCTTGTGACTCTAAAAACTTGACAAACTATAAAGGAATGGTAAATAACGTATTGTGTCATTTTGGAGTCAGTTTTATTGTAAACAATAAAATAATATGTTTGTAAACACTTCTACATTAATGTGGATGCTACCATCATTATGGATAATCCTGAATGAATCATGAATAATGATGAGTGATAAAGTTACAGATGCACAAATAGAGTCACAACCTTGCTGTAGTCATCGCATGCTTTAAAATATATACTTTTTACTACTTTAATATGCACTACATGACCAAAAGTATGTGGACACCTGCTCATTGAACATCTCATTCCAAATCATGACCATTACTATTGTCACAATTCCGATGGTGAAAATGAAGGAGTCAGGTGCAGAGAGCAGGGTAATAATGTGCAAGTGGAAATGTATTATTTCACCCAGAAATAATCTCTGAAACGGCTATGCCACTCAGCAACGGGCGCGTCAAAATTACTGTCCAACATTAATCAGGACCGACTCCACTATACAAAACACACCACCATAACAAACAGAAAAACAAGCCCGCACAAAAGTCGGCGGGCCAACAGGGTTTAAATAACCCCCTAACCTAAACACAAAACAGGTGATACCAATTAGACAAACTAAAATGAAAACAGAAAAGGGGATCGGTGGCAGCTAGTAGACCGGAGACGACGACCGCCGAGCGCCGCCCGAACGGCAAGAGGCACCATCCTCGGCGGGATTCGTAACAACTATGGAGTTGGTCCCCCCTTTGCTGCTACAACAGCCTCCACTCTTCTGGGAAGGCTTTCCACTAGATGTTGGAACATTGCTGCTGGGACTTGGTTCCATTCAGCCACAAGAGTATAAGTGAGGTCGGGCACTGATGTTCGGCGATTAGGCCTGGTTCGCAGTCAGAGTTCCAATTCATCCCAAATATGTTTGATGGGTTTGACGTCAGGGCTCTGTGCAGGCCAGTCAATTTCTTCCACAACGAACTCGACAAACCATTTCTGTATGGACATCTCTTTGTGTACAGGGGCATTGAAACGGGAACGGGTCTTTGTTGCCACAAAGTTGGAAACACAGAATCGTCTAGAATGTCATTGTATGCTGTAGTGTTACGATTTCCCTAACCCAAACCATGAAAAACAGCCCCAGACCATTATTCCTCCTCCACCAAACTTTACAGTTGGAACTATGCATTGGGACGGATAGCGTTCTCCTGGCATCCGCCAAACCCAGATTCGTCCATCGGACTGCCAGAGGGTGAAGCGTGATTCATCACTCCAGAGAACGCGTTTCCACCGCTCCAGGGGGCGAGCTTTACACCCCTCCAGCCGACGCTTGGCATTGCACATGGTGATCTTAGGCTTGTGTGCGGCTGCTCAGCCATGGAAACCTCTTTCATGAAGCTCCTGACAAACAGTTCTTGTGCTGAAATTGCTTTCATAGGCCGATCACTTTACAGGTAGTGTACTGACCTGTTGCACCCTCTACAACCACTGTGATTATTATTATTTGACCCTGCTGGTCATCTATGAAAGTTTGAACATCTTTGCAATGTACTGTTATAATCTCCACCCGGCACAGCCAGAAGAGGACTGGCCAACCCTCAGAGCCTGGTTCCTCTCTAGGTTTCTTCCTAGGTTCCTGCCTTTCTAGGGAGTTTTTCCTAGCCACCGTGCTTCTACATCTACATTGCTTGCTGTTTGGGATTTTAGGTTTGGGTTTCTATATAGCACTTTGTGACATTGACTGATGTAAAAGGGCTTTATAAATACATTTGATTGATTGATCGATTGAGAGGCAGTTTGGAACTCGGTAGTGAGTGTTGCAACCGAGGACAGACGCATTTTACGCGCAACGCGCTTCAGCACTTGGCTGTCTCGTTCTTTGCGCTTGCGTGGCCTACCACTTTGTGGCTGAGCCGTTGTTGCTCCTATACTTTTCCACTTCACAATAACAGCACTTACAGTTGACCGGGGCATCTCTAGCAGGGCAGAAATTTTATGAACTGTTGGAATGGTGCCATCCTATGACGGTGCCACGTTGAAAGTCACTGAGCTCTTCAGTAAGGCCATTCTATTGCCAATGTTTGTCTATAGAGATTGCATGGCTGTGTGCTCGATTTTATACACCTGCCAGCAACGGGTGTTGCCAAAATAGCCGAATCCACTAATTTGAATGGGTGTCCACATACTTTTGTATGTATACAGTGCCTTCGGAAAGTATTCAGACCCCTTGACTTTTTCCACATTTTGTTACATTACAGCCTTATTCAAAATGTATTAAATAAAACAAAAATCCTCAGCAATCTACATACAATATCCCATAATGAAAAATAGTAAACAGGTTTTAGACATTTTTGCAAATTTATAAAAAATAAAAAAAATGAAATACCTTATTTACCTAAGATTTCAGACCCTTTGCTATGAGACTTGAAATTGAGCTCAGGTGCATCCTGTTTCCATTGATCATGCTTGAGATGTTCTTACAATTTGATTGGAGTCCACCTGTTTGTAAATTCAATTGATTGGACATGATTTGGAAAGTTACACAACTGTCTTTTAAAGGTCCCACAGTTGACAGTGCATGTCACAGCAAAAACCAAGCTATGAGGTCGAAATAATTATCCGTAGAGCTCCGAGACAGGATTCTGTCGAGGCACAGATCTGGGGAAGGGTACCAAAAAATGTCTGCAGCACTGAAGGTCCCCAAGAATACAGTGCCCTCCATCATTCTTAAATGTAAGAAGGGCCTTGGTCACCGGGAGAAGGGCCTTGGTCAGGGAGATGACCAAGACCCCAATGAGCTCTAGAGTTCCTCTGTGGAGATGGGAGATCCTTCCAGAAGGAAAACCATCTCTGCAGCACTCCACCAATCAGGCCTTTATGGTATAGTGGCCAGACGGATGCCTCTCCTCAGTAAAATGTGCATGACAGCCTGCTTGGAGTTTTCCAAACGGCACCTAAAGAATTATCAGACCATGAGAAACAAGATTCTCTGGTATGATGAAACAAAGATTGAACTCTTTGGCCTGAATGCCAAGCATCACGTCTGGAGGAAACCTGGCACCAAGGTGAAGCATGGTGGTGGCAGCATCATGCTGTGGGGATGTTTTTCAGCGGTAGGGATGGGAGACTTGTCAGGATCGAGGGAAAGAGGAATGGAGCAAAGTACTGAGAGACCCTTGATGAAAACATGCTCCAGAGCGCTCAGGACTTCAGACTGGGGTGAAGGTTCACTTTCCAACAGGACAATGACCCTAAGCACACAGCCAAGTCAACAATACAGGAGTGACTTCGGGACAAGTCTCTGAATGTCCTTGAGTGGCCCAGCCAGAGCCCGGACTTGAACCTGATCGAACATCTCTGGAAAGACCTGAAAATAGCTGTGCAGCAACCTTTCCCATCCAACCTGACAGAGCTTGAGAGGATCTGCAGAGAAGAATGGGAGAAACTCCCCAAATATAGGTGTGCCAAGCTTGTAGCGTCATACCCAAGAAGACTCAAGGCTGTAATCGCTGCCAAAGGTGCTTCAACAAAGTACTGAGTAAAGAGTCTGAATACTTATGTAAAGTATTTCTAACATTTCTAAACCCCTTTTTTTTGTCATTATGGGCTATTGGTGTAGATTGATGTGGAAAACCTTTCCGAAGGCACTGTATATAGTGTACATATAAGTGGATTTGGCACAATACTCTTGGTTCCCTAAAATGCGGGGACTATTTACAAAAAGTGCTGTAATTTCTAAACGATTCACCTGAAAATACCCTCAAATTAAAGCTGACAGTCTTCACTTTAACCTCATAGTCATTGTATCATTTCAAATCCAAAGTGCTGGAGTACAGAGCCAAAACAACAACAAATGTGTCACTGTCCCAATACTTTTGGAGCTCACTGTATGTTCTGCTTTGCCTGCCTGGTTTCTTTGTCTACTTGTATCCCTGCCTGCTTTCTCTGCCTACCTGCATCCCTGCCTGCCCATCTGCTTGCCTGCCTGCCTTTCTGTCCACTTACCTGCCTCCCTCCCTGCCTGCCTCCCTGCCTGCCTGCCTCCCTGCCAGCTTCCATGCTTGCCTGACTCCCTGCCTGCCTCCCTACCTCCCCATCTGCCTGCCTGCCTGCCTGCCTGCCTGCCTCCCTGCCTGCCTGCCTGCCTGCCTCCCTGCCTGCCTGCCTGCCTGCCTGCCTGCCTCCCTCCCTCCCTGCCTGCCTGCCTCCCTGCCTGCCTGCCTCCCTCCCTGCCTGCCTCCCTGCCTCCCTGCCTGCCTGCCTGCCTGCCTGCTGCCATGAGATCAGTGTGAACTTTAAGGATGACAGTATGGGGTTCAAATGTCCAGATTTCTGCATGGCTGGATTAATTCAACTGAGTATTGTGATAATGCACATCCTGAAAACATTTACCTGTTTTAATCCTGTCTTTCCCAGTGGAACCACGAGCTGAGCAAAAACGAGAAAATGAGAAAGAAAATCAACTACCGGGATGTTTACAACCAGTACAGAGTGCTTTCTATAGGCTGCAAACTGACTATAAATTCAGGTTGTATAGATTTTACTGTTCAATTTGCTTGAAGACGTCTTGTCTTCTACTTTTAGACCATTTCATATTTGGATGCCCTAGCAACAGTATTTTCCACAAACACCAGAGTGAAGTGGTCGCCAAAGTTCAAGAGGACACAGTCATACAAAAATACAAAAAGAAATACATTTTTTTGGCACATTGTATTAATCACAATATTCTGTAGCAATAATACACATGAGGGATGACACTTCAGGGGGAAAATCTCTCAGTAGGGTTTCATAGTTATTATCGGGGCCTCGACCATACACCGTAGAACAGAAATGATTCAGAACCACATTTAGCTCTCTTTTTACATTTTCTTTACCTGAAGTTTGTCTTTTCTAAGAGGGATAGATAGAATGAAAGAGAGAGAAAAAGGAACATGTTAAAAGATGGCGGTATCACTACAACTGGCCATGGTCTGTAGTCACACTTTTAAATATTGGATCACAGATTCTCTGTGTGAACAGCATTAGGACTGATGCGTTTTTCAGGTGTACAGTACTGTCCTCCAAGTGATGCTTCTGCCTCCTTGCCTTCGGGCCAGCAGTGATCAAGTACTGTTCTTCAAATATACAGGACAATAATCTCCAGAATATGTTGACGACCGAGTGAGTTTCAAGGTTACAAGAGCAGAAGAAAGCCCATAATGTTCGTAGCCCAAAGCCCATAACCCATAGCCCTAAAACTGTGACCAATTAAATGGCTTTGTAGGAGAGAGCGGCTTTAATGAATGTCCTTTCCTTCCCCACAGTTTGTTGTTTCCCGACTCAATGTTTTAGCTCCAGCCATTGCGGTGTCCATAGATCTCATATTGCTTGTCGGATTTGGTAACGCAATCCATGGCAATCTCATGTTTCCTTTTGCTGTTGCTGTATTCACGTTTCACTGTCATTGGTTGATTATGGTACCATTACACAGGATATATTATAACACACACAATGAATTTGATACTTCTGTTGGACGTTGTCATGAATATACCATCCCGCCCCCCTCCCATGACTGAGGGTCTGTGTAGGATTGACTGAGAGTCACTTGTGCAGTGATCCACTCATACTGGACGACAAATGCAAGCACACTGCCACACCACCAGGGTGCTCTGTTCTGGCCCCCACTACCAGGACACACCACAACCAGGGCCTTACACATCTCTGTCCTCTCCCGCTCTGCCTAATAGGTGACTCTGCTTTGGAGACTATCGTCCCCTTCTCCCACTCTCTCACACAGTCACCTCCGTCTTACTGTTGGTCACAAAGTAAGGCTGAGTGGGCAGGAAGTGCTGACTGTGGCTCTGGGAGCGGGACTGACTGTGCAGCTCGTTGATCTGCTCCACCGTGCACTGGGGCCTCTTGGAGCCGTAACCCTTCCTCCTACCCACCGTCTCAGTCCCGTCCCAGCCCTTCGGCCCCATTCCTCCCCCCATCCCCCTGGGGACTGCGATGGTGTTGGAGCTGTAGGCAAGCGAGTGGTGTTGTTGCTGCTGATGTTGGTGGTGTTGTTGGTGGTGAGGACCAGGAACCGTCCCGGTGTGGTGGTGAGGACCAGGAACCATCCCGATGTGGTGGTGAGGCCCCGGGAAAGTCCCTGTTCTAGTCATGCTGGACATGGTCATGGCTCCTGGACCTTTATTACTGAGCCTGTCACCACTGTTGCTGAGTCTTTGGGGCTTCTGTCCGTTCTGCTTGGGTGCGGTCAGCATGGTGGAGCCCTGGTAGCTGCTGGATAGGATGGGCAAACTGCTGGGCATCTCTGTGATGTAGGTGGCCACTGGCTTGGGGCCCAGGGATCCCAGGGTGCTGATGGGACTCAAAGGGTTGTTGTGGGCCATGGAGTTGTTGTGGGCCATGGAGTTGTTGTGGGCAATGGGGTTTTTGTGAGCCATGGGGTTGTTGTGGGCCATGGAGTTGTTGTGGGCCATGGAGTTGTTGTGGGCCATGGGGTTGTTGTGGGCCATGGAGTTGTTGTGGGCCATGGGGTTGATGTGGGACATGGGTTTGGTGTGGGCCATGGGGTTGATGTGGGGCATGGGGTTGTTGTGGGCCATGGGGTTGTTGTGGGGCATGGGGTTGTTGTGGGGCATGGGGTTGATGTGGGCCATGGGGTTGTTGTGGGCCATGGGGTTGTTGTGGGCCATGGGGTTGTTGTGGGGCATGGGGTTGTTGTGGGCCATGGGGTTGTTGTGGGCCATGGGGTTGTTGTGCGCCATGGGGTTGTTCATTGGATTGTGGGTCAAGGTGGGGTTATTCATTGGGTTGTGGGACATAGCGTTGTTGGTCATGGGGTTCATAGGTCGCATAGGGTTCATGTGTTGGAGGGGGAGGCCTCCTTTGGACGGCAGCTCCATCATCAGACGCGGTTTGTTGTAGAAGTCACCGTTGGACTTGGCCGCTGCATGGGGATAGAGGCAGAAGCACAGGTTAGGGAAAGAGGTTTCCTAGTTTATAACACAGATGGGCAACTACGCTCCTCAAGCACTTTTGGTATCCTATATACTGTAAAAGTAGAAAAAAGTATTATCTTTATTTACAAGGACAACATTTTCAGTTATTTTTCAGGTTGTGCACTTACAATTACCTTCAACTCTGGTTCTTACTGTAATACACTCTGGTTCTTACTGTAATACACTCTGGTTCTTACTGTAATACAAGCTGGTTCTTACTGTAATACACTGGTTCTTACTTTAATACACTCTGGTTCTTACTGTAATATCATACCGATAACAAACATGTAGCATTGTTCAGATAATAAGGAACTCACATCCTTCAGCCATGTCATTCAGGTTCCATTCATCACACCCACTCTCTCTCACACTGCATCTCAGATTATCAATGACAAACTTTATTATGAACATTAGTTTCCTTTATCGAGCCTTGAGTCTAAAAGAAAATATGTTTTCACTTAACCCTATGGGAGGAGAAACGTATATTATATTTCGATCAACCTTTCTAACGGCCGTGTATTCATCCAGACAGACTCCCCTCAAGGAAAAACACATGAATTTCACGTGATCACATATGATTTTATGTGAAGTTAATGTGATAACATGTGCAAGACGTGATAACAGATGACAACATTTGAGCACATGTGAAAACCCACATGTGAAAACCCAGGTGTCAAATGCAATTGAGATATTTTATCTTAAAAGGCATAATTGACATTATTCAAATTAAACAGGCATGGTCCCTGCAGGTTTTGTCTTGTTCCTGGTTTGTTCAAGGGACATCCCAAGAAAGTTTTTAGGATGTTCTTAGAATGTTGTGTCATGGTCAGCTGGAGGTTTTTGTCTATTTGTCTAGTTGCAGTGAAAATAGAGTAAATACACTAGTTAGTGTATTTTTACAGCTAAATTAAGGTATGAATGTCTTGGTTACGTTGAGGGAGAGGTTGTTATTCTGGCACCACACGGCCAGGTCTCTGACTCGTCGTTGTCGGTGATCAGGCCTACCACTGTTGTGTCATCTGCAAGCTTAATGATGGTGTTGGAGTCGTGCCTGGCCATGCAGTCGTGGGTGAACAGGGAGTACAGGAGGGGACTGAGCACGCACCCCTGGGGAGCTCCAGTGTTGAGGATCAGTGTGACAGATGTGTTGCTACCTACCCTCACCACCTGGGGGCGGCCCGTCAGGAAGTCCAGGATCCAGTTGCAGAGGGAGGTGTTTAGTCCCAGGATCCTTAGCTTAGTGATGAGCTTTGAGGGTACTATGGTGTTGAACGCTGAGCTGTAGTCAATGAATAGCATTCTAACATAAGTGTTCCTTTTGTCCAGGTGGGAAAGGGCAGTGTGGAGTGCAATAGAGGTTGCATCATCTGTGGATCTGTTTAGACGGTATGCAAATTGGAGTGGGTCTAGGGTTTCTGGTATAATGCTGTTGATGTGAGCCATTACCAGCCTTTCAAAGCACTTCATGGCAACGGACGTTAGTGCTACGGGTCTGTAGTCATTTAGGCAGGTTGCCTTTGTGTTCTTGGGCACAGGGACTATGGTGGTCTGCTTGAAACATGTTGGTAATACAGACTCAATCAGGGACATGTTGAAAATGTCAGTGAAGACGCCTGCCAGGTGGTCAGCACATGCCTGGAGAACACGTCCTGGTAATCCATCTGGCCCCACAGCCTTGTTTGTGTATGTTGACCTGTTTAAAGGTCTTACTCACGTTGGCTACGGAGAGCGTGATCACACAGTCGTCAGGACGAGCTGATGTTCGCATGCATGCCTCAGTGTTGCTTGCCTCAAAGCGAGCATAGAAGTGATTTAGCTCATCTGGTAGGCTCGTGTCACTGGGCAGCTCGCGGCTGTGCTTCCCTTTGTAGTCTGTAATAGTTTGCAAGCCCTGCCACATAAGACAAGTGTCGGAGCCGGTGTAGTATGATTCAATCTTAGCCCTGTATTGACACTTTGCCTGTTTAATGGTTCGTCGCAGGGCATAGTAGGATTTCTTGTAAGCTTCCGAGTTAGAGTCTCGCACCTTGAAAGCTGCAGCTCTACCCTTTAGCTCAGTGCGAATGTTGCCTGTAATCCATGGCTTCTGGTTGGGGTTTGTACGTACAGTCACTGTGGGGACGATGTCCTCGATGCACTTTTTGATAAAGCCAGTGACTGATGAGGTATACTCCTCAATGCCATCGGAAGAATCCCAGAACATGTTCCAGTCTGTGATAGCAAAACAGTCCTGTAGTTAAGCATCTGCTTCATCTGACCACTTTTTTATAGACCGAGTCACTGGTGCTTCCTGCTTTAATTTTTGCTTGTAAGCAGGAATCAGGAGGATAGAGTTGTGGACGGATTTACCAAATGGAGGGCGAGGGAGAGCTTTGTAGGCGTCTCTGTGTGTGGAGTACAGGTGATCTAGATTTTATTCCCCTCTGGTTGCACATTTAACATGTTGATGGAAATTTGGTAGAACTGATTTAAGTTTCCCTGCATTAAAGTCTCCGGCCACTAGGAGCACCGCCTCTGGGTGAGTGGTTTCCTGTTTGCTTATTTCCTTTTACAGCTGACTGAGTGCGGTCTTAGTGCCAGCATCTGTCTGTGGTGGTAAATAAACAACCATGAAAAGTATAGCTGAAAACTCTCTAGGCAAGTAGTGTAGCCTGCAATTTATCACAATATACTCTACTTCAGGCGAGCAAATTCTAGAGACTTCCTTAGATTTCGTGCACCAGCTGTTGTTTACAAATATGCACAGACCACCCTCCCTTGTCTTACCGGTGTGCTGTTCTATCTTGCCGGTGCAGCGTGTATCCCGCTAGCTGAATACCATGTCGTCATTCAGCCACGATTCCGTGAAACATAGGATATTACAGTTTTTGATGTCCCGTTGGTAGGATATTCGTGATCTAGTTTATTGTCCAATGATTGCACGTTGGCGAGTAGTATTGACGGTAATGGCAGCTTTCCCACTCGCCTTTTCCGGGTCCTGACCAGGCATCTGGCTCTTTGTCCTCTGTAGCTGCGTCGCTTCCTCTTGCAAATAACGGGGATGTCGGCACTGTGGGGTGTTTGGAGATTGTCTTCTGTGTCCTGCTTGTTGAAGAAAAAATCTTTGTCTAATCCAGGTGAGTGATTGCTCTCCTGATATCCAGAAGCTCTTTTTTGCCATAAGATATGGTTGCAGAAACATTATGTACAAAATAAGTTACAAATAACGCGAAAAAAAACACATAATAGCACAATTGGTTAGGAGACCGTAAAACTGCTGGCATTTCTTCCGGCTCCATTTTCGCTGTAGCTCTGCCACCTTCTGACATACTGTACAAGCAGCCAATGGCGGATGTGGTGGATTGAGACGCAGCCAATGCAAGAAAACAGATATCTCTAGCTTAAAGAGACAGAATTTGATCTGGATTTTTAAATTATGCTAACATCGACTCTAGGGGTTTAAATAATACACATTGGCATTTAAGCCAATTATATTATATGACTGAGAGACTGAAAAACAGTTTCTATCTCAAGGCCATCAGCCTATTAAACAGCCATGCCTAGCACATTAGAGGCTGTTGCCTATAAACATAGACTAGGAATCACTGGCCACTTTAAGGAATGGAACACTAGTCACTTTAATAATGTTTACATATCTGGCATTACTCATCTCATATGTATATACTGTTTTCTATACTATTCTACGGTATCTTAGTCACTTAATAATGCTTACATATATTGTATTACTCATCTCATATGTATATACTGTTTTTCTATACTATTCTAAGGTATCATAGTCACTTAATAATGCTTACATATATTGTATTACTCATCTCATATGTATATAGTGTAGTCTATACTATTCTACTGTATCTTAGTTCGTTCCGCTCTGACATCACTCGTCCATATGTATATAGTCTTAATTCATTCCTACTTAGATTTGTGTGTACTGGGTATATGTTGTGTAATTTGTTAAATATTACTTGTTAGATATTACCACACTGTCTGAGCTAGAAGCACAAACATTTCGCTATACCCGCAATAACATATGCTAATCACGTGGATGTGACCAATTTTTTTTATTTGATTTGACTGTTGCCTCCTGTTTAAGTTTATTGTGTTGGTAATGACCTTTTTTTAAATTATAATTTTGGGGGGGAGGTCGTTAGCTACAGTATCTTCAGCATAGCCTAGCTTTTAGCTAGCTAGCTAGCTAGCTGCTCTGCGGTCCAAGCTAGCTTGACTTGCTAGAAAGTTATAGAAATAAGTTGAGGAAAAAGTAACTAAACAAAACATATTTATTATCAACTGAAACAATATGTCTTTCCTGTTTTGAATGAAAATGTCATATTTTGCAATCTCCCAAAATAAATGTGATATCTGACGAGAGACTATGCTCTCCTCCTTCTTGTCTTGCGTTGTGAAATCAAGGGGCCAGGATTCTGGTCTAGAAGCACAGCTTTGACTGCTCCTACAGTTTTGCGTTGGTACTGTAGTTTTAACTGACGCCCGGCCCAGAAAGACAATTTCCATACACCGCCACATAGAGAAGTCAGATTAGAAAATTTCTAAGACACTTTAATCATCACCTTTGTGCACAAAACATCCATTGAATTAGTCAAATAATTGTTGCTGAGGCCAATCCTATTTTACATCCCTCACAGCCAAAGATACAGTTTTAGCATTTTATAGTCATCCAATGTCTGCCATGTTTTTGGACCTTGTGATGATGTAGTCGCTGCTTGCGCTGCTCCCTGTGTGCACTGAGTGCTAGTGCACATGTGATGTTAATCTTTTTTAAATCAAATTGAATTGTACATGCTTCCTAAACAACAGGTGTAGACTAACCTAGCGCTCCGGTACCACTTGCCATGAGGTAGTAGAGAGAACAGTCCATGACCTGGGCGGCTGGAGTCCTTCACAATCTCCAGGGCCTTCCCTCGCCTGGCATAGAGGTCCTGGATGTCAGGGATGTTGGTCCCTATAAACCGTATGCAACACGGATATAGACGGTCCATGAATCGACGTATGGAAACGTGAGTAGATTGGAAAACATAAAGGAAAATGCCTCACACTGCGGCTCATGCTCCCAGGTGATATTTATATTCAACGTTTTGACCTTTAGATCTTCATTAGGCAACGTGAGTAGATTACCTTGACAACAACAGGCGGACATCTAAGATGCAGTCTACAGTTCTTATTATACCTCAGTGTGTGTAACCCTATCCTATGCTCTCCAGCCAGTAGCGGAACAAGACTGAATGAAATTGACGAGCTGTGTAATGAAATATGTCACGATGTAAATGGGGCATCATGATGAAGTCTCCCCTGCTCATGGTGTTGTTCATGCACTGCTTGATAGCAGCCAAGTCAAGCATGTTTTAGAACACAGCAACAGGTTCTTCCTCCCACTGAGTACAGACTTGCCATCTGATCCAAAACATTAGTCGATACTCGCTCAGCTGCTGCCCGTAATGGATCCTTTCCCAGATATGGAAAGCCGTTCAGCATGAATCCGAATAATACTCATCAGAGATGTCTTGATCTGAGTATTTTTCATTCAGATCTTGTAGCAACACTAACACAACATGTGCATTCATTCCTCTTGGTCTAGCAGTTGGAAATGATGCACACGCTCATTGTGTAGCCTACTCCAACTAGGCCAAAATTAGACTGATAAAGAATTTTTGGATTCGGTGGACTGATACAGGGTACACCGTTTTGAGATTATAATTAGAATAGATACACTAGAATGGTGCACCCTTGTGATTACATAACTATTCATTGTTCGCTTCCCTTGTCTAATCAACTCACCCATTCTCCCCTATCATACTATACTTCATTTATTTCATCTGTTGTTATATGTGTGAAACTGTGGCGATCGGTGCCATTTAAGATGAGGGAGGAGGATATATTTTTAATGAGCATGGCCTTATTTCTATTACACCATATTGGATGACTGTCATTAATATTCTATTCACCCAGCCCAATGTAACATCGATAGGTTTAGGCTACTACATGATACAAAAATTTTCCCTGTACCCATCATGATGTTGCTACAACCTAGCCTACGAATGAAAGTTTACAACGTACAGTAGGTGCACAGGTTGACAGAATTTTGAGTAATCAAGGTGACAGACAGTGACACATTTGATACAGCCTTGCACACTCTTGCCTGCATCTAGCTGATCTAGGGTGTAATCATTAGTCCAACAGTTGCAAACGAGAGTCTCTATTGAACAAATTCAGGTACGTTTATCCCTGTTTTCGTTCCGTTTGCTTCCGTTTATTTCTTTTTTTCAACAGAATCGGCGCAATGAATACACCCCTGATCATAAGCAATGAGGCGGCAGGTATCCTAGTGGCTACCTAACCACTAGGCTAGCTGGGGTGGCAGGTATCCTAGTGGTTAGAGCATTGGGCCAGTAACTGAAAGGTTGCTAGATCAAATCCCTGAGCTGACAAGGTAAAAATCTGTCGTTCTGCTCCTTTACAAGGTAGTTAACCCACTGTTCCTAGGCTGTCATTGTAAATAAGAATTTGTTCTTAACTGACTCGCCTGGTTAAATAAAGGTAAAAAGACTGTGTACTTTCAAAGCAGCCACATGCAAACAGCTTGTATGCGTGTGTCTTGGTTGTGTGCTTAGGGTCGTTGTCCTGTTGGAAGGTGAACCTTGCCCACAGTCTGAGGTCCTGAGCGCTCAGGAGCAGGTTTTCATCAAGGATCTCTCCCTGTGTGTGCCTTCGGAAAGTATTCAGACCTTTTGATTTATTTCAAGATTTTGTTAGGTTACAGCATTATTCTAAAATTGATTAAAATAATTGTTTTCCTCATCAATCTACACACAATAACCCATAATGACAAAGCAAAAACTGGTTTTTAGAAATACTTTACATTAGTATTCAGACCAATTACTCAGTACTTTGTTGAAGCACCTTTGGCAGTGATTACGGCCTCGAGTCTTCTTGGGTATGACGCTACCAGCTTGGCACACCTGTATTTGGGGAGTTTCTCCCATTATTCTCTGCAGATCCTCTCAACCTCTGTCAGGTTGGATGGGGAGCGTTGCTGCACAGCTATTTTTAGGTCTCTCCAGAGATGTTCAATCGGGTTCAATTCCAGGCTCTGGCAGGGCCACTCAAGGACATTTAGAGACTTGTCTTGAAGCCACTCCTGTGTTGTCTTGGTTGTGTGCTTAGGATTATTGTCCTATTGGAAGTTGAACCTTCGCCCCCAGTCTGAGGTCCTGGGCGCTCTAGAGCTGGCTTTCATCAAGGATCTCTCTGTACTTTGCTCCATTCATCTTTGCCTCGATCCTGACTAGTCTCCCAGTCCCTGCCGCTGAAAAACATCCCCACAGCATGATGCTGCCACCACCATGCTTCCCCTTGGTGCCAGGTTTCTTCCAGATGTGACAATTGGTATTCAAGCCAAAGAGTTCAATCTTGGTTTCATCAGACCAGAGAATTTTGTTTCTCATAGTTAGAGTCTTTATGTGCCTTTTGGCAAACTCCAAGCAGGCTGTCATGTGCCTATTACTGAGGAGTTGCTTCCATCTGGCCACTCTACCATAAAGGTCTAATTTGTGGAGTGCTGCAGAGATGGTTGTCTTTTTGGAAGTTTCTCCCATCTCCACATAGGAACTCTAGAGCTCTGTCAGAGTGACAATCAGGTTTTTGGTCACCTCCCTGACCAAGGCCCTTCTTCCCCAGTTTGCTCAGTTTTCCCTGGCGGCCAGCTCTAGGAAGAGTCTTGGTGGTTCCAAACTTCTTCCATTGAAGAATGAGGCCACTGTGTTCTTGGGGAGCTTCAATGCTGCAGAAATGTTTTGGTACCGTTCCCCAGATCTCTGTCTCAGCACAATCCTGTCTCGGAGCTCTACGGACAATTCCTTCAACCTCATGGCTTGGTTTTTGCTTTTCCTTCATTCCAGGTGAAGCTGGTTGAGAGAATGCCAAGAGTGTGCAAATCAAGGCAAAGGGTAGCTACTTTGAAGAATCTCAAAATAAATATATTTAGATTTGTTTAACACTTTTTTGGTCACTACATGATTCCATAGTTTTGATGTCTTCACTATTATTCTACAATGTAGAAAAAAAAATGTGTGTCCACATTTTTGACTGGTACTGTACAGTATGTTCTTGATTAAAAAATAAGCATCTGGTGGCCCTGCTGAGACATTAATGCACTCCAGACCAAAAGGTTTCAAGTTCTACTCCCCAGAGCATTTATGCACACTTAATGTCAAGTGTCCCTGAGCTCCGCTACTTTTTCGTTGGTGTTGTCAGATAATCACACAATTACTGATTTGAATCTGGGCAACTTTCAGCAGTGCATAAATGTGTCCATGCCAATAAATATGTGTCTGATCTCTGTCTTGGCGACAAACCCGGTGGCGTAGAAAGAAATTCAGGTTGCTGGAATCCCTCTTATGGAAAATCACATGTGTTCAAATGTGTTTTTGGAACACTTCACGTGACATTTCCCATGTGTTTTTGGAACACTTCACGTTACATTTCCCATGTGGTTTTGGAACATATCAGATGTGACAGCGGCAGGTAGCCTAGCCCTTAAGAGCGTTAGTCCAGTAACCGAAAGATTGATGGTTCGAACCCCCAAGCCGACAAGGTGAAACAATCTGTTGATGTGTGTATAGGACAAGACACATAACCATAATTACTCCTGTAAGTTGCTCTGGATAAGAGCATCTATTAAAATGTGAAAACATGTTTATGGAACACTTTGCATGTGACAGTGGTACGCTGTTCAGTTAAAATATGACCCCATCTGGGATTTTAACTCATAACCTCTGGATTTGAGGGACGCTGACCTTTCTGCTGCACCACAAAGTCTGTAACATTCCCCTACACATTCCTTACCTATAACTCATCTCTGCACTTAGAAACAGAGTGCCATCTGACTGCTATTTTACTTGTCAGTTAATCTGATTATTCTCTCAACATTGATATCATTTACTTATCTCATCAATTTGAGTGTTTTCTGTACAGTTGTCTAATGTTGGTGGGCCATATTATTCTGGTTTAATGATACTCCTGAATCACTGTGATAAATATATGTTTTTTTCTTGAGTGTATTTTTTACTTTGAAGTCCAAAGTGTAGGAATACAGGTGAAATCAGTCATTGGCTAACATTCCACTCTTTGCCACTCCTTGTCATTACCTTTTATACAGACATGGAGTAGAGGGAGTGGATTATCTAAAGAGACTGGTACCCAGGCTATAGACATGGAGTACAGGGAGTGGATTATCTAAAGAGACTGGTACCCAGGCTATAGACATGGAGTACAGGGAGTGGATTATCTAAAGAGACTGGTACCCAGGCTATAGACATGGAGTACAGGGAGGGGATTATCTAAAGCGACTGGTACCCAGGCTATAGACATGGAGTACAGGGAGTGGATTATCTAAAGAGACTGGTACCCAGGCTATAGACATGGAGTAGAGGGAGTGGATTATCTAAAGAGACTGGTACCCAGGCTATAGACATGGAGTACAGGGAGTGGATTATCTAAAGAGACTGGTACCCAGGCTATAGACATGGAGTACAGGGAGTGGATTATCTAAAGAGACTGGTACCCAGGCTATAGACATGGAGTACAGGGAGGGGATTATCTAAAGCGACTGGTACCCAGGCTATAGACATGGAGTACAGGGAGTGGATTATCTAAAGAGACTGGTACCCAGGCTATAGACATGGAGTACAGGGAGTGGATTATCTAAAGAGACTGGTACCCAGGCTATAGACATGGAGTACAGGGAGTGGATTATCTAAAGAGACTGGTACCCAGGCTATAGACATGGAGTACAGGGAGTGGATTATCTAAAGAGACTGGTACCCAGGCTATAGACATGGAGTACAGGGAGGGGATTATCTAAAGAGACTGGTACCCAGGCTATAGACATGGAGTACAGGGAGTGGATTATCTAAAGAGACTGGTACCCAGGCTATAGACATGGAGTACAGGGAGTGGATTATCTAAAGAGACTGGTACCCAGGCTATAGACATGGAGTACGGGGAGTGGATTATCTAAAGAGACTGGTACCCAGGCTATAGACATGGAGTACGGGGAGTGGATTATCTAAAGAGACTGGTACCCAGGCTATAGACATGGTGGCGTAGCAGAAAGATCAGAATACCATGAACCAAGAAGTTGTGAGTTTAAATCCCAGGTGAAGACACGTTGAATAATAATTACTGTATAGATAAACATAAACAATGTAGTCATGTGTACCAAATATGTATGTTAAAAGCACTGTGTGTGTATTATAATGACTCACTTTTGTTTTCACATGTGAAGTGTTCCAAAAACACGTGATTTCTTATGATTTCACATTTGAAATCATGTTTCTTTCGTAAGGGTCCAACCCTCAATGTAACAGACTGCCTTAGATCAAACCTTGAATGTTGAATGTATGATAGCATACAGAGACTGCAGGCTACTACTTCTACGCAGGTAAATAAATGGGGATAATTTAAATTGGACTGGCTGATCAGGGAAACAACCATCAATTGATATGAGGATATTTCCAGGCAGGTGAGAGATGTCTAGGTCTGCCTCAGACACTCCCTGTCTCCCAAGACCTGTGCCCTCCAGATAGCGTACACCACTCCAGCAGATTTCCTTGCTGAGTGCAGTCACGTTTTATTCCCCTCATTCATTTCTCTGTCGTTCATGTCAGCAAATCTCTCTTACCACTGAGAAATGTGTCCTTTTTACCGGGTGATTCACGTTCCCCGGTTCAGTCATTACTCTTTATCCTTATCTATTGAGCATCCTAGTGTGACTCTCAGGTTATGGTGGATGGCCTGTTGCTTTTCACGTCCTTGAAGATAGAGTCACTGGGGAAGTTTGCTCTGTAACTATACATCTATTTCATCACTCTGCTGTCCTACCAGCGAGCATGATGAGGTGCTGTGAACGCTGAGCTTGCCTCGCATCTGCCTGCAAGTAGACCGTCTCTGGGATCAAACTCAGCCAGGCGACAGGTAAATCAATCTAGCAGCAGTCAACTCAACGGCACACATACATTCACAGGGAAAATACTCTCTCTGTCTGCAGTCGTTCTGATGAGAAACAGAGCGACTACAGACAGACAGAGTAAGCTCCTCCGGCACAAAAGGCCACAAACAGAAACAATTTAAATGTGGATGCTTGGCAGTGGTGGTGGGACTGTAGGGACTAAATGATGTGTCAACTCCAATTACGTTACAATACTATCTGAGAATGACAAATCAGAGATAGCCTAACTGTCGGTCTCTATGGCATGGGGGCAGTGGAGTTGTGAGACACAAATGCATTTGCATTGCAATATAATTTGCACCAGTGAACGATAGAGATAACCAAACCTTCTTCAGGGTTAAGTTTTGGGTACTGTGTCCCTTTTATTAGTTAGATTTTTAAAATCCAACAGTGTGACCTTATACAGAGATACATTTAGGGACAGTGAAGACAGATATTGATTAACAGAATTGTGGCTTATCAGCTCTCAGCTTGAGGATTCTGTAGCTACCGTTGGGAATGCTATTTTATAAAAATGTTATTTAACCTTTATTTAAACAGGGAGTCACATTGAGATGAAATTTTACAAGAGAACCCTGTACACATTTCAATAAAAACAGAATATTAAAACAACATGCATATGTGTAGAAAACAATACAATTCACTACAATAAAAAATAAATACAAAATAAATAAACATTTAATAAAAGCAATCACATTCAACTACATAGAGGTCCTCAATCGATCATGTAAACCGCCTGATTGGCACCAACACATCTAACTGCAGTAAACTTTGCAGATTGTTCCACAAATGTGGTACATAAAAACAAATCCAGATTTTCCCAAATCTGTGGAGACTGGAGGGTTCTCTAGTGTTATCCATTCCATTGAACGGCTTTGGTAACTTGTGATTTTTATCTTAATGAATGATGTTACATATAGAGGGAGTTTCTGTCAGATTGCTTTGTAAATAAATCAAAGAGAATGCAGCTCTCTTTTCACAGACAGAGAGGTCCATCCCACATTTTATACAGATTACAATGATCAGTCCTAAAATTGTCCCTTGTGATAAAACGCATTGCTGAATGGTAGACTGCGTGCGTCCAAGGGTTTCAAAACAGAGGTTGCCGCATGCATGTAAACCATATCACCAAAATTCAATACAGGGAGAAGCGTTGTTTGAACAATCTTTCTCCTATTGTTAATACTGAGGCATGATTTATTTCTATATAAAAAATTATCTTGGATCTTAGCTTCTTAGTCAGATTTTCTATATGCCTTACGAAGGATAACTTGTCATCAATCCAGACACCCAGGTACTTATATTGAGAAACAAGCTCAATTTGGGCTCCATTTGTAGCGAAAATATGCAGGTCCTCAGGGTCAACATTTCGTGAGCTAGAGAACAGCATGAGCTTGGTTTTGCTTGTATTTAACACTAATTTAAGATCTGTAAGTGATTTCTGAATTGAATCAAAGTCAAGTCACGAACAACACTGTCGTTTAAGAGCCGCTTGTGATAAGTGGAATAAGGCCAGAGCAATATGGAGGAGAGAAGAAAAAATGCCCAGTGAAAGTTCAGATAAATGCAATACCACAGCTCAAATGAAGGCTCTCCCTCTCTCTCTCTATCTCAGCTGTCCTCGTAGTTGTTCGTTTTTTTTGTTGTGCGTCTTCACGGTCATAACATCAGTTCATGACTCCAGAAAATGGAGATGGCCTCTTGGGACTGTGTCTCTATTGCTCTCTAAAGCAGATTAAAATAAGTGCCTCTAGAATGAGAAGATTTCCCTGAGGCTCTGAATACAGTGGGTGGGAGATCCCTTATTACAGAAATTAAATCAGATATCCTGGGGAGCAGGCAGGTGAAGATGAGAAGAAGAAAAAATGCTTTGAGGTGGAGGGGGATGGAGAGGAGGGGAGGGGAGGAAGAGGAGTGGGAAGAGAAATTGGTGGAGGAGTAGGGGGAGGGGAGGAAGAGGAGGGGGAGGAGGAGATAAGCCAAATATAATTTCTCAAAAGTATTTGCCGGTATCATTGGACCTCCTCCAGTACGCAGATAGCCTCATTAATACCTAGCTGAATAGATTTGGTTCACTTTATTAGTCAAACACAGGAGATATGGGCCAAATCAGTCAACATTTCCCATTCTTAATGGTCTCAGATTATTTATTAGTCAAACACAGGAGATATGGGCCAAATCAGTCAACATTTCCCATTCTTAATTGTCTCAGATTGAATGGCTTGCTAGTGGTTATATAAACTGTGTGACATTTACACAAAACAGAAAAAGACTTCCTCTTCTCTCTTAAAGCCCCAGCATAATGGACTGCTTTTGTGTAAACAATCACAGCAATCTGTTTCCAAGCTGAAAATTAGTCAGGGACTGAATAGTGAAGTGATGGATTGGGAATTGCTTTTAGAATTATTAGCTTTCTCCTACATTTAACATCTCAATTAGAGGTGTGAGTATTCTGCATTCCCGTGATGTTGTGTTATTCCAGAGGTAGCGACTATGATTATACAGTACAGAGAGCCAGACGGATCCCATCATTTTGTTTCTGGGGGAACTGCCTTTCGCATACTAAAGAAGAAGACTTGCTTTGCCCGTATGATATTATGGTATTAACATAACAAAATAGAGTGGACGAGACTCTATTCAGATAAAATATGACATCAGTGAAAGGAATGTAAAGAATGTCAATGTCAAAACAATTTGATTCTACTTTTGATTGGGACTGTGAGAGTTTTATATATTTTTTATTGGTCCTTTATTTTAACAGGGAAGACATATTAAGACCTAGGTCTCTTTTTCAGATATGCCCTGCGCAATACAACACAAACATACACAAAATATACATATATTTACACATACAAATACAAAAACACAGTCATTGGAAGCACAAGTTAAACATCACAAATCAACCAGAGAAACAGTTACATTTGTCCACAAATAATTCCCCAATCAACACTCTAAACTGCCCGAGCGGCACCAGAACATTAAGATGAAATGGATTTGGGATTTTGTTCCAGCACTATGATGCATTAAAACTAAAAGCATATTTACGCAGCTTGGTGGAGACCCTAGGAACATCAACATCAACCAATCCTGTGAACGGGTTAGGCAACTCTGGTGTCTATAGAGAAGTTTATGAAGTAGGGTCTTGTGAACAAAAAGGGAGTCATGTAGAGATCTACAGGTCTTTAGCGAAGTCCAGCGAACCTTTTGATACAGGATGCAGTGATGAGTATCAAAACTGTCCCCTGTAACAAAAGGAAGGGCACTATGGTAGATGACATCCATCACACCCATCGGTCTTCAGTTCCAGCGAAAGTGGGCAGTATACAGAAATCCTTCATGAAATGTTATGTGTACATAATGATAACAAATAGAAATGGTATTCGATCAAGCTTAGTCATTGGGCTGTTCTGGTTGGAACAAGGCTAACTTACTTAGTGGAACCCAGGCCTCTACAGACACAAAGCAGTACAAAGCGGATAGAGCAGACACTCACCTACGAGCTTGAGAGAGGCGTACTTGTTGAGTTCCTTCCCAGGTCGGTTCTGGCTCAGAGCAGGGTAGGGGTGTGGCTGGCCCATGGTGGGACCTGGACCCACATTGTTGTTCATCTGACCTCCCTCTGTACAGACAAGACACAAAATGCGGTAATGTTAGATGACTTTGGTACCAACATGGCCTCATTAGAATACATCAAGACAGTGACATTTGTCCATTGTAGTTATACTTCACTAACACTAAAATATTATTTATGCCACTTGTGGTGACATATTACACACCTATGGACAGCTGTTCTCACTTTACAATACACGTCTTATATCATAACCAAGCTAGCATGGGCCAAAATAATGACCCATTGGTAATATTGATGTTTTTGTCATCTAAGTACATGACCGGTATGGTAGTAACTTTTTTCTTGTAAGATAATGACAGGAAGAAAAACAAAAGAGAAAGCACTCATTTGAATTCACCCTGAAACTGTACTGGAGATTGACGTTAATTGAATTTCCATCTTACTCGATTAAGCGAGGGAGAAGGAGCTGAGTGAGAGAGAGACCTAGAGAGAGAGAGAGACAAGAGAAAGACCAAGAGAGACCGAAAGAGAAACCGAAATAGAGAGACCAAGAGAGAGACCGAGAGAGGTAGGGGAGAGAGAGAGTGAAAGAGAGACTGAAATAGAGAGAAAGAGATTGAGAGAGAGACTGAGAGAGAGACAGAGAGATGTAGGGGAGAGAGAGATACAGTAGAGAGAACAGAGTAAGAGGGAAAGAGGGAATGAGACAGAAAGCAGAAAGGAAAGAACTTTGTCTGTCTGATGGGAGAATTTACCCAGTCCTCATATTCATATTCCCATCTGACTCCCAGGAGCCTCGTCAAGCGCCAGTCTGAAAATCAAACAGAGACTTCTACAGAGCACTTAACACTCCGCTGCCCGATAGAGAGGAGAGAGCAGCAGTCTTATTTACTTACAACAGCGGTCTTATTTACTTACGGCAGCGGTCTTAATAACTTACGGCAGCGGTCTTATTTACTTACGGCAGCGGTCTTAATAACTTAAGGCAGCGGTCTTATTTACTTACGGCAGCGGTATTAATAACTTACGGCAGCGGTCTTAATAACTTACGGCAGCGGTCTTATTTACTTACGGCAGCGGTCTTATTTACTCACGGCAGCGGTATTAATAACTTACGGCAGCGGTCTTAATAACTTACGGCAGCGGTCTTATTTACTTACGGCAGCGGTCTTAATAACTTACGGCAGCGGTCTTAATAACTTACGGCAGCGGTCTTATTTACTTACGGCAGCGATCTTAATTACGTACGACAGTGGTCTAATTTACTTACGGCAGCGGTCTTATTTACGTACGGCAGGGGTCTTATTTACTTACGGCAGCGGTATTAATAACTTACGGCAGCGGTCTTAATAACTTACGGCAGCGGTCTTATTTACTTACGGCAGCGGTCTTATTTACTCACGGCAGCGGTATTAATAACTTACGGCAGCGGTATTAATAACTTACGGCAGCGGTCTTAATAACTTACGGCAGCGGTCTTATTTACTTACGGCAGCGGTCTTAATTACGTACGACAGTGGTCTAATTTACTTACGGCAGCGGTCTTATTTACGTACGGCAGGGGTCTTATTTACTCACGGCAGCGGTATTAATAACTTACGGCAGCGGTATTAATAACTTACGGCAGCGGTCTTAATAACTTACGGCAGCGGTCTTAATAACTTACGGCAGCGGTCTTAATAACTTACGGCAGCGGTCTTAATAACTTACGGCAGCAGTCTTATTTACTTACGGCAGCGGTCTTAATTACGTACGACAGTGGTCTAATTTACTTACGGCAGCGGTCTTATTTGCGTACGGCAGGGGTCTTATTTACGTACGGCAGGGGTCTTATTTACGTACGACAGTGGTCTAATTTACTTACGGCAGCGGTCTTCATAACTTACGGCAGCGGTCTTATTTACTCACGGCAGCGGTATTAATAACTTACGGCAGCGGTATTAATAACTTACGGCAGCGGTCTTAATAACTTACGGCAGCGGTCTTATTTACTTACGGCAGCGGTCTTAATTACGTACGACAGTGGTCTAATTTACTTACGGCAGCGGTCTTATTTACGTACGGCAGGGGTCTTATTTACTCACGGCAGCGGTATTAATAACTTACGGCAGCGGTATTAATAACTTACGGCAGCGGTATTAATAACTTACGGCAGCGGTCTTAATAACTTACGGCAGCGGTCTTAATAACTTACGGCAGCGGTCTTAATAACTTACGGCAGCGGTCTTAATAACTTACGGCAGCGGTCTTATTTACTTACGGCAGCGGTCTTAATTACGTACGACAGTGGTCTAATTTACTTACGGCAGCGGTCTTATTTGCGTACGGCAGGGGTCTTATTTACGTACGGCAGGGGTCTTATTTACTTACGGCAGCGGTCTTAATAACTTACGGCAGCGGTCTTAATAACTTACGGCAGCGGTCTTATTTACTTACGGCAGCGGTCTTAATAACTTACGGCAGCGGTCTTATTTACTTACGGCAGCGGTCTTAATAACTTACGGCAGCGGTCTTATTTACTTACGGCAGCAGTCTTAATAACTTACGGCAGCGGTCTTAATTACGTACGACAGTGGTCTAATTTACTTACGGCAGCGGTCTTATTTACGTACGGCAGGGGTCTTATTTACGTGCAGCAGCGGTCTTATTTACGTGCAGCAGCGGTCTTATTTACGTACGGCAGCGGTCTTAATTACATACGACAGTGGCCTTATTTACGTACTGCAGCGGTCTTATTTACGTGCAGCAGCGGTCTTATTTACGTACGGCAGCGGTCTTATTTACTTAAAACAGCAGTCTTATTTACTTTGGTGAGTGTCTCATTTCTTTGCGACAGTGGTCTTATTTACTTACGGCAATGGTCTTATTTACTACGCCAGCGGTCTTATTTACTGGGGTAGCGGTATTATTTACTTACACCAGCAGTCTAATTTACGTACGGCAGCGGTCTTATTTACTTAAAACAGCAGTCTTATTTACTTTGGTGAGTGTCTCATTTCCTTGCGACAGTGGTCTTATTTACTTACGGCAATGGTCTTATTTACTACGCCAGCGGTCTTATTTACTGGGGTAGTGGTATTATTTACTTACACCAGCAGTCTAATTTACTTGCTGCAGTGGTATTATTTACTTAAAACAGCGGTCTAATTTACTGGGGTAGCGGTATTATTTACTTACACCAGCAGTCTAATTTACTTGCTGCAGTGGTATTATTTACTTAAAACAGCGGTCTAATTTACTGGGGTAGCGGTATTATTTACTTACACCAGCGGTCTAATTTACTTGCTGCAGTGGTATTATTTACTTAAAACAGCAGTCTTATTTACTTAAGATAGTGGTCTTATTTACTTATGGCAGTGGTCTTATCTATTATAATTTGTTATTGAATATTGAAACCTACAATCTACTTGCAGTGAAGCCGTTCAACATTTACATTACATTCAGTCATCTAACAGACTCCCATCCATAGTGACACACAGAAGCAACCAGGGTCAACGCCCTGCTCAAGGGCACGTCGACAGATCTCCCACAAGGTCAAAAACAGGAACCCGAACCAGCCATCAGCCCAAGCTCCCAACCACCAAGACTATTATTATTATTTTTTTTACATTTATTTAACTAGCACGTCAGTTAAGAACAAATTCTTATTTACAATGACGATGCTGGGCCAATTGTGCACCGCCCTATGGGACTCCCAATCACGGCCAGTTGTGATACAACCTGGATTCGAACCAGGGTGTCTGTAGTGACGTATCAAGCACTGAGATGCAGTGCCTTAGACCGCTGCGTCACTCGGGATCTCCAAGACAAAAGGCACTACTTACATATGTGTATGTGTGTGTGTGTGTCCATGTATGTGCACAAGTGTGCGTTTGAAGGAGAGTGTGTGTATATACATGTGTACAAACATCAGCCAATCCCACCTATCGCTTCTGGCCACCCTCTTCGGATTTCTATGCACCATCTATCTTTCAACTGCGCTGTGATGTTTAACATACAATTTCAATCTATCTAATTGAATAGAATCCACAGATTGCAAATTGAAAATAAATAATTTTACTAAGAGTATTAGTGTATTAGTAATTGACTGACCAGGTCTCTCCAGATCTCCTAACAGTACTATTTCTAGGGTACATTTTAGATTAATGTTATGCTTTTTCAGCCATTCCTGAACCTGAGACCAGAAACAGGCTACCTGAGGGCAATACCAAAACAAATGGTCTATTGATGCTGTATCCTCGCAACAAAATCTGCAGACCTGCGATGATTGTATGCCCCAAACATTCAACATTTTGTTGGTGGCAAGAACTCTTTACAATCATTTTAGCTGAAAAGCAAGAAGTCTTGAATCTTGCGTTGTTTTATATATCAACTCACACACCCTGTACCATGGAATCAGTACATCAAAAATCTCTTCTAAACTATTTTGCAATCTGTATGGCACAGCTGTCAACATCCTAGTCCTCAAATGAAACTGGTATACTTTCCTATTTATGCTATTTTTATTCCTCCGCCAGTTTTGATCCTTTACATTGGGCAGACAGAACAGTTACCTACCTCCTCCCGCTGCCACCTGCCTCCTCGATTTTTGGGGTAATAATGTAATCAATTGGTAGTAATCTTGGATTGAGCAGACCATCCCATACAATTCTGATAAATCCGTGAAAGACATAACTCTACCATTCCAATTTACAAAATAATTTAAAAACAAAATACAGTTTTCAAACTTTTTCTATAAAGTCTTCTTCACTTACGGCAGCAGTCTTATTTATTCATGGCAGCGGTCTTATTTACTCATGGCAGCAGTCTTATTTACTCACGGCAGCAGTCTTATTTACTTACGACAGCGGTCTTATTTATTCATGGCAGCGGTCTTATTTATTCATGGCAGCGGTCGTATTTACTCATGGCAGCAGTCTTATTTACTTACGACAGCGGTCTTATTTATTCATGGCAGCGGTCTTATTTACTCAAGGCAGTGGTCTTATTTACTCACGGCAGCAGTCTTATTTACTTACGACAGCGGTCTTATTTATTCATGGCAGCGGTCTTATTTATTCGTGGCTGCGGGCTTATTTATTCGTGGCTGCGGGCTTATTTACTCACGGCAGCGGTCTTATTTACTTATGACAACGGTCTTATTTATTCATGGCAGCGGTCTTATTTACTCGCGGCAGCAGTCTTATTTACTTACGACAGCGGTCTTATTTATCCATGGCAGCGGTCTTATTTATTCATGGAAGCTGTCTTATTTACTCGCGGCAGCGGCCTTATTTACTTACGACAGCGGTCTTATTTATTCATGGCAGCGGTCTAATTTACTCAAGGCAGCGGTCTTATTTACTTACGGCAGCAGTCGTATTTACTTACGGCAGCGGTGTTATTTACTAACGGCAGCGGTCCTATTTATTCATGGGAGCGGTCGTATTTACTCAAGGCAGCGGTCTTATTTACTCACGGCAGCGGTCTTATTTACTTACGACAGCGGTCTTATTTATTCATGGGAGCAGTATTATTTACTCATGGCAGCGGTGTTATTTACTTACGTCAGCGGTGTTATTTACTCAAGGCAGCGGTGTTATTTACTTACGCCAGCGGTCTATTTATTCATGGGAGCGGTCTTATTTACTCAAGGCAGCGGTCTTATTTACTCACGGCAGCGGTCTTATTTACTTACGACAGCGGTCTTATTTATTCATGGGAGCAGTCTTATTTACTCATGGCAGCGGTGTTATTTACTTACGGCAGCGGTGTTATTTACTTACGAAAGCGGTCTTATTTATTAACGTCAGCGGTGTTATTTACTCAAGGCAGCGGTGTTATTTACTAACGTCAGCGGTGTTATTTACTCAAGGAAGCGGTGTTATTTACTCAAGGCAGCGGTGTTATTTACTTACGAAAGCGGTCTTATTTACTAACGTCAGCGGTGTTATTTACTCAAGGCAGCGGTGTTATTTACTTACGAAAGCGGTCTTATTTACTAACGTCAGCGGTGTTATTTACTTACGGCAGCGGTCTTATTTACTAACGTCAGCGGTGTTATTTACTCAAGGCAGCGGTGTTATTTACTCAAGGCAGCGGTGTTATTTACTTACGGCAGCGGTGTTATTTACTAACGTCAGCGGTGTTATTTACTCAAGGCAGCGGTGTTATTTACTCAAGGCAGCGGTGTTATTTACTTACGGCAGCGGTGTTATTTACTAACGTCAGCGGTGTTATTTACTTACGGCAGCGGTGTTATTTACTAACGTCAGCGGTGTTATTTATTCAAGGCAGCGGTGTTATTTACTAACGTCAGCGGTGTTATTGACTCAAGGCAGCGGTGTTATTTACTTACGGCAGCGGTGTTATTTACTAACGTCAGCGGTGTTATTTACTTACGGCAGCGGTGTTATTTACTAACGTCAGCGGTGTTATTTATTCAAGGCAGCAGTGTTATTTACTAACGTCAGCGGTGTTATTGACTCAAGGCAGCGGTGTTATTTACTTACGGCAGCGGTGTTATTTACTAACGTCAGCGGTGTTATTTACTTACGGCAGCGGTGTTATTTACTTACGGCAGCGGTGTTATTTACTAACGTCAGCGGTGTTATTTACTTACGGCAGCGGTGTTATTTACTAACGTCAGCGGTGTTATTTATTCAAGGCAGCGGTGTTATTTACTAACGTCAGCGGTGTTATTTACTCAAGGCAGTGGTGTTATTTACTTACGTCAGCGGTGTTATTTACTAACGTCAGCGGTGTTATTTACTTACGGCAGCGGTGTTATTTACTAACGTCAGCGGTGTTATTTACTTACGTCAGCGGTGTTATTTACTAACGTCAGTGGTGTTATTTACTTACGTCAGCGGTGTTATTTACTAACGTCAGCGGTGTTATTTACTTACGTCAGCGGTGTTATTTACTAACGTCAGCGGTGTTATTTACTAACGTCAGCGGTGTTATTTACTAACGTCAGCGGTGTTATTTTCTAACGTCAGCGGTGTTATTTACTTACGTCAGCGGTGTTATTTACTAACGTCAGCGGTGTTATTTACTTACGTCAGCGGTGTTATTTACTAACGTCAGCGGTGTTATTTACTTACGTCAGCGGTGTTATTTACTAACGTCAGCGGTGTTATTTACTAACGTCAGCGGTGTTATTTACTAACGTCAGCGGTGTTATTTACTAACGTCAGCGGTGTTATTTACTTACGTCAGCGGTGTTATTTACTAACGTCAGCGGGGTTATTTACTAACGTCAGCGGTGTTATTTACTTACGTCAGCGGTGTTATTTACTAATGTCAGCGGTGTTATTTACTAACGTCAGCGGTGTTATTTACTTACGGCAGCGGTGTTATTTACTAACGTCAGCGGTGTTATTTACTCAAGGCAGCGGTGTTATTTACTAACGTCAGCGGTGTTATTTACTAACGTCAGCGGTGTTATTTACTTACGAAAGCGGTCTTATTTACTAACGTCAGCGGTGTTATTTACTCAAGGCAGCGGTGTTATTTACTTACGAAAGCGGTCTTATTTACTAACGTCAGCGGTGTTATTTACTCAAGGCAGCGGTGTTATTTACTCAAGGCAGCGGTGTTATTTACTAACGTCAGCGGTGTTATTTACTCAAGGCAGCGGTGTTATTTACTCAAGGCAGCGGTGTTATTTACTCAAGGCAGCGGTGTTATTTACTCAAGGCAGCGGTGTTATTTACTTACGAAAGCGGTCTTATTTACTAACGTCAGCGGTGTTATTTTCTCAAGGCAGCGGTGTTATTTACTTACGAAAGCGGTCTTATTTACTAACGTCAGCGGTGTTATTTACTTACGGCAGCGGTGTTATTTACTAACGTCAGCGGTGTTATTTACTCAAGGCAGCGGTGTTATTTACTTACGTCAGCGGTGTTATTTACTAACGTCAGCGGTGTTATTTACTTACGTCAGCGGTGTTATTTACTAACGTCAGCGGTGTTATTTACTAACGTCAGCGGTGTTATTTACTAACGTCAGCGGTGTTATTTTCTAACGTCAGCGGTGTTATTTACTTACGTCAGCGGTGTTATTTACTAACGTCAGCGGTGTTATTTACTTACGTCAGCGGTGTTATTTACTAACGTCAGCGGTGTTATTTACTTACGTCAGCGGTGTTATTTACTAACGTCAGCGGTGTTATTTACTAACGTCAGCGGTGTTATTTACTAACGTCAGCGGTGTTATTTACTAACGTCAGCGGTGTTATTTACTTACGTCAGCGGTGTTATTTACTAACGTCAGCGGGGTTATTTACTAACGTCAGCGGTGTTATTTACTTACGTCAGCGGTGTTATTTACTAACGTCAGCGGTGTTATTTACTAACGTCAGCGGTGTTATTTACTTACGGCAGCGGTGTTATTTACTAACGTCAGCGGTGTTATTTACTCAAGGCAGCGGTGTTATTTACTAACGTCAGCGGTGTTATTTACTAACGTCAGCGGTGTTATTTACTTACGAAAGCGGTCTTATTTACTAACGTCAGCGGTGTTATTTACTCAAGGCAGCGGTGTTATTTACTTACGAAAGCGGTCTTATTTACTAACGTCAGCGGTGTTATTTACTCAAGGCAGCGGTGTTATTTACTCAAGGCAGCGGTGTTATTTACTAACGTCAGCGGTGTTATTTACTCAAGGCAGCGGTGTTATTTACTCAAGGCAGCGGTGTTATTTACTCAAGGCAGCGGTGTTATTTACTCAAGGCAGCGGTGTTATTTACTTACGAAAGCGGTCTTATTTACTAACGTCAGCGGTGTTATTTTCTCAAGGCAGCGGTGTTATTTACTTACGAAAGCGGTCTTATTTACTAACGTCAGCGGTGTTATTTACTTACGGCAGCGGTGTTATTTACTAACGTCAGCGGTGTTATTTACTCAAGGCAGCGGTGTTATTTACTAACGTCAGCGGTGTTATTTACTCAAGGCAGCGGTGTTATTTACTCACGTCAGCGGTGTTATTTACTCAAGGCAGCGGTGTTATTTACTTACGAAAGCGGTCTTATTTACTTACGTCAGCGGTGTTATTTACTCAAGGCAGCGGTGTTATTTACTTACGAAAGCGGTCTTATTTACTAACGTCAGCGGTGTTATTTACTAACGTCAGCGGTGTTATTTACTAACGTCAGCGGTGTTATTTACTTACGGCAGCGGTGTTATTTACTAACGTCAGCGGTGTTATTTACTAACGTCAGCGGTGTTATTTACTAACGTCAGCGGTGTTATTTACTAACGTCAGCGGTGTTATTTACTTACGGCAGCGGTGTTATTTACTAACGTCAGCGGTGTTATTTACTTACGGCAGCGGTGTTATTTACTTACGAAAGCGGTGTTATTTACTCAAGGCAGCGGTGTTATTTACTTACGAAAGCGGTGTTATTTACTAACGTCAGCGGTGTTATTTACTTACGGCAACGGTGTTATTTACTAACGTCAGCGGTGTTATTTACTTACGGCAGCGGTGTTATTTACTTACGGCAGCGGTGTTATTTACTTACGGCAGTGGTGTTATTTACTTACGAAAGCGGTATTATTTACTTTCAGAAGTTGTTTTATTTACTTACAGAAGTTGTTTTATTTACTTACAGAAGTTGTCTTATTTACTTTCAGAAGTTGTTTTATTTACTTACAGAAGTTGTCTTATTTACTTTCAGAAGTTGTCTTATTTACTTACAGAAGTTGTTTTATTTACTTTCAGAAGTTGTCGTATTTACTTACGGCTGTAAGGACCGACGCCGGAGATGACGCCGGAGATGAGAAGCAGGTACGGGGAGTCAACATTTAATTAGGAAAGGTTCAATAATGACTTCTGGTCTGTGTCTAATCTACAGCGCAGAAAACACAAAACACTAACATGAATACACACACACACACACACACACACACACACTAACACACACTAACACACACTAACACACACACACACACACACACACACACACACACACACACACACACACACACACACACACACACACACACACACACACACACACACACACACACACACACACACACACACACACACATATACACATACACATACACATACACACACACACACTCAATCAATCAATCCCCTGAAAGAGTGACAGCTGTCAGCTTGCATGATGAATTGGCCCAGTGGATGGCTGGGTTCAAAACAGCCTTCCAAATAAAAGCACTACACATTCACATGGTATATAGGTAGTAACAGCACTACACAAGGTCTATAGGTAGTAACAGCACTACACATTCACATGGTCTATAGGTAGTAACAGCACTACACAAGGTCTATAGGTAGTAACAGCACTACATAAGGTCTATAGGTAGTAACAACATTACACATGGTCTATAGGTAGTAACAGCACTACACGTGTCTGTAGGTAGTAACAGAACTACACGTGGCCTATAGATAGTAACAGCACTACACCTGGTCTATAGATAGTAACAGCATTACACATGGTCTATAGGTAGTAAAAGCACTACACATGGTCTATAGGTAGTAACAGCACTACACGTGTCTGTAGGTAGTAACAGCATTACACATGGTCTATAGGTAGTAACAGCACTACACAAGGTCTATAGGTAGTAACAGCATTACACCTGGTCTATAGGTAGTAACAGCACTACACGTGTCTGTAGGTAGTAACAGCATTACACATGGTCTATAGGTAGTAACAGCACTACACAAGGTCTATAGGTAGTAACAGCACTACACAAGGTCTATAGGTAGTAACAACATTACACATGGTCTATAGGTAGTAACAGCACTACACCTGGTCTATAGGTAGTAACAGCACTACACAAGGTCTATAGGTAGTAACAGCATTACACCTGGTCTATAGGTAGTAACAGCACTACACGTGTCTGTAGGTAGTAACAGCATTACACATGGTCTATAGGTAGTAACAGCACTACACAAGGTCTATAGGTAGTAACAGCACTACACAAGGTCTATAGGTAGTAACAACATTACACATGGTCTATAGGTAGTAACAGCACTACACAAGGTCTATAGGTAGTAACAACATTACACATGGTCTATAGGTAGTAACAGCACTACACAAGGTCTATAGGTAGTAACAGCACTACACAAGGTCTATAGGTAGTAACAGCACTACACAAGGTCTATAGGTAGTAACAACATCACACATGGTCTATAGGTAGTAACAGCACTACACATGGTCAATAGGCAGTAACAGCATTACACATGGTCTATGGGTAGTAACAGCATTACACATGGTCTATAGGTAGTAACAGCATTACACATGGTCAATAGGCAGTAACAGCATTACACATGGTCTATTGGTAGTAACAGGATTACACATGGTCTATAGGTAGTAACAGCACTACACATGGTCTATAGGCAGTAACATTACACCTGGTCTATAGGTAGTAACAGCACTACACATGGTCTATAGGCAGTAACATTACACCTGGTCTATAGGTAGTAACAGCACTACACCTGGTCTATAGGTAGTAACAGCACTACACATGGTATATAGGTAGTAACAGCACTACACATGGTCTATAGGTAGTAACAGCATTACACATAGTCTATAGGTAGTAACAGCACTACACATGGTATATAGTTAGTAACAGCACTACACCTGGTCTATAGGTAGTAACAGCATTACACATAGTCTATAGGTAGTAACAGCATTACACCTGGTCTATAGGTAGTAACAGCACCACACACGGTCTATAGGTAGTAACAGCACTACACATGGTATATAGTTAGTAACAGCACTACACCTGGTCTATAGGTAGTAACAGCATTACACATGGTCTATAGGTAGTAACAGCATTACACATAGTCTATAGGTAGTAACAGCACTACACCTGGTCTATAGGTAGTAACAGCATTACACATGGTCTATAGGTAGTAACAGCATTACACATGGTCTATAGGTAGTAAAAGCATTACACATGGTCTATAGGTAGTAACAGCATTACACATGGTCTATAGGTAGTAACAGCATTACACATGGTCTATAGGTAGTAACAGCATTACACATGGTCTATAGGTAGTAACAGCACTACACATGGTCAATAGGTAGCAACAGCATTACACATGGTATATAGGTAGTAACAGCACTACACATGGTCTATAGGTAGTAACAGCACTACACATGGTATATAGGTAGTAACAGCATTACACCTGGCCTATAGATAGTAACAGCACTACACCTGGTCTATAGGTAGTAACAGCATTACACCTGGTCTATAGGTAGTAACAGCATTACACCTGGTCTATAGGTAGTAACAGAACTACACATGGTATATAGGTAGTAACAGCACTACACATGGTATATAGGGAGTAACAGCATTACACATGGTATATAGGTAGTAACAGCACTACACATGGTCTATGGGTAGGAACAGCATTACACATGGTCTATAGATAGTAACAGCACTACACATGGTATATAGATAGTAACAGCACTACACATGGTCTATAGGTAGTAACAGCACTACACATGGTCTATAGGTAGTAACAGCAATACACATGGTATATAGGTAGTAACAGCACTACACATGGTCTATAGGTAGTAACAGCATTACACATGGTCTATAGGTAGTAACAGCACTACACATGGTCTATAGGTAGTAACAGCATTACACATGGTCTATAGGTAGTAACAGCATTACACCTGGTCTATAGGTAGTAACAGCACTACACATGGTCTATAGGCAGTAACAGCACTACACATGGTATATAGGTAGTAACAGCACTACACATGGTCTATAGGTAGTAACAGCATTACACATAGTCTATAGGTAGTAACAGCACTACACATGGTATATAGTTAGTAACAGCACTACACCTGGTCTATAGGTAGTAACAGCATTACACCTGGTCTATAGGTAGTAACAGCACTACACACGGTCTATAGGTAGTAACAGCACTACACATGGTCTATAGGTAGTAACAGCACTACACATGGTATATAGGTAGTAACAGCATTACACATGGTCTATAGGTAGTAACAGCACTACACATGGTCTATAGGTAGTAACAGCATTACACATGGTCTATAGGTAGTAACAGCATTACACATGGTCTATAGGTAGTAACAGCATTACACCTGGTCTATAGGTAGTAACAGCATTACACATGGTCTATAGGTAGTAACAGCACTACACATGGTCTATAGGTAGTAACAGCATTACACATGGTCTATAGGTAGTAACAGCATTACACATGGTCTATAGGTAGTAACAGCATTACACCTGGTCTATAGGTAGTAACAGCACTACACATGGTATATAGGTAGTAACAGCATTACACCTGGTCTATAGGTAGTAACAGCATTACACCTGGTCTATAGGTAGTAACAGCACTACACATGGTATATAGGTAGTAACAGCATTACATCTGGTCTATGGGTAGTAACAGCACTACATGTGTCTATGGGTAGTAACAGCATTACACATGGTCTATAGGTGTAACAGCACTACACATGGTCTATAGGTAGTAACAGCATTACACATGGTATATAGATAGTAACAGCACTACACATGGTCTATAGATAGTAACAGCACTACACATGGTCTATAGGTAGTAACAACACTACATGTGTCTATGGGTAGTAACAGCACTACACATGGTATATAGGTAGTAACAGCATTACACCTGGTCTATAGGTAGTAACAGCACTACACATGGTCTATAGGTAGTAACAGCACTACACATGGTCTATAGGTAGTAACAACACTACATGTGTCTATGGGTAGTAACAGCACTACATGTGTCTATGGGTAGTAACAGCACTACACATGGTATATAGGTAGTAACAGCACTACACATGGTATATAGATAGTAACAGCACTACACATGGTCTATAGGTAGTAACAGCACTACACATGGTCTATAGGTAGTAACAGCATTACACATGGTCTATAGGTAGTAACAGCATTACACCTGTTCTATAGGTAGAAACAGCATTACACATGTCTATAGGTAGTAACAGCATTACACATGGTCTATAGGTAGTAACAGCATTACACATGGTCTATAGGTAGTAACAGCATTACACATGGTCTATAGGTAGTAACAGCATTACACATGGTCTATAGGTTGTAACAGCATTACACATGGTCTATAGGTAGTAACAGCACTACACATGGTCAATAGATAGTAACAGCACTACATGTGTCTATGGGTAGTAACAGCATTACACATGGTCTATAGATAGTAACAGCACTACACATGGTCTATAGGCAGTAACAGCATTACACATGGTCTATAGGTAGTAACAGCATTACACATGGTCTATAGGTAGTAACAGCATTACACATGGTCTATAGGTAGTAACAGCACTACACCTGGTCTATAGGTAGTAACAGCATTACACATGGTCTATAGGCAGTAACAGCATTACACATGGTCTATAGGTAGTAACAGCACTACACATGGTCTATAGGTAGTAACAGCATTACACATGGTCTATAGGTAGTAACAGCATTACACATGGTCTATAGGTAGTAACAGCACTACACATGGTCTATAGGTAGTAACAGCATTACACATGGTCTATAGGTAGTAACAGCATTACACATGGTCTATAGATAGTAACAGCACTACACATGGTATATAGATAGTAACAGCACTACACATGGTCTATAGGTAGTAACAGCACTACACATGGTCTATAGGTAGTAACAGCAATACACATGGTATATAGGTAGTAACAGCACTACACATGGTCTATAGGTAGTAACAGCATTACACATGGTCTATAGGTAGTAACAGCACTACACATGGTCTATAGGTAGTAACAGCATTACACATGGTCTATAGGTAGTAACAGCATTACACCTGGTCTATAGGTAGTAACAGCACTACACATGGTCTATAGGCAGTAACAGCACTACACATGGTATATAGGTAGTAACAGCACTACACATGGTCTATAGGTAGTAACAGCATTACACATGGTCTATAGGTAGTAACAGCACTACACATGGTATATAGGTAGTAACAGCACTACACCTGGTCTATAGGTAGTAACAGCATTACACCTGGTCTATAGGTAGTAACAGCACTACACACGGTCTATAGGTAGTAACAGCACTACACATGGTCTATAGGTAGTAACAGCACTACACATGGTATATAGGTAGTAACAGCATTACACATGGTCTATAGGTAGTAACAGCACTACACATGGTCTATAGGTAGTAACAGCATTACACATGGTCTATAGGTAGTAACAGCATTACACATGGTCTATAGGTAGTAACAGCATTACACCTGGTCTATAGGTAGTAACAGCACTACACATGGTATATAGGTAGTAACAGCATTACACATGGTCTATAGGTAGTAACAGCACTACACATGGTCTATAGGTAGTAACAGCATTACACATGGTCTATAGGTAGTAACAGCATTACACATGGTCTATAGGTAGTAACAGCATTACACATGGTCTATAGGTAGTAACAGCACTACACATGGTATATAGGTAGTAACAGCATTACACCTGGTCTATAGGTAGTAACAGCATTACACCTGGTCTATAGGTAGTAACAGCACTACACATGGTATATAGGTAGTAACAGCATTACATCTGGTCTATGGGTAGTAACAGCACTACATGTGTCTATGGGTAGTAACAGCATTACACATGGTCTATAGGTAGTAACAGCACTACACATGGTCTATAGGTAGTAACAGCATTACACATGGTATATAGATAGTAACAGCACTACACATGGTCTATAGGTAGTAACAGCACTACACATGGTCTATAGGTAGTAACAACACTACATGTGTCTATGGGTAGTAACAGCACTACACATGGTATATAGGTAGTAACAGCATTACACCTGGTCTATAGGTAGTAGCAGCACTACACATGGTCTATAGGTAGTAACAGCACTACACATGGTATATAGGTAGTAACAACACTACATGTGTCTATGGGTAGTAACAGCACTACACATGGTATATAGGTAGTAACAGCACTACACATGGTATATAGATAGTAACAGCACTACACATGGTCTATAGGTAGTAACAGCACTACACATGGTCTATAGGTAGTAACAGCATTACACATGGTCTATAGGTAGTAACAGCATTACACCTGGTCTATAGGTAGTACAAGCATTACACCTGTTCTATAGGTAGAAACAGCATTACACATGTCTATAGGTAGTAACAGCATTACACATGGTCTATAGGTAGTAACAGCATTACACATGGTCTATAGGTAGTAACAGCATTACACATGGTCTATAGGTTGTAACAGCATTACACATGGTCTATAGGTAGTAACAGCACTACACATGGTCAATAGATAGTAACAGCACTACATGTGTCTATGGGTAGTAACAGCATTACACATGGTCTATAGATAGTAACAGCACTACACATGGTCTATAGGCAGTAACAGCATTACACATGGTCTATAGGTAGTAACAGCATTACACATGGTCTATAGGTAGTAACAGCATTACACATGGTCTATAGGTAGTAACAGCACTACACCTGGTCTATAGGTAGTAACAGCATTACACATGGTCTATAGGCAGTAACAGCATTACACATGGTCTATAGGTAGTAACAGCACTACACATGGTCTATAGGTAGTAACAGCATTACACATGGTCTATAGGTAGTAACAGCATTACACATGGTCTATAGGTAGTAACAGCACTACACATGGTCTATAGGTAGTAACAGCATTACACATGGTCTATAGGTAGTAACAGCATTACACATGGTCTATAGGTAGTAACAGCATTACACATGGTCTATAGGTAGTAACAGCACTACACATGGTCAATAGATAGTAACAGCACTACACATGTTCTATGGGTAGTAACAGCATTACACATGGTCTATAGGTAGTAACAGCATTACACGTGTCTATAGGTAGTAACAGCATTACACCTGGTCTATAGGTAGTAACAGCATTACACGTGTCTATAGGTAGTAACAGCATTTGACGTGTCTATATGTAGTAACAGCATTACACGTGTCTATATGTAGTAACAGCATTACACATGGTCTATAGGTAGTAACAGCATTACACCTGGTCTATATGTAGTAACAGCATTACACCTGGTCTATTGGTAGTAACAGCATTACACGTGTCTATAGGTAGTAACAGCATTACACCTGGTCTATATGTAGTAACAGCATTACACCTGGTCTATTGGTAGTAACAGCATTACACGTGTCTATAGGTAGTAACAGCATTACACGTGTCTATAGGTAGTATCAGCATTACACATGGTGTATAGGTAGTAACAGCATTACACGTGTCTATAGGTAGTAACAGCATTACACATGGTCTATAGGTAGTAACAGCATTACACATGGTCTATAGGTAGTAACAGCATTACACGTGTCTATAGGTAGTAACAGCATTACACGTGTCTATAGGTAGTAACAGCATTACACGTGTCTATAGGTAGTAACAGCATTACACGTGTCTATATGTAGTAACAGCATTACACATGGTCTATAGATAGTAACAGCACTACACCTGGTCTATAGGTAGTAACAGCATTACACGTGTCTATAGGTAGTAACAGCATTACACCTGTCTATAGGGAGTAACAGCATTACACGTGTCTATAGGTAGTAACAGCATTACACGTGTCTATAGGTAGTAACAGCATTACACGTGTCTATATGTAGTAACAGCATTACACATGGTCTATAGATAGTAACAGCACTACACCTGGTCTATAGGTAGTAACAGTATTACACGTGTCTATAGGTAGTAACAGCATTGCACATGGTCTATAGGTAGTAACAGCATTACACATGGTCTATAGATAGTAACAGCACTACACCTGGTCTATAGGTAGTAACAGCACTACACATGGTCTATAGGTAGTAACAGCATTACACGTGTCTATAGGTAGTAACAGCATTACACGTGTCTATATGTAGTAACAGCATTACACATGGTCTATAGGTAGTAACAACATTACACATGGTCTATAGGTAGTAACAGCACTACACGTGTCTATAGGTAGTAACAGCACTACACCTGGTCTATAGGTAGTAACAGCATTACACGTGTCTATAGGTAGTAACAGCATTACACGTGTCTATAGGTAGTAACAGCATTACACGTGTCTATAGGTAGTAACAGCATTACACATGGTCTATAGGTAGTAACAGCACTACACATGGTCTATAGGTAGTAACAGCATTACACATGGTCTATAGGTAGTAACAGCATTACACATGGTCTATAGGTAGTAACAGCATTACACATGGTCTATAGGTAGTAACAGCATTACACATGGTCTATAGGTAGTAACAGCATTACACATGGTATATAGGTAGTAACAGCATTACACATGGTCTATAGGTAGTAACAGCATTACACATGGTCTATAGGTAGTAACAGCATTACACGTGGTCTATGGGTAGTAACAGCATTACACGTGGTCTATGGGTAGTAACAGCATTACACATGGTCTATAGGTAGTAACAGCATTACACATGGTCTATAGGTAGTAACAGCATTACACATGGTCTATAGGTAGTAACAGCATTACACATGGTCTATAGGTAGTAACAGCATTACACATGGTCTATAGGTAGTAACAGCATTACACATGGTCTATAGGTAGTAACAGCATTACACATGGTCTATAGGTAGTAACAGCATTACACATGGTCTATAGGTAGTAACAGCACTACACGTGTCTATAGATAGTAACAGCATTACACATGGTCTATAGGTAGTAACAGCATTACACATGGTATATAGGTAGTAACAGCATTACACATGGTCTATAGGTAGTAACAGCATTACACATGGTCTATAGGTAGTAACAGCACTACACATGGTCTATAGGTAGTAACAGCATTACACATGGTCTATAGGTAGTAACAGCATTACACATGGTCTAGTGGTAGTAACAGCATTACACATGGTCTATAGGTAGTAACAGCATTACACATGGTCTATAGGTAGTGACAGCATTACACATGGTATATAGGTAGTAACAGCACTACACATGGTCTATAGGTAGTAACAGCATTACACATGGTCTATAGGTAGTAACAGCATTACACATGGTCTATAGGTAGTAACAGCACTACACGTGTCTATAGATAGTAACAGCATTACACATGGTCTATGGGTAGTAACAGCATTACACATGGTATATAGATAGTAACAGCACTACACATGGTCTATAGGTAGTAACAGCAATACAAATGGTCTATGAGAAGGAACAGCACTACACCTGGTATATAGGTAGTAACAGCATTACACATGGTCTATAGATAGTAACAGCACTACACATGGTCTATAGGTAGTAACAGCATTACACATGGTCTATAGATAGTAACAGCACTACACATGGTCTATAGGTAGTAACAGCACTACACATGGTCTATAGGTAGTAACAGCATTACACATGGTCTATAGATAGTAACAGCACTACACATGGTCTATAGATAGTAACAGCACTACACATGGTCTATAGGTAGTAACAGCACTACACGTGGTCTATAGGTAGTAACAGCATTACACATGGTCTATAGGTAGTAACAGCAAAACACCTGGTCTATAGGTAGTAACAGCACTACACGTGGTCTATAGATAGTAACAGCACTACACATGGTCTATAGATAGTAACAGCACTACACATGGTCTATAGGTAGTAACAGCACTACACGTGGTCTATAGGTAGTAACAGCAAAACACCTGGTCTATAGGTAGTAACAGCAAAACACCTGGTCTATAGGTAGTAACAGCACTACACGTGGTCTATAGGTAGTAACAGCATTACACATGGTCTATAGGTAGTAACAGCAAAACACCTGGTCTATAGGTAGTAACAGCATTACACATGGTCTATAGGTAGTAACAGCACTACACATGGTCTATAGGTAGTAACAGCATTACACATGGTCTATAGGTAGTAACAGCACTACACATGGTCTATAGGTAGTAACAGCACTACACATGGTATATAGGTATTAACAGCACTACACCTGGTCAATAGGTAGTAACAGCACTACACATGGTCTATAGGTAGTAACAGCATTACACATGTCTATGGGTAGTAACAGCATTACACATGGTCTATAGGTAGTAACAGCACTACACATGGTATATAGGTAGTAACAGCATTACACATGGTCTATAGGTAGTAACAGCATTACACATGGTCTATGGGTAGTAACAGCACTACACATGGTATATAGGTATCAACAGCACTACACCTGGTCTTAAGGTAGTAACAGCATTACACATGGTCTATGGGCAGGAACAGCACTACACATGGTCTATAGGGAGTAACAACATTACACATGGTCTATAGGTAGTAACAGCATTACACATGGTCTATAGGTAGTAACAGCATTACACATGGTCTATAGGGAGTAACAACATTACACATGGTCTATAGGTAGTAACAGCATTACACATGGTCTATAGGTAGTAACAGTATTACACATGGTCTATAGATAGTAATAGCACTACACCTGGTCTATAGGTAGTAACAGCACTACACATGGTCTATAGGTAGTAACAGCATTACACATGGTCTATAGGTAGTAACAGCACTACACATGGTCTATAGGTAGTAACAGCACTACACCTGGTCTATAGGTAGTAACAGCATTACACATGGTCTATAGGTAGTAACAGCATTACACATGGTCTATAGGTAGTAACAGCATTACACATGGTCTATAGGTAGTAACAACATTACACATGGTCTATAGGTAGTAACAGCATTACACATGGTCTATAGGTAGTAACAGCATTACACATGGTCTATAGGTAGTAACAGCATTACACATGGTCTATAGGTAGTAACAGCATTACACATGGTCTATAGGTAGTAACAGCATTACACATGGTCTATAGGTAGTAACAGCATTACACATGGTCTATAGGTAGTAACAGCATTACACATGGTCTATAGGTAGTAACAGCATTACACATGGTCTATAGGTAGTAACAGCATTACACATGGTCTATAGATAGTAACAGCACTACACATGGAATATAGGTAGTAACAGCACTACACATGGTATATAGGTAGTAACAGCATTACACCTGGTCTATAGGTAGTAACAGCATTACACCTGGTCTATAGGTAGTAACAGCATTACACATGGTATATAGGTAGTAACAGCACTACACATGGTATATAGGGAGTAACAGCATTACACATGGTCTATAGGTAGTAACAGCACTACACATGGTCTATGGGTAGGAACAGCACTACACATGGCATATAGGTAGTAACAGCATTACACATGGTCTATAGGTAGTAACAGCATTACACATGGTCTATAGGTAGTAACAGCACTACACATGGTCTATAGGTAGTAACAGCACTACACATGGTATATAGGTAGTAACAGCACTACACATGGTCTATAGGTAGTAACAGCACTACACTAGGTCTATAGGTAGTAACAGCATTACACCTGGTCTATGGGTAGTAACAGCACTACACATGGTATATAGGTAGTAACAGCACTACACATGGTATATAGGTAGTAACAGCACTACACATGGTATATAGGTAGCAACAGCACTACACATGGTCTATAGGTAGTAACAGCATTACACATGGTCTATAGGTAGTAACAGCACTACACATTGTATATAGGTAGTAACAGCATTACACATGGTATATAGGGAGTAACAGCATTACACATAGTCTATATGTAGTAACAGCACTACACATGGTATATAGGTAGTAACAGCACTACACATGGTCTATAGAGAGTAACAGCATTACACATGGTCTATAGGTAGTAACAGCATTACACATGGTCTATAGGTAGTAACAGCACTACACATGGTCTATAGGTAGTAACAGCATTACACATGGTCTATAGGTAGTAACAGCATTACACATGGTCTATAGGTAGTAACAGCATTACACATGGTATATAGGTAGTAACAGCACTACACATGGTATATAGGTAGTAACAGCACTACACATGGTCTATAGGTAGTAACAGCATTACACCTGGTCTATAGGTAGTAACAGGATTACACATGGTCTATAGGTAGTAACAGCATTACACATGGTCTATAGGTAGTAACAGCATTACACATGGTCTATAGGTAGTAACAGCATTACACCTGGTCTATAGGTAGTAACAGCATTACACCTGGTCTATAGGTAGTAACAGCATACACATGGTATATAGGTAGTAACAGCACTACACATGGTATATAGGGAGTAACAGCATTACACATGGTCTATAGGTAGTAACAGCACTACACATGGTCTATGGGTAGGAACAGCACTACACATGGCATATAGGTAGTAACAGCATTACACATGGTCTATAGGTAGTAACAGCATTACACATGGTCTATAGGAAGTAACAGCATTACACATGGTCTATAGGTAGTAACAGCACTACACATGGTCTATAGGTAGTAACAGCATTACACATGGTCTATAGGTAGTAACACCATTACACCTGGTCTATAGGTAGTAACAGCATTACACATGGTCTATAGGTAGTAACAACACTACACATGGTCTATAGGTAGTAACAGCACTACACATGCTCTATAGGTAGTAACAGCAAAACACATGGTCTATAGGTAGTAACAGCATTACACATGGTCTATAGATAGTAACAGCACTACACCTGGTCTATAGGTAGTAACAGCACTACACCTGGTCTATAGGTAGTAACAGCATTACACAGGGTCTATAGGTAGTAACAGCATTACACGTGGTCTATAGGTAGTAACAGCATTACACATGGTCAATAGGTAGTAACAGCATTACACATGGTCTGTAGGTTGTAACAGCACTACACGTGGTCTATAGATAGTAACAGTATTACACATGGTCTATAGGTAGTAACAGCACTACACATGGTATATAGGTAGTAACAGCACTACACATGGTATATAGGTAGTAACAGCACTACACATGGTATATACGGAGTAACAGCATTACACATGGTCTATAGGTAGTAACAGCACTACACATGGTCTATAGGTAGTAACAGCACTACACATGGTATATAGGTAGTAACAGCACTACACATGGTCTATAGGTAGTAACAGCATTACACATGGTCTATAGGTAGTAACAGCACTACACATGGCCTATAGGTAGTAACAGCATTACACATGGTCTATAGATAGTAACAGCACTACACATGGTCTATAGGTAGTAACAGCATTACACATGGTCTATGGGTAGTAACAGCACTACACATGGTCTATAGGTAGTAACAGCATTACACATGGTCTATGGGTAGTAACAGCACTACACATGGTATATAGGTAGTAACAGCACTACACATGGTCTATAGGTAGTAACAGCATTACACATGGTCTATGGGTAGTAACAGCACTACACATGGTCTATAGGTAGTAACAGCATTACACATGGTCTATGGGTAGTAACAGCACTACACATGGTATATAGGTAGTAACAGCATTACACATGGTATATAGGTAGTAACAGCATTACACATGGTATATAGGTAGTAACAGCATTACACATGGTCTATAGGTAGTAACAGCACTACACCTGGTCTATAGGTAGTAACAGCATTACACATGGTCTATAGGTAGTAACAGCACTACACATGGTATATAGGTAGTAACAGCACTACACATGGTCTATAGATAGTAACAGTACTACACATGGTCTATAGGTAGTAACAGCATTAAACATGGTCTATGGGTAGTAACAGCACTACACATGGTATATAGGTAGTAACAGCATTACACATGGTCTATAGGTAGTAGCAGCATTACACATGGTCTATAGGTAGTAACAGCATTACACGTGGTCTATAGGTTGTAACAGCACTACACGTGGTCTATAGATAGTAACAGCACTACACATGCTCTATAGGTAGGAAACAGCACTACACCTGGTCTATAGGTAGTAACAGCACTACACCTGGTCTATAGGTAGTAACAGCATTACACCTGGTCTATAGGTAGTAACAGCATTACACATGGTCTATAGGTAGTAACAGCATTACACATGGTCTATAGGTAGTAACAGCACTACACATGGTCTATATGTAGTAACAGCATTACACATGGTCTATAGGTAGTAACAACATTACACATGGTCTATAGGTAGTAACAGCATTACACATGGTCTATAGGTAGTAACAACACTACACATGGTATATAGGTAGTAACAGCATTACACATGGTCTATGGGTAGTAACAGCACTACACATGGTATATAGGTAGTAACAGCACTACACATGGTCTATAGGTAGTAACAGCATTACACATGGTCTATAGGTAGTAACAGCACTACACATGGTCTATAGGTAGTAACAGCATTACACATGGTCTATGGGTAGTAACAGCACTACACATGGTATATAGGTAGTAACAGCACTACACATGGTCTATAGGTAGTAACAGCATTACACATGGTCTATGGGTAGTAACAGCACTACACATGGTCTATAGGTAGTAACAGCATTACACATGGTCTATGGGTAGTAACAGCACTACACATGGTATATAGGTAGTAACAGCATTACACATGGTCTATAGGTAGTAACAGCATTACACATGGTCTATAGGTAGTAACAGCACTACACATGGTATATAGGTAGTAACAGCACTACACATGGTCTATAGGGAGTAACAGCATTACACATGGTATATAGGTAGTAACAGCATTACACATGGTATATAGGGAGTAACAGCATTACACATGGTCTATAGGTAGTAACAGCACTACACATGGTATATAGTTAGTAACAGCACTACACATGGTCTATAGGTAGTAACAGCATTACACGTGTCTATAGGTAGTAACAGCAATACACATGGTCTATAGGTAGTAACATTATTACACATGGTATATAGGTATTAACAGCATTACACATGGTATATAGGTAGTAACAGCATTACACATGGTCTATAGGTAGTAAAAGCATTACACATGGTATATAGGTAGTAACAGCATTACACATGGTCTATAGGTAGTAACAGCACTGCACATGGTCTATAGGTAGTAAAAGCATTACACATGGTATATAGGTAGTAACAGCATTACACATGGTCTATAGGTAGTAACAGCATTACACATGGTCTATAGGTAGTAACAACATTACACATGGTCTATAGGTAGTAACAGCATTACACCTGGTCTATTGGTAGTAACAGCATTACACGTGTCTATAGGTAGTAACAGCATTACACGTGTCTATAGGTAGTAACAGCATTACACATGGTGTATAGGTAGTAACAGCATTACACGTGTCTATAGGTAGTAACAGCATTACACATGGTCTATAGGTAGTAACAGCATTACACATGGTCTATAGGTAGTAACAGCATTACACGTGTCTATAGGTAGTAACAGCATTACACGTGTCTATATGTAGTAACAGCATTACACATGGTCTATAGGTAGTAACAGCATTACACGTGTCTATAGGTAGTAACAGCATTACACGTGTCTATATGTAGTAACAGCATTACACGTGTCTATAGGTAGTAACAGCATTACACGTGTCTATATGTAGTAACAGCATTACACATGGTCTATAGATAGTAACAGCATTACACATGGTCTATAGATAGTAACAGCACTACACCTGGTCTATAGGTAGTAACAGCATTACACGTGTCTATAGGTAGTAACAGCATTACACGTGTCTATAGGTAGTAACAGCATTACACGTGTCTATAGGTAGTAACAGCATTACACGTGTCTATAGGTAGTAACAGCATTACACGTGTCTATATGTAGTAACAGCATTACACATGGTCTATAGATAGTAACAGCACTACACCTGGTCTATAGGTAGTAACAGCATTACACGTGTCTATAGGTAGTAACAGCATTGCACATGGTCTATAGGTAGTAACAGCATTACACATGGTCTATAGATAGTAACAGCACTACACCTGGTCTATAGGTAGTAACAGCACTACACATGGTCTATAGGTAGTAACAGCATTACACGTGTCTATAGGTAGTAACAGCATTACACGTGTCTATATGTAGTAACAGCATTACACATGGTCTATAGGTAGTAACAACATTACACATGGTCTATAGGTAGTAACAGCACTACACATGTCTATAGGTAGTAACAGCACTACACCTGGTCTATAGGTAGTAACAGCATTACACGTGTCTATAGGTAGTAACAGCATTACACGTGGTCTATAGGTAGTAACAGCATTACACATGGTCTATAGGTAGTAACAGCACTACACATGGTCTATAGGTAGTAACAGCATTACACATGGTCTATAGGTAGTAACAGCATTACACATGGTCTATAGGTAGTAACAGCATTACACATGGTCTATAGGTAGTAACAGCATTACACATGGTCTATAGGTAGTAACAGCATTACACATGGTATATAGGTAGTAACAGCATTACACATGGTCTATAGGTAGTAACAGCATTACACATGGTCTATAGGTAGTAACAGCATTACACGTGGTCTATGGGTAGTAACAGCACTACACGTGTCTATAGGTAGTAACAGCATTACACATGGTCTATAGGTAGTAACAGCATTACACATGGTCTATAGGTAGTAACAGCATTACACATGGTCTATAGGTAGTAACAGCATTACACATGGTCTATAGGTAGTAACAGCATTACACATGGTCTATAGGTAGTAACAGCACTACACGTGTCTATAGATAGTAACAGCATTACACATGGTCTATAGGTAGTAACAGCATTACACATGGTATATAGGTAGTAACAGCATTACACATGGTCTATAGGTAGTAACAGCATTACACATGGTCTATAGGTAGTAACAGCATTACACATGGTCTAGTGGTAGTAACAGCATTACACATGGTCTATAGGTAGTAACAGCATTACACATGGTCTATAGGTAGTGACAGCATTACACATGGTATATAGGTAGTAACAGCACTACACATGGTCTATAGGTAGTAACAGCATTACACATGGTCTATAGGTAGTAACAGCATTACACATGGTCTATAGGTAGTAACAGCACTACACGTGTCTATAGATAGTAACAGCATTACACATGGTCTATGGGTAGTAACAGCATTACACATGGTATATAGATAGTAACAGCACTACACATGGTCTATAGGTAGTAACAGCAATACAAATGGTCTATGAGAAGGAACAGCACTACACCTGGTATATAGGTAGTAACAGCATTACACATGGTCTATAGATAGTAACAGCACTACACATGGTCTATAGGTAGTAACAGCATTACACATGGTCTATAGATAGTAACAGCACTACACATGGTCTATAGGTAGTAACAGCACTACACATGGTCTATAGGTAGTAACAGCATTACACATGGTCTATAGATAGTAACAGCACTACACATGGTCTATAGATAGTAACAGCACTACACATGGTCTATAGGTAGTAACAGCACTACACGTGGTCTATAGGTAGTAACAGCATTACACATGGTCTATAGGTAGTAACAGCAAAACACCTGGTATATAGGTAGTAACAGCACTACACGTGGTCTATAGATAGTAACAGCACTACACATGGTCTATAGATAGTAACAGCACTACACATGGTCTATAGGTAGTAACAGCACTACACGTGGTCTATAGGTAGTAACAGCAAAACACCTGGTCTATAGGTAGTAACAGCAAAACACCTGGTCTATAGGTAGTAACAGCACTACACGTGGTCTATAGGTAGTAACAGCATTACACATGGTCTATAGGTAGTAACAGCAAAACACCTGGTCTATAGGTAGTAACAGCATTACACATGGTCTATAGGTAGTAACAGCACTACACATGGTCTATAGGTAGTAACAGCATTACACATGGTCTTTAGGTAGTAACAGCACTACACATGGTCTATAGGTAGTAACAGCACTACACATGGTATATAGGTATTAACAGCACTACACCTGGTCAATAGGTAGTAACAGCACTACACATGGTCTATAGGTAGTAACAGCATTACACATGTCTATGGGTAGTAACAGCATTACACATGGTCTATGGGTAGTAACAGCACTACACATGGTATATAGGTAGTAACAGCATTACACATGGTCTATAGGTAGTAACAGCATTACACATGGTCTATGGGTAGTAACAGCACTACACATGGTATATAGGTAGTAACAGCACTACACCTGGTCTTAAGGTAGTAACAGCATTACACATGGTCTATGGGCAGGAACAGCACTACACATGGTCTATAGGGAGTAACAACATTACACATGGTCTATAGGGAGTAACAACATTACACCTGGTCTATAGGTAGTAACAGCACTACACATGGTATATAGGTAGTAACAGCATTACACATGGTATATAGGGAGTAACAGCATTACACATAGTCTATAGGTAGTAACAGCAATACACATGGTATATAGGTAGTAACAGCACTACACATGGTCTATAGGTAGTAACAGCATTACACATGGTCTATGGGTAGTAACAGCACTACACATGGTATATAGGTAGTAACAGTATTACACATGGTCTATAGATAGTAATAGCACTACACCTGGTCTATAGGTAGTAACAGCACTACACATGGTCTATAGGTAGTAACAGCATTACATATGGTCTATAGGTAGTAACAGCACTACACATGGTCTATAGGTAGTAACAGCACTACACCTGGTCTATAGGTAGTAACAGCATTACACATGGTCTATAGGTAGTAACAGCATTACACATGGTCTATAGGTAGTAACAGCATTACACATGGTCTATAGGTAGTAACAACATTACACATGGTCTATAGGTAGTAACAGCATTACACATGGTCTATAGGTAGTAACAACATTACACATGGTCTATAGGTAGTAACAGCATTACACATGGTCTATAGGTAGTAACAACATTACACATGGTCTATAGGTAGTAACAGCATTACACATGGTCTATGGGTAGTAACAGCATTACACATGGTCTATAGGTAGTAACAGCATTACACATGGTCTATAGGTAGTAACAGCATTACACATGGTCTATAGGTAGTAACAGCATTACACATGGTCTATAGATAGTAACAGCACTACACATGGAATATAGGTAGTAACAGCACTACACATGGTATATAGGTAGTAACAGCATTACACCTGGTCTATAGGTAGTAACAGCATTACACCTGGTCTATAGGTAGTAACAGCATTACACATGGTATATAGGTAGTAACAGCACTACACATGGTATATAGGGAGTAACAGCATTACACATGGTCTATAGGTAGTAACAGCACTACACATGGTCTATGGGTAGGAACAGCACTACACATGGCATATGGGTAGTAACAGCAATACACATGGTCTATAGGTAGTAACAGCATTACACATGGTCTATAGGTAGTAACAGCATTACACATGGTCTATAGGTTGTAACAGCACTACACGTGGTCTATAGATAGTAACAGCACTACACATGCTCTATAGGTAGGAAACAGCACTACACCTGGTCTATAGGTAGTAACAGCACTACACCTGGTCTATAGGTAGTAACAGCATTACACCTGGTCTATAGGTAGTAACAGCATTACACATGGTCTATAGGTAGTAACAGCATTACACGTGTCTATAGGTAGTAACAGCATTACACATGGTCTATAGGTAGTAACAGCATTACACATGGTCTATAGGTAGTAACAGCATTACACGTGTCTATAGGTAGTAACAGCATTACACGTGTCTATATGTAGTAACAGCATTACACATGGTCTATAGGTAGTAACAGCATTACACGTGTCTATAGGTAGTAACAGCATTACACGTGTCTATATGTAGTAACAGCATTGCACGTGTCTATAGGTAGTAACAGCATTACACGTGTCTATATGTAGTAACAGCATTACACATGGTCTATAGATAGTAACAGCATTACACATGGTATATAGGGAGTAACAGCATTACACATAGTCTATAGGTAGTAACAGCAATACACATGGTATATAGGTAGTAACAGCACTACACATGGTCTATAGGTAGTAACAGCATTACACATGGTCTATGGGTAGTAACAGCACTACACATGGTCTATAGGTAGTAACAGTATTACACATGGTCTATAGATAGTAATAGCACTACACCTGGTCTATAGGTAGTAACAGCACTACACATGGTCTATAGGTAGTAACAGCATTACATATGGTCTATAGGTAGTAACAGCACTACACATGGTCTATAGGTAGTAACAGCACTACACCTGGTCTATAGGTAGTAACAGCATTACACATGGTCTATAGGTAGTAACAGCATTACACATGGTCTATAGGTAGTAACAGCATTACACATGGTCTATAGGTAGTAACAACATTACACATGGTCTATAGGTAGTAACAGCATTACACATGGTCTATAGGTAGTAACAACATTACACATGGTCTATAGGTAGTAACAGCATTACACATGGTCTATAGGTAGTAACAACATTACACATGGTCTATAGGTAGTAACAGCATTACACATGGTCTATGGGTAGTAACAGCATTACACATGGTCTATAGGTAGTAACAGCATTACACATGGTCTATAGGTAGTAACAGCATTACACATGGTCTATAGGTAGTAACAGCATTACACATGGTCTATAGATAGTAACAGCACTACACATGGAATATAGGTAGTAACAGCACTACACATGGTATATAGGTAGTAACAGCATTACACCTGGTCTATAGGTAGTAACAGCATTACACCTGGTCTATAGGTAGTAACAGCATTACACATGGTATATAGGTAGTAACAGCACTACACATGGTATATAGGGAGTAACAGCATTACACATGGTCTATAGGTAGTAACAGCACTACACATGGTCTATGGGTAGGAACAGCACTACACATGGCATATGGGTAGTAACAGCATTACACATGGTCTATAGGTAGTAACAGCATTACACATGGTCTATAGGTAGTAACAGCATTACACATGGTCTATAGATAGTAACAGCACTACACATGGAATATAGGTAGTAACAGCACTACACATGGTATATAGGTAGTAACAGCATTACACCTGGTCTATAGGTAGTAACAGCATTACACCTGGTCTATAGGTAGTAACAGCATTACACATGGTATATAGGTAGTAACAGCACTACACATGGTATATAGGGAGTAACAGCATTACACATGGTCTATAGGTAGTAACAGCACTACACATGGTCTATGGGTATGAACAGCACTACACATGGTCTATAGGTAGTAACAGCATTACACGTGTCTATAGGTAGTAACAGCATTACACGTGTCTATATGTAGTAACAGCATTACACATGGTCTATAGGTAGTAACAGCATTACACGTGTCTATAGGTAGTAACAGCATTACACGTGTCTATATGTAGTAACAGCATTGCACGTGTCTATAGGTAGTAACAGCATTACACGTGTCTATATGTAGTAACAGCATTACACATGGTCTATAGATAGTAACAGCATTACACATGGTCTATAGATAGTAACAGCACTACACCTGGTCTATAGGTAGTAACAGCATTACACGTGTCTATAGGTAGTAACAGCATTACACATGGTCTATAGATAGTAACAGCACTACACCTGGTCTATAGGTAGTAACAGCACTACACATGGTCTATAGGTAGTAACAGCATTACACGTGTCTATATGTAGTAACAGCATTACACATGGTCTATAGATAGTAACAGCACTACACCTGGTCTATAGGTAGTAACAGCATTACACGTGTCTATAGGTAGTAACAGCATTACACATGGTCTATAGATAGTAACAGCACTACACCTGGTCTATAGGTAGTAACAGCACTACACATGGTCTATAGGTAGTAACAGCATTACACGTGTCTATAGGTAGTAACAGCATTACACGTGTCTATATGTAGTAACAGCATTACACATGGTCTATAGGTAGTAACAACATTACACATGGTCTATAGGTAGTAACAGTACTACACGTGTCTATAGGTAGTAACAGCACTACACCTGGTCTATAGGTAGTAACAGCATTACACGTGTCTATAGGTAGTAACAGCATTACACGTGTCTATAGCTAGTAACAGCATTACACATGGTCTATAGGTAGTAACAGCACTACACATGGTCTATAGGTAGTAACAGCATTACACATGGTCTATAGGTAGTAACAGCATTACACATGGTCTATAGGTAGTAACAGCATTACACATGGTCTATAGGTAGTAACAGCATTACACATGGTCTATAGGTAGTAACAGCATTACACATGGTATATAGGTAGTAACAGCATTACACATGGTCTATAGGTAGTAACAGCATTACACATGGTCTATAGGTAGTAACAGCATTACACGTGGTCTATGGGTAGTAACAGCACTACACGTGTCTATAGGTAGTAACAGCATTACACATGGTCTATAGGTAGTAACAGCATTACACATGGTCTATAGGTAGTAACAGCATTACACGTGGTCTATGGGTAGTAACAGCATTACACATGGTCTATAGGTAGTAACAGCATTACACATGGTCTATAGGTAGTAACAGCATTACACATGGTCTATAGGTAGTAACAGCATTACACATGGTCTATAGGTAGTAACAGCATTACACATGGTCTATAGGTAGTAACAGCATTACACATGGTCTATAGGTAGTAACAGCATTACACATGGTCTATAGGTAGTAACAGCATTACACATGGTCTATAGGTAGTAACAGCATTACACATGGTCTATAGGTAGTAACAGCACTACACGTGTCTATAGATAGTAACAGCATTACACATGGTCTATAGGTAGTAACAGCATTACACATGGTATATAGGTAGTAACAGCATTACACATGGTCTATAGGTAGTAACAGCATTACACATGGTCTATAGGTAGTAACAGCATTACACATGGTCTAGTGGTAGTAACAGCATTACACATGGTCTATAGGTAGTAACAGCATTACACATGGTCTATAGGTAGTGACAGCATTACACATGGTATATAGGTAGTAACAGCACTACACATGGTCTATAGGTAGTAACAGCATTACACATGGTCTATAGGTAGTAACAGCATTACACATGGTCTATAGGTAGTAACAGCACTACACGTGTCTATAGATAGTAACAGCATTACACATGGTCTATGGGTAGTAACAGCATTACACATGGTATATAGATAGTAACAGCACTACACATGGTCTATAGGTAGTAACAGCAATACAAATGGTCTATGAGAAGGAACAGCACTACACCTGGTATATAGGTAGTAACAGCATTACACATGGTCTATAGATAGTAACAGCACTACACATGGTCTATAGGTAGTAACAGCATTACACATGGTCTATAGATAGTAACAGCACTACACATGGTCTATAGGTAGTAACAGCACTACACATGGTCTATAGGTAGTAACAGCATTACACATGGTCTATAGATAGTAACAGCACTACACATGGTCTATAGATAGTAACAGCACTACACATGGTCTATAGGTAGTAACAGCACTACACGTGGTCTATAGGTAGTAACAGCATTACACATGGTCTATAGGTAGTAACAGCAAAACACCTGGTATATAGGTAGTAACAGCACTACACGTGGTCTATAGATAGTAACAGCACTACACATGGTCTATAGATAGTAACAGCACTACACATGGTCTATAGGTAGTAACAGCACTACACGTGGTCTATAGGTAGTAACAGCAAAACACCTGGTCTATAGGTAGTAACAGCAAAACACCTGGTCTATAGGTAGTAACAGCACTACACGTGGTCTATAGGTAGTAACAGCATTACACATGGTCTATAGGTAGTAACAGCAAAACACCTGGTCTATAGGTAGTAACAGCATTACACATGGTCTATAGGTAGTAACAGCACTACACATGGTCTATAGGTAGTAACAGCATTACACATGGTCTTTAGGTAGTAACAGCACTACACATGGTCTATAGGTAGTAACAGCACTACACATGGTATATAGGTATAACAGCACTACACCTGGTCAATAGGTAGTAACAGCACTACACATGGTCTATAGGTAGTAACAGCATTACACATGTCTATGGGTAGTAACAGCATTACACATGGTCTATGGGTAGTAACAGCACTACACATGGTATATAGGTAGTAACAGCATTACACATGGTCTATAGGTAGTAACAGCATTACACATGGTCTATGGGTAGTAACAGCACTACACATGGTATATAGGTAGTAACAGCACTACACCTGGTCTTAAGGTAGTAACAGCATTACACATGGTCTATGGGCAGGAACAGCACTACACATGGTCTATAGGTAGTAACAGCACTACACATGGTCTATAGGTAGTAACAGCATTACACATGTCTATGGGTAGTAACAGCATTACACATGGTCTATGGGTAGTAACAGCATTACACATGGTCTATAGGTAGTAACAGCATTACACATGGTCTATGGGTAGTAACAGCACTACACATGGTATATAGGTAGTAACAGCACTACACCTGGTCTTAAGGTAGTAACAGCATTACACATGGTCTATGGGCAGGAACAGCACTACACATGGTCTATAGGTAGTAACAGCATTACACCTGGTCTATAGGTAGTAACAGCACTACACATGGTATATAGGTAGTAACAGCATTACACATGGTATATAGGGAGTAACAGCATTACACATAGTCTATAGGTAGTAACAGCAATACACATGGTATATAGGTAGTAACAGCACTACACATGGTCTATAGGTAGTAACAGCATTACACATGGTCTATGGGTAGTAACAGCACTACACATGGTATATAGGTAGTAACAGCACTACACCTGGTCTATAGGTAGTAACAGCATTACACATGGTCTATAGGTAGTAACAGTATTACACATGGTCTATAGATAGTAATAGCACTACACCTGGTCTATAGGTAGTAACAGCACTACACATGGTCTATAGGTAGTAACAGCATTACATATGGTCTATAGGTAGTAACAGCACTACACATGGTCTATAGGTAGTAACAGCACTACACCTGGTCTATAGGTAGTAACAGCATTACACATGGTCTATAGGTAGTAACAGCATTACACATGGTCTATAGGTAGTAACAGCATTACACATGGTCTATAGGTAGTAACAACATTACACATGGTCTATAGGTAGTAACAGCATTACACATGGTCTATAGGTAGTAACAACATTACACATGGTCTATAGGTAGTAACAGCATTACACATGGTCTATAGGTAGTAACAACATTACACATGGTCTATAGGTAGTAACAGCATTACACATGGTCTATGGGTAGTAACAGCATTACACATGGTCTATAGGTAGTAACAGCATTACACATGGTCTATAGGTAGTAACAGCATTACACATGGTCTATAGGTAGTAACAGCATTACACATGGTCTATAGATAGTAACAGCACTACACATGGAATATAGGTAGTAACAGCACTACACATGGTATATAGGTAGTAACAGCATTACACCTGGTCTATAGGTAGTAACAGCATTACACCTGGTCTATAGGTAGTAACAGCATTACACATGGTATATAGGTAGTAACAGCACTACACATGGTATATAGGGAGTAACAGCATTACACATGGTCTATAGGTTGTAACAGCACTACACGTGGTCTATAGATAGTAACAGCACTACACATGCTCTATAGGTAGGAAACAGCACTACACCTGGTCTATAGGTAGTAACAGCACTACACCTGGTCTATAGGTAGTAACAGCATTACACCTGGTCTATAGGTAGTAACAGCATTACACATGGTCTATAGGTAGTAACAGCATTACACGTGTCTATAGGTAGTAACAGCATTACACATGGTCTATAGGTAGTAACAGCATTACACATGGTCTATAGGTAGTAACAGCATTACACGTGTCTATAGGTAGTAACAGCATTACACGTGTCTATATGTAGTAACAGCATTACACATGGTCTATAGGTAGTAACAGCATTACACGTGTCTATAGGTAGTAACAGCATTACACGTGTCTATATGTAGTAACAGCATTGCACGTGTCTATAGGTAGTAACAGCATTACACGTGTCTATATGTAGTAACAGCATTACACATGGTCTATAGATAGTAACAGCATTACACATGGTCTATAGATAGTAACAGCACTACACCTGGTCTATAGGTAGTAACAGCATTACACGTGTCTATAGGTAGTAACAGCATTACACGTGTCTATAGGTAGTAACAGCATTACACGTGTCTATAGGTAGTAACAGCATTACACGTGTCTATAGGTAGTAACAGCATTACACGTGTCTATATGTAGTAACAGCATTACACATGGTCTATAGATAGTAACAGCACTACACCTGGTCTATAGGTAGTAACAGCATTACACGTGTCTATAGGTAGTAACAGCATTACACATGGTCTATAGATAGTAACAGCACTACACCTGGTCTATAGGTAGTAACAGCACTACACATGGTCTATAGGTAGTAACAGCATTACACGTGTCTATAGGTAGTAACAGCATTACACGTGTCTATATGTAGTAACAGCATTACACATGGTCTATAGGTAGTAACAACATTACACATGGTCTATAGGTAGTAACAGCACTACACGTGTCTATAGGTAGTAACAGCACTACACCTGGTCTATAGGTAGTAACAGCATTACACGTGTCTATAGGTAGTAACAGCATTACACGTGTCTATAGCTAGTAACAGCATTACACATGGTCTATAGGTAGTAACAGCACTACACATGGTCTATAGGTAGTAACAGCATTACACATGGTCTATAGGTAGTAACAGCATTACACATGGTCTATAGGTAGTAACAGCATTACACATGGTCTATAGGTAGTAACAGCATTACACATGGTCTATAGGTAGTAACAGCATTACACATGGTATATAGGTAGTAACAGCATTACACATGGTCTATAGGTAGTAACAGCATTACACATGGTCTATAGGTAGTAACAGCATTACACGTGGTCTATGGGTAGTAACAGCACTACACGTGTCTATAGGTAGTAACAGCATTACACATGGTCTATAGGTAGTAACAGCATTACACATGGTCTATAGGTAGTAACAGCATTACACGTGGTCTATGGGTAGTAACAGCATTACACATGGTCTATAGGTAGTAACAGCATTACACATGGTCTATAGGTAGTAACAGCATTACACATGGTCTATAGGTAGTAACAGCATTACACATGGTCTATAGGTAGTAACAGCATTACACATGGTCTATAGGTAGTAACAGCATTACACATGGTCTATAGGTAGTAACAGCATTACACATGGTCTATAGATAGTAACAGCACTACACATGGTCTATAGATAGTAACAGCACTACAAATGGTCTATAGGTAGTAACAGCACTACACGTGGTCTATAGGTAGTAACAGCATTACACATGGTCTATAGGTAGTAACAGCAAAACACCTGGTCTATAGGTAGTAACAGCACTACACGTGGTCTATAGATAGTAACAGCACTACACATGGTCTATAGATAGTAACAGCACTACACATGGTCTATAGGTAGTAACAGCACTACACGTGGTCTATAGGTAGTAACAGCAAAACACCTGGTCTATAGGTAGTAACAGCAAAACACCTGGTCTATAGGTAGTAACAGCACTACACGTGGTCTATAGGTAGTAACAGCATTACACATGGTCTATAGGTAGTAACAGCAAAACACCTGGTCTATAGGTAGTAACAGCATTACACATGGTCTATAGGTAGTAACAGCACTACACATGGTCTATAGGTAGTAACAGCATTACACATGGTCTTTAGGTAGTAACAGCATTACACATGGTCTATAGGTAGTAACAGCACTACACATGGTCTATAGGTAGTAACAGCATTACACATGGTCTTTAGGTAGTAACAGCACTACACATGGTCTATAGGTAGTAACAGCACTACACATGGTATATAGGTATTAACAGCACTACACCTGGTCAATAGGTAGTAACAGCACTACACATGGTCTATAGGTAGTAACAGCATTACACATGTCTATGGGTAGTAACAGCATTACACATGGTCTATGGGTAGTAACAGCACTACACATGGTATATAGGTAGTAACAGCATTACACATGGTCTATAGGTAGTAACAGCATTACACATGGTCTATGGGTAGTAACAGCACTACACATGGTATATAGGTAGTAACAGCACTACACCTGGTCTTAAGGTAGTAACAGCATTACACATGGTCTATGGGCAGGAACAGCACTACACATGGTCTATAGGGAGTAACAACATTACACATGGTCTATAGGGAGTAACAACATTACACATGGTCTATAGGTAGTAACAGCACTACACATGGTATATAGGTAGTAACAGCATTACACATGGTATATAGGGAGTAACAGCATTACACATAGTCTATAGGTAGTAACAGCAATACACATGGTATATAGGTAGTAACAGCACTACACATGGTCTATAGGTAGTAACAGCATTACACATGGTCTATGGGTAGTAACAGCACTACACATGGTATATAGGTAGTAACAGCACTACACCTGGTCTATAGGTAGTAACAGCATTACACATGGTCTATAGGTAGTAACAGTATTACACATGGTCTATAGATAGTAATAGCACTACACCTGGTCTATAGGTAGTAACAGCACTACACATGGTCTATAGGTAGTAACAGCATTACATATGGTCTATAGGTAGTAACAGCACTACACATGGTCTATAGGTAGTAACAGCACTACACCTGGTCTATAGGTAGTAACAGCATTACACATGGTCTATAGGTAGTAACAGCATTACACATGGTCTATAGGTAGTAACAGCATTACACATGGTCTATAGGTAGTAACAACATTACACATGGTCTATAGGTAGTAACAGCATTACACATGGTCTATAGGTAGTAACAACATTACACATGGTCTATAGGTAGTAACAGCATTACACATGGTCTATAGGTAGTAACAACATTACACATGGTCTATAGGTAGTAACAGCATTACACATGGTCTATGGGTAGTAACAGCATTACACATGGTCTATAGGTAGTAACAGCATTACACATGGTCTATAGGTAGTAACAGCATTACACATGGTCTATAGGTAGTAACAGCATTACACATGGTCTATAGATAGTAACAGCACTACACATGGAATATAGGTAGTAACAGCACTACACATGGTATATAGGTAGTAACAGCATTACACCTGGTCTATAGGTAGTAACAGCATTACACCTGGTCTATAGGTAGTAACAGCATTACACATGGTATATAGGTAGTAACAGCACTACACATGGTATATAGGGAGTAACAGCATTACACATGGTCTATAGGTTGTAACAGCACTACACGTGGTCTATAGATAGTAACAGCACTTCACATGCTCTATAGGTAGGAAACAGCACTACACCTGGTCTATAGGTAGTAACAGCACTACACCTGGTCTATAGGTAGTAACAGCATTACACCTGGTCTATAGGTAGTAACAGCATTACACATGGTCTATAGGTAGTAACAGCATTACACGTGTCTATAGGTAGTAACAGCATTACACATGGTCTATAGGTAGTAACAGCATTACACATGGTCTATAGGTAGTAACAGCATTACACGTGTCTATAGGTAGTAACAGCATTACACGTGTCTATATGTAGTAACAGCATTACACATGGTCTATAGGTAGTAACAGCATTACACGTGTCTATAGGTAGTAACAGCATTACACGTGTCTATATGTAGTAACAGCATTGCACGTGTCTATAGGTAGTAACAGCATTACACGTGTCTATATGTAGTAACAGCATTACACATGGTCTATAGATAGTAACAGCATTACACATGGTCTATAGATAGTAACAGCACTACACCTGGTCTATAGGTAGTAACAGCATTACACGTGTCTATAGGTAGTAACAGCATTACACGTGTCTATAGGTAGTAACAGCATTACACGTGTCTATAGGTAGTAACAGCATTACACGTGTCTATAGGTAGTAACAGCATTACACGTGTCTATATGTAGTAACAGCATTACACATGGTCTATAGATAGTAACAGCACTACACCTGGTCTATAGGTAGTAACAGCATTACACGTGTCTATAGGTAGTAACAGCATTACACATGGTCTATAGATAGTAACAGCACTACACCTGGTCTATAGGTAGTAACAGCACTACACATGGTCTATAGGTAGTAACAGCATTACACGTGTCTATAGGTAGTAACAGCATTACACGTGTCTATATGTAGTAACAGCATTACACATGGTCTATAGGTAGTAACAACATTACACATGGTCTATAGGTAGTAACAGCACTACACGTGTCTATAGGTAGTAACAGCACTACACCTGGTCTATAGGTAGTAACAGCATTACACGTGTCTATAGGTAGTAACAGCATTACACGTGTCTATAGCTAGTAACAGCATTACACATGGTCTATAGGTAGTAACAGCACTACACATGGTCTATAGGTAGTAACAGCATTACACATGGTCTATAGGTAGTAACAGCATTACACATGGTCTATAGGTAGTAACAGCATTACACATGGTCTATAGGTAGTAACAGCATTACACATGGTCTATAGGTAGTAACAGCATTACACATGGTATATAGGTAGTAACAGCATTACACATGGTCTATAGGTAGTAACAGCATTACACATGGTCTATAGGTAGTAACAGCATTACACGTGGTCTATGGGTAGTAACAGCACTACACGTGTCTATAGGTAGTAACAGCATTACACATGGTCTATAGGTAGTAACAGCATTACACATGGTCTATAGGTAGTAACAGCATTACACGTGGTCTATGGGTAGTAACAGCATTACACATGGTCTATAGGTAGTAACAGCATTACACATGGTCTATAGGTAGTAACAGCATTACACATGGTCTATAGGTAGTAACAGCATTACACATGGTCTATAGGTAGTAACAGCATTACACATGGTCTATAGGTAGTAACAGCATTACACATGGTCTATAGGTAGTAACAGCATTACACATGGTCTATAGATAGTAACAGCACTACACATGGTCTATAGATAGTAACAGCACTACAAATGGTCTATAGGTAGTAACAGCACTACACGTGGTCTATAGGTAGTAACAGCATTACACATGGTCTATAGGTAGTAACAGCAAAACACCTGGTCTATAGGTAGTAACAGCACTACACGTGGTCTATAGATAGTAACAGCACTACACATGGTCTATAGATAGTAACAGCACTACACATGGTCTATAGGTAGTAACAGCACTACACGTGGTCTATAGGTAGTAACAGCAAAACACCTGGTCTATAGGTAGTAACAGCAAAACACCTGGTCTATAGGTAGTAACAGCACTACACGTGGTCTATAGGTAGTAACAGCATTACACATGGTCTATAGGTAGTAACAGCAAAACACCTGGTCTATAGGTAGTAACAGCATTACACATGGTCTATAGGTAGTAACAGCACTACACATGGTCTATAGGTAGTAACAGCATTACACATGGTCTTTAGGTAGTAACAGCACTACACATGGTCTATAGGTAGTAACAGCACTACACATGGTATATAGGTATTAACAGCACTACACCTGGTCAATAGGTAGTAACAGCACTACACATGGTCTATAGGTAGTAACAGCATTACACATGTCTATGGGTAGTAACAGCATTACACATGGTCTATGGGTAGTAACAGCACTACACATGGTATATAGGTAGTAACAGCATTACACATGGTCTATAGGTAGTAACAGCATTACACATGGTCTATGCGTAGTAACAGCACTACACATGGTATATAGGTAGTAACAGTATTACACATGGTATATAGGGAGTAACAACATTACACATGGTCTATAGGTAGTAACAGCACTACACATGGTATATAGGTAGTTACAGCATTACACATGGTATATAGGGAGTAACAGCATTACACATAGTCTATAGGTAGTAACAGCAATACACATGGTATATAGGTAGTAACAGCACTACACATGGTCTATAGGTAGTAACAGCATTACACATGGTCTATGGGTAGTAACAGCACTACACATGGTATATAGGTAGTAACAGCACTACACCTGGTCTATAGGTAGTAACAGCATTACACATGGTCTATAGGTAGTAACAGTATTACACATGGTCTATAGATAGTAATAGCACTACACCTGGTCTATAGGTAGTAACAGCACTACACATGGTCTATAGGTAGTAACAGCATTACATATGGTCTATAGGTAGTAACAGCACTACACATGGTCTATAGGTAGTAACAGCACTACACCTGGTCTATAGGTAGTAACAGCATTACACATGGTCTATATGTAGTAACAGCATTACACATGGTCTATAGGTAGTAACAGCATTACACATGGTCTATAGGTAGTAACAACATTACACATGGTCTATAGGTAGTAACAGCATTACACATGGTCTATAGGTAGTAACAACATTACACATGGTCTATAGGTAGTAACAGCATTACACATGGTCTATAGGTAGTAACAACATTACACATGGTCTATAGGTAGTAACAGCATTACACATGGTCTATGGGTAGTAACAGCATTACACATGGTCTATAGGTAGTAACAGCATTACACATGGTCTATAGGTAGTAACAGCATTACACATGGTCTATAGGTAGTAACAGCATTACACATGGTCTATAGATAGTAACAGCACTACACATGGAATATAGGTAGTAACAGCACTACACATGGTATATAGGTAGTAACAGCATTACACCTGGTCTATAGGTAGTAACAGCATTACACCTGGTCTATAGGTAGTAACAGCATTACACATGGTATATAGGTAGTAACAGCACTACACATGGTCTATAGGGAGTAACAGCATTACACATGGTCTATAGGTAGTAACAGCACTACACATGGTCTATGGGTAGGAACAGCACTACACATGGCATATGGGTAGTAACAGCATTACACATGGTCTATAGGTAGTAACAGCATTACACATGGTCTATAGGTAGTAACAGCACTACACATGGTCTATAGGTAGTAACAGCACTACACATGGTATATAGGTAGTAACAGCACTACACATGGTCTATAGGTAGTAACAGCACTACACTAGGTCTATAGGTAGTAACAGCATTACACCTGGTCTATGGGTAGTAACAGCACTACACATGGTATATAGGTAGTAACAGCACTACACATGGTATATAGGTAGCAACAGCACTACACATGGTCTATAGATAGTAACAGCATTACACATGGTCTATGGGTAGTAACAGCACTACACATGGTATATAGGTAGTAACAACACTACACCAAGTCTATAGGTAGTAACAGCATTACACATGGTCTATTGGTAGGAACAGCATTACACATGGTCTATGGGTAGGAACAGCACTACACATGGTCTATAGGTAGTAACAGCACTACACATTGTATATAGGTAGTAACAGCATTACACATGGTATATAGGGAGTAACAGCATTACACATAGTCTATATGTAGTAACAGCACTACACATGGTATATAGGTAGTAACAGCACTACACATGGTCTATAGAGAGTAACAGCATTACACATGGTCTATAGGTAGTAACAGCATTACACATGGTCTATAGGTAGTAACAGCACTACACATGGTCTATAGGTAGTAACAGCATTACACATGGTCTATAGGTAGTAACAGCATTACACATGGTCTATAGGTAGTAACAGCATTACACATGGTATATAGGTAGTAACAGCACTACACATGGTATATAGGTAGTAACAGCACTACACATGGTCTATAGGTAGTAACAGCATTACACCTGGTCTATAGGTAGTAACAGGATTACACCTGGTCTATAGGTAGTAACAGGATTACACATGGTCTATAGGTAGTAACAGCATTACACATGGTCTATAGGTAGTAACAGCATTACACATGGTCTATAGGTAGTAACAGCATTACACCTGGTCTATAGGTAGTAACAGCATTACACCTGGTCTATAGGTAGTAACAGCATACACATGGTATATAGGTAGTAACAGCACTACACATGGTATATAGGGAGTAACAGCATTACACATGGTCTATAGGTAGTAACAGCACTACACATGGTCTATAGGTAGTAACAGCATTACACATGGTCTATAGGTAGTAACACCATTACACCTGGTCTATAGGTAGTAACAGCATTACACATGGCATATAGGTAGTAACAGCATTACACGTGGTCTATAGGTAGTAACAGCATTACACATGGTCTATAGGAAGTAACAGCATTACACATGGTCTATAGGTAGTAACAGCACTACACATGGTCTATAGGTAGTAACAGCATTACACATGGTCTATAGGTAGTAACACCATTACACCTGGTCTATAGGTAGTAACAGCATTACACATGGTCTATAGGTAGTAACAACACTACACATGGTCTATAGGTAGTAACAGCACTACACATGCTCTATAGGTAGTAACAGCAAAACACATGGTCTATAGGTAGTAACAGCATTACACATGGTCTATAGATAGTAACAGCACTACACCTGGTCTATAGGTAGTAACAGCACTACACCTGGTCTATAGGTAGTAACAGCATTACACGTGGTCTATAGGTAGTAACAGCATTACACGTGGTCTATAGGTAGTAACAGCATTACACATGGTCAATAGGTAGTAACAGCATTACACATGGTCTGTAGGTTGTAACAGCACTACACGTGGTCTATAGATAGTAACAGTATTACACATGGTCTATAGGTAGTAACAGCACTACACATGGTATATAGGTAGTAACAGCACTACACATGGTATATAGGTAGTAACAGCACTACACATGGTATATACGGAGTAACAGCATTACACATGGTATATAGGTAGTAACAGCACTACACATGGTCTATAGGTAGTAACAGCACTACACATGGTATATAGGTAGTAACAGCACTACATATGGTCTATAGGTAGTAACAGCATTACACATGGTCTATAGGTAGTAACAGCACTACACATGGCCTATAGGTAGTAACAGCATTACACATGGTCTATAGATAGTAACAGCACTACACATGGTCTATAGGTAGTAACAGCATTACACATGGTCTATGGGTAGTAACAGCACTACACATGGTCTATAGGTAGTAACAGCATTACACATGGTCTATGGGTAGTAACAGCACTACACATGGTATATAGGTAGTAACAGCACTACACATGGTCTATAGGTAGTAACAGCATTACACATGGTCTATGGGTAGTAACAGCACTACACATGGTCTATAGGTAGTAACAGCATTACACATGGTCTATGGGTAGTAACAGCACTACACATGGTATATAGGTAGTAACAGCACTACACATGGTATATAGGTAGTAACAGCATTACACATGGTATATAGGTAGTAGCAGCATTACACATGGTATATAGGTAGTAACAGCATTACACATGGTCTATAGGTAGTAACAGCACTACACATGGTCTATAGGTAGTAACAGCATTACACATGGTCTATAGGTAGTAACAGCACTACACATGGTCTATAGGTAGTAACAGCACTACACATGGTCTATAGATAGTAACAGCACTACACATGGTCTATAGGTAGTAACAGCATTAAACATGGTCTATAGGTAGTAACAGCATTACACATGGTATATAGGTAGTAACAGCATTACACGTGGTCTATAGGTAGTAACAGCATTACACATGGTCTATAGGTAGTAACAGCATTACACGTGGTCTATAGGTTGTAACAGCACTACACGTGGTCTATAGATAGTAACAGCACTACACATGCTCTATAGGTAGGAAACAGCACTACACCTGGTCTATAGGTAGTAACAGCACTACACCTGGTCTATAGGTAGTAACAGCATTACACCTGGTCTATAGGTAGTAACAGCATTACACATGGTCTATAGGTAGTAACAGCATTACACATGGTCTATAGGTAGTAACAGCACTACACATGGTCTATATGTAGTAACAGCATTACACATGGTCTATAGGTAGTAACAACATTACACATGGTCTATAGGTAGTAACAGCATTACACATGGTCTATAGGTAGTAACAACACTACACATGGTATATAGGTAGTAACAGCATTACACATGGTCTATGGGTAGTAACAGCACTACACATGGTATATAGGTAGTAACAGCACTACACATGGTCTATAGGTAGTAACAGCATTACACATGGTCTATAGGTAGTAACAGCATTACACATGGTCTATGGGTAGTAACAGCACTACACATGGTATATAGGTAGTAACAGCACTACACATGGTATATAGGTAGTAACAGCACTACACATGGTCTATAGGTAGTAACAGCATTACACATGGTCTATGGGTAGTAACAGCACTACACATGGTCTATAGGTAGTAACAGCATTACACATGGTCTATGGGTAGTAACAGCACTACACATGGTATATAGGTAGTAACAGCACTACACATGGTCTATAGGTAGTAACAGCATTACACATGGTCTATGGGTAGTAACAGCACTACACATGGTCTATAGGTAGTAACAGCATTACACATGGTCTATGGGTAGTAACAGCACTACACATGGTATATAGGTAGTAACAGCATTACACATGGTCTATAGGTAGTAACAGCATTACACATGGTCTATAGGTAGTAACAGCACTACACATGGTATATAGGTAGTAACAGCACTACACATGGTCTATAGGGAGTAACAGCATTACACATGGTATATAGGTAGTAACAGCATTACACATGGTATATAGGGAGTAACAGCATTACACATGGTCTATAGGTAGAAACAGCACTACACATGGTATATAGTTAGTAACAGCACTACACATGGTCTATAGGTAGTAACAGCATTACACATGGTGTATAGGTAGTAACAGCATTACACATGGTCTATAGGTAGTAACAGCATTACACCTGGTCTATAGGTAGTAACAGCACTACACATGGTCTATAGGTAGTAACAGCATTACACATGGTATATAGGTATTAACAGCATTACACATGGTATATAGGTAGTAACAGCATTACACATGGTCTATAGGTAGTAACAGCATTACACATGGTCTATAGGTAGTAACAACATTACAAATGGTCTATAGGTAGTAACAGCATTACACATGGTCTATAGGTAGTAACAACATTACACATGGTCTATAGGTAGTAACAGCATTACACATGGTCTATGGGTAGTAACAGCACTACACATGGTCTATAGGTAGTAACAGCATTACACATGGTCTATGGGTAGTAACAGCACTACACATGGTATATAGGTAGTAACAGCACTACACATGGTCTATAGGTAGTAACAGCATTACACATGGTCTATGGGTAGTAACAGCACTACACATGGTCTATAGGTAGTAACAGCATTACACATGGTCTATGGGTAGTAACAGCACTACACATGGTCTATAGGTAGTAACAGCATTACACATGGTCTATGGGTAGTAACAGCACTACACATGGTATATAGGTAGTAACAGCATTACACATGGTCTATAGGTAGTAACAGCATTACACATGGTCTATAGGTAGTAACAGCACTACACATGGTATATAGGTAGTAACAGCACTACACATGGTCTATAGGGAGTAACAGCATTACACATGGTATATAGGTAGTAACAGCATTACACATGGTATATAGGGAGTAACAGCATTACACATGGTCTATAGGGAGTAACAGCATTACACATGGTCTATAGGTAGTAACAGCACTACACATGGTATATAGTTAGTAACAGCACTACACATGGTCTATAGGTAGTAACAGCATTACACATGGTATATAGGTAGTAACAGCATTACACATGGTCTATAGGTAGTAACAGCATTACACCTGGTCTATAGATAGTAACAGCATTACACATGGTCTATAGGTAGTAACAGCACTACACATGGTCTATAGGTAGTAACAGCGCTACACATGGTCTATAGATAGTAATAGCACTACACATGGTCTATAGGTAGTAACAGCAATACACATGGTCTATAGGTAGTAACAGCATTACACATGGTCTATAGATAGTAACAGCACTACACATGGTCTATAGGTAGTAACAGCATTACACATGGTCTATAGATAGTAACCGCATTAAACATGGTCTATGGGTAGTAACAGCACTACACATGGTATATAGGTAGTAACAGCATTACACATGGTCTATAGGTAGTAACAGCATTACACATGGTCTATAGGTAGTAACAGCATTACACATGGTCTATAGGTTGTAACAGCACTACACGTGGTCTATAGATAGTAACAGCACTACACATGGAATATAGGTAGTAACAGCACTACACATGGTATATAGGTAGTAACAGCATTACACCTGGTCTATAGGTAGTAACAGCATTACACCTGGTCTATAGGTAGTAACAGCATTACACATGGTATATAGGTAGTAACAGCACTACACATGGTCTATAGGGAGTAACAGCATTACACATGGTCTATAGGTAGTAACAGCACTACACATGGTCTATGGGTAGGAACAGCACTACACATGGCATATGGGTAGTAACAGCATTACACATGGTCTATAGGTAGTAACAGCATTACACATGGTCTATAGGTAGTAACAGCACTACACATGGTCTATAGGTAGTAACAGCACTACACATGGTATATAGGTAGTAACAGCACTACACATGGTCTATAGGTAGTAACAGCACTACACTAGGTCTATAGGTAGTAACAGCATTACACCTGGTCTATGGGTAGTAACAGCACTACACATGGTATATAGGTAGTAACAGCACTACACATGGTATATAGGTAGCAACAGCACTACACATGGTCTATAGATAGTAACAGCATTACACATGGTCTATGGGTAGTAACAGCACTACACATGGTATATAGGTAGTAACAACACTACACCAAGTCTATAGGTAGTAACAGCATTACACATGGTCTATTGGTAGGAACAGCATTACACATGGTCTATGGGTAGGAACAGCACTACACATGGTCTATAGGTAGTAACAGCACTACACATTGTATATAGGTAGTAACAGCATTACACATGGTATATAGGGAGTAACAGCATTACACATAGTCTATATGTAGTAACAGCACTACACATGGTATATAGGTAGTAACAGCACTACACATGGTCTATAGAGAGTAACAGCATTACACATGGTCTATAGGTAGTAACAGCATTACACATGGTCTATAGGTAGTAACAGCACTACACATGGTCTATAGGTAGTAACAGCATTACACATGGTCTATAGGTAGTAACAGCATTACACATGGTCTATAGGTAGTAACAGCATTACACATGGTATATAGGTAGTAACAGCACTACACATGGTATATAGGTAGTAACAGCACTACACATGGTCTATAGGTAGTAACAGCATTACACCTGGTCTATAGGTAGTAACAGGATTACACCTGGTCTATAGGTAGTAACAGGATTACACATGGTCTATAGGTAGTAACAGCATTACACATGGTCTATAGGTAGTAACAGCATTACACATGGTCTATAGGTAGTAACAGCATTACACCTGGTCTATAGGTAGTAACAGCATTACACCTGGTCTATAGGTAGTAACAGCATACACATGGTATATAGGTAGTAACAGCACTACACATGGTATATAGGGAGTAACAGCATTACACATGGTCTATAGGTAGTAACAGCACTACACATGGTCTATAGGTAGTAACAGCATTACACATGGTCTATAGGTAGTAACACCATTACACCTGGTCTATAGGTAGTAACAGCATTACACATGGCATATAGGTAGTAACAGCATTACACGTGGTCTATAGGTAGTAACAGCATTACACATGGTCTATAGGAAGTAACAGCATTACACATGGTCTATAGGTAGTAACAGCACTACACATGGTCTATAGGTAGTAACAGCATTACACATGGTCTATAGGTAGTAACACCATTACACCTGGTCTATAGGTAGTAACAGCATTACACATGGTCTATAGGTAGTAACAACACTACACATGGTCTATAGGTAGTAACAGCACTACACATGCTCTATAGGTAGTAACAGCAAAACACATGGTCTATAGGTAGTAACAGCATTACACATGGTCTATAGATAGTAACAGCACTACACCTGGTCTATAGGTAGTAACAGCACTACACCTGGTCTATAGGTAGTAACAGCATTACACGTGGTCTATAGGTAGTAACAGCATTACACGTGGTCTATAGGTAGTAACAGCATTACACATGGTCAATAGGTAGTAACAGCATTACACATGGTCTGTAGGTTGTAACAGCACTACACGTGGTCTATAGATAGTAACAGTATTACACATGGTCTATAGGTAGTAACAGCACTACACATGGTATATAGGTAGTAACAGCACTACACATGGTATATAGGTAGTAACAGCACTACACATGGTATATACGGAGTAACAGCATTACACATGGTATATAGGTAGTAACAGCACTACACATGGTCTATAGGTAGTAACAGCACTACACATGGTATATAGGTAGTAACAGCACTACATATGGTCTATAGGTAGTAACAGCATTACACATGGTCTATAGGTAGTAACAGCACTACACATGGCCTATAGGTAGTAACAGCATTACACATGGTCTATAGATAGTAACAGCACTACACATGGTCTATAGGTAGTAACAGCATTACACATGGTCTATGGGTAGTAACAGCACTACACATGGTCTATAGGTAGTAACAGCATTACACATGGTCTATGGGTAGTAACAGCACTACACATGGTATATAGGTAGTAACAGCACTACACATGGTCTATAGGTAGTAACAGCATTACACATGGTCTATGGGTAGTAACAGCACTACACATGGTCTATAGGTAGTAACAGCATTACACATGGTCTATGGGTAGTAACAGCACTACACATGGTATATAGGTAGTAACAGCACTACACATGGTATATAGGTAGTAACAGCATTACACATGGTATATAGGTAGTAGCAGCATTACACATGGTATATAGGTAGTAACAGCATTACACATGGTCTATAGGTAGTAACAGCACTACACATGGTCTATAGGTAGTAACAGCATTACACATGGTCTATAGGTAGTAACAGCACTACACATGGTCTATAGGTAGTAACAGCACTACACATGGTCTATAGATAGTAACAGCACTACACATGGTCTATAGGTAGTAACAGCATTAAACATGGTCTATAGGTAGTAACAGCATTACACATGGTATATAGGTAGTAACAGCATTACACGTGGTCTATAGGTAGTAACAGCATTACACATGGTCTATAGGTAGTAACAGCATTACACGTGGTCTATAGGTTGTAACAGCACTACACGTGGTCTATAGATAGTAACAGCACTACACATGCTCTATAGGTAGGAAACAGCACTACACCTGGTCTATAGGTAGTAACAGCACTACACCTGGTATATAGGTAGTAACAGCATTACACCTGGTCTATAGGTAGTAACAGCATTACACATGGTCTATAGGTAGTAACAGCATTACACATGGTCTATAGGTAGTAACAGCACTACACATGGTCTATATGTAGTAACAGCATTACACATGGTCTATAGGTAGTAACAACATTACACATGGTCTATAGGTAGTAACAGCATTACACATGGTCTATAGGTAGTAACAACACTACACATGGTATATAGGTAGTAACAGCATTACACATGGTCTATGGGTAGTAACAGCACTACACATGGTATATAGGTAGTAACAGCACTACACATGGTCTATAGGTAGTAACAGCATTACACATGGTCTATAGGTAGTAACAGCATTACACATGGTCTATGGGTAGTAACAGCACTACACATGGTATATAGGTAGTAACAGCACTACACATGGTATATAGGTAGTAACAGCACTACACATGGTCTATAGGTAGTAACAGCATTACACATGGTCTATGGGTAGTAACAGCACTACACATGGTCTATAGGTAGTAACAGCATTACACATGGTCTATGGGTAGTAACAGCACTACACATGGTATATAGGTAGTAACAGCACTACACATGGTCTATAGGTAGTAACAGCATTACACATGGTCTATGGGTAGTAACAGCACTACACATGGTCTATAGGTAGTAACAGCATTACACATGGTCTATGGGTAGTAACAGCACTACACATGGTATATAGGTAGTAACAGCATTACACATGGTCTATAGGTAGTAACAGCATTACACATGGTCTATAGGTAGTAACAGCACTACACATGGTATATAGGTAGTAACAGCACTACACATGGTCTATAGGGAGTAACAGCATTACACATGGTATATAGGTAGTAACAGCATTACACATGGTATATAGGGAGTAACAGCATTACACATGGTCTATAGGTAGAAACAGCACTACACATGGTATATAGTTAGTAACAGCACTACACATGGTCTATAGGTAGTAACAGCATTACACATGGTGTATAGGTAGTAACAGCATTACACATGGTCTATAGGTAGTAACAGCATTACACCTGGTCTATAGGTAGTAACAGCACTACACATGGTCTATAGGTAGTAACAGCATTACACATGGTATATAGGTATTAACAGCATTACACATGGTATATAGGTAGTAACAGCATTACACATGGTCTATAGGTAGTAACAGCATTACACATGGTCTATAGGTAGTAACAACATTACAAATGGTCTATAGGTAGTAACAGCATTACACATGGTCTATAGGTAGTAACAACATTACACATGGTCTATAGGTAGTAACAGCATTACACATGGTCTATGGGTAGTAACAGCACTACACATGGTCTATAGGTAGTAACAGCATTACACATGGTCTATGGGTAGTAACAGCACTACACATGGTATATAGGTAGTAACAGCACTACACATGGTCTATAGGTAGTAACAGCATTACACATGGTCTATGGGTAGTAACAGCACTACACATGGTATATAGGTAGTAACAGCATTACACATGGTCTATGGGTAGTAACAGCACTACACATGGTCTATAGGTAGTAACAGCATTACACATGGTCTATGGGTAGTAACAGCACTACACATGGTATATAGGTAGTAACAGCATTACACATGGTCTATAGGTAGTAACAGCATTACACATGGTCTATAGGTAGTAACAGCACTACACATGGTATATAGGTAGTAACAGCACTACACATGGTCTATAGGGAGTAACAGCATTACACATGGTATATAGGTAGTAACAGCATTACACATGGTATATAGGGAGTAACAGCATTACACATGGTCTATAGGGAGTAACAGCATTACACATGGTCTATAGGTAGTAACAGCACTACACATGGTATATAGTTAGTAACAGCACTACACATGGTCTATAGGTAGTAACAGCATTACACATGGTATATAGGTAGTAACAGCATTACACATGGTCTATAGGTAGTAACAGCATTACACCTGGTCTATAGATAGTAACAGCATTACACATGGTCTATAGGTAGTAACAGCACTACACATGGTCTATAGGTAGTAACAGCGCTACACATGGTCTATAGATAGTAATAGCACTACACATGGTCTATAGGTAGTAACAGCAATACACATGGTCTATAGGTAGTAACAGCATTACACATGGTCTATAGATAGTAACAGCACTACACATGGTCTATAGGTAGTAACAGCATTACACATGGTCTATAGATAGTAACCGCATTAAACATGGTCTATGGGTAGTAACAGCACTACACATGGTATATAGGTAGTAACAGCATTACACATGGTCTATAGGTAGTAACAGCATTACACATGGTCTATAGGTAGTAACAGCATTACACATGGTCTATAGGTTGTAACAGCACTACACGTGGTCTATAGATAGTAACAGCACTACACATGCTCTATAGGTAGGAAACAGCACTACACCTGGTCTATAGGTAGTAACAGCACTACACCTGGTCTATAGGTAGTAACAGCATTACACCTGGTCTATAGGTAGTAACAGCATTACACATGGTCTATAGGTAGTAACAGCATTACACATGGTCTATAGGTAGTAACAGCACTACACATGGTCTATAGGTAGTAACATTATTACACATGGTCTATAGGTAGTAACAACATTACACATGGTCTATAGGTAGTAACAGCACTACACATGGTATATAGGGAGTAACAGCATTACACATGGTCTATAGGTAGTAACAGCACTACACATGGTCTATGGGTAGGAACAGCACTACACATGGCATATAGGTAGTAACAGCATTACACATGGTCTATAGGTAGTAACAGCATTACACATGGTCTATAGGTAGTAACAGCATTACACATGGTCTATAGGTAGTACCAGCACTACACATGGTCTATAGGAAGTAACAGCATTACACATGGTCTATAGGTAGTAACAGCACTACACATGGTCTATAGGTAGTAACAGCATTACACATGGTCTATAGGTAGTAAAAACAATACACATGGTCTATAGGAAGTAACAGCATTACACGTGGTCTATAGGTAGTAACAGCACTACACGTGGTCTATAGGTAGTAACAGCATTACACATGGTCTATAGGTAGTAACAGCATTACACCTGGTCTATAGGTAGTAACAGCATTACACATGGTCTATAGGTAGTAACAGCAATACACATGGTCTATAGGGAGTAACAGCATTACACATGGTCTATAGATAGTAACAGCACTACACATGGTCTATAGGTAGTAACAGCATTACACATGGTCTATAGATAGTAACCGCATTAAACATGGTCTATGGGTAGTAACAGCACTACACATGGTATATAGGTAGTAACAGCATTACACATGGTCTATAGGTAGTAACAGCATTACACATGGTCTATAGGTAGTAACAGCATTACACATGGTCTATAGGTTGTAACAGCACTACACGTGGTCTATAGATAGTAACAGCACTACACATGCTCTATAGGTAGGAAACAGCACTACACATGCTCTATAGGTAGGAAACAGCACTACACCTGGTCTATAGGTAGTAACAGCACTACACCTGGTCTATAGGTAGTAACAGCATTACACCTGGTCTATAGGTAGTAACAGCATTACACATGGTCTATAGGTAGTAACAGCATTACACATGGTCTATAGGTAGTAACAGCACTACACATGGTCTATAGGTAGTAACATTATTACACATGGTCTATAGGTAGTAACAACATTACACATGGTCTATAGGTAGTAACAGCACTACACATGGTATATAGGGAGTAACAGCATTACACATGGTCTATAGGTAGTAACAGCACTACACATGGTCTATGGGTAGGAACAGCACTACACATGGCATATAGGTAGTAACAGCATTACACATGGTCTATAGGTAGTAACAGCATTACACATGGTCTATAGGTAGTAACAGCATTACACATGGTCTATAGGTAGTACCAGCACTACACATGGTCTATAGGAAGTAACAGCATTACACATGGTCTATAGGTAGTAACAGCACTACACATGGTCTATAGGTAGTAACAGCATTACACATGGTCTATAGGTAGTAACAGCATTACACCTGGTCTATAGGTAGTAACAACACTACACATGGTCTATAGGTAGTAACAGCACTACACATGGTCTATAGGTAGTAACAGCATTACACATGGTCTATAGATAGTAACAGCATTAAAAATGGTCTATGGGTAGTAACAGCACTACACATGGTATATAGGTAGTAACAGCATTACACAGGGTCTATAGGTAGTAACAGCATTACACGTGGTCTATAGGTAGTAACAGCACTACACATGGTCTATAGGTATTAACAGCATTACACATGGTCAATAGGTAGTAACAGCATTACACATGGTCTGTAGGTTGTAACAGCACTACACGTGGTCTATAGATAGTAACAGCATTACACATGGTCTATAGGTAGTAACAGCACTACACATGGTATATAGGTAGTAACAGCACTACACATGGTATATAGGTAGTAACAGCACTACACATGGTATATAGGGAGTAACAGCATTACACATGGTCTATAGGTAGTAACAGCACTACACATGGTCTATAGGTAGTAACAGCATTACACATGGTCAATAGGTAGTAACAGCATTACACATGGTCTATAGGTAGTAACAGCACTACACATGGTCTATAGGTAGTAACAGCACTACACCTGGTATATAGGTAGTAACAGCACTACACCTGGTCTATAGGTAGTAACAGCACTACACATGGTCTATAGGTAGTAACAGCATTACACATGGTCAATAGGTAGTAACAGCATTACACATGGCCTATGGGTAGTAACAGCACTACACATGGCCTATAGGTAGTAACAGCATTACACATGGTCTATGGGTAGTAACAGCACTACACATGGCCTATAGGTAGTAACAGCATTACACATGGTCTATGGGTAGTAACAGCACTACACATGGTCTATAGGTAGTAACAGCATTACACATGGTCTATGGGTAGTAACAGCACTACACATGGTATATAGGTAGTAACAGCATTACACATGGTATATAGGGAGTAACAGCATTACACATGGTCTATAGGTAGTAACAGCACTACACATGGTATATAGGTAGTAACAGCACTACACATGGTCTATAGGTAGTAACAGCATTACACATGGTATATAGGTAGTAACAGCATTACACATGGTATATAGGTAGTAACAGCATTACACATGGTATATAGGGAGTAACAGCATTACACATGGTCTATAGGTAGTAACAGCACTACACATGGTATATAGGTAGTAACAGCACTACACATGGTCTATAGGTAGTAACAGCATTACACATGGTATATAGGTAGTAACAGCATTACACATGGTCTATAGGTAGTAACAGCATTACACCTGGTCTATAGGTAGTAACAGCACTACACATGGTCTATAGGTAGTAACAGCACTACACCTGGTCTATAGGTAGTAACAGCATTACACAGGGTCTATAGGTAGTAACAGCATTACACGTGGTCTATAGGTAGTAACAGCACTACACATTGTCTATAGGTAGTAACAGCATTACACATGGTCTATAGGTAGTAACAGCACTACACATGGTCTATAGGTAGTAACAGCATTACACATGGTCTATAGGTATTAACTGCATTACACATGGTCAATAGGTAGTAACAGCATTACACATGGTCTGTAGGTTGTAACAGCACTACACCTGGTCTATAGGTAGTAACAGCATTACACATGGTCTATAGGTAGTAACAGCACTACACATGGTATATAGGTAGTAACAGCACTACACCTGGTCTATAGGTAGTAACAGCATTACACATGGTATATAGGTAGTAACAGCATTACACGTGGTCTATAGATAGTAACAGCATTACACATGGTCTATAGGTAGTAACAGCACTACACATGGTATATAGGTAGTAACAGCACTACACAAGGTATATAGGTAGTAACAGCACTACACATGGTCTATAGGTAGTAACAGCACTACACATGGTCTATAGGTAGTAACAGCACTACACCTGGTCTATAGGTAGTAACAGCACTACACCTGGTCTATAGGTAGTAACAGCACTACACATGGTCTATAGGTAGTAACAGCATTACACGTGGTCTATAGGTAGTAACAGCACTACACATGGTCTATAGGTAGTAACAGCACTACACATGGTCTATAGGTAGTAACAGCATTACACATGGTCTATAGGTAGTAACAGCACTACACATGGTCTATAGGTATTAACAGCATTACACATGGTCTATAGGTAGTAACAGCATTACACATGGTCTATAGGTAGTAACAGCACTACACATGGTCTACAGGTAGTAACAGCATTACACATGGTCTATGGGTAGTAACAGCACTACACATGGTCTATAGGTAGTAACAGCACTACACATGGTCTATAGATAGAAACAGCACTACACATGGTCTATAGGTAGTAACAGCAATACACATGGTCTATAGATAGTAACAGCATTAACCATGGTCTATGGGTAGTAACAGCACTACACATGGTATATAGGTAGTAACAGCATTACACATGGTCTATAGGTAGTAACAGCACTACACATGGTATATAGGTAGTAACAGCATTACACATGGTCTATAGGTAGTAACAGCATTACACATGGTCTATAGGTAGTAACAGCACTACACCTGGTCTATAGGTAGTAACAGCATTACACGTGGTCTATAGGTAGTAACAGCATTACACGTGGTCTATAGGTAGTAACAGCATTACACATGGTCTATAGGTAGTAACAGCATTACACATGGTATATAGGTAGTAACAGCACTACACCTGGTCTATAGGTAGGAAACAGCACTACACATGGTCTATAGGTAGTAACAGCACTACACATGGTATATAGGTAGTAACAGCATTACACATGGTCTATAGGTAGTAACAGCACTACACATGGTATATAGGTAGTAACAGCATTACACATGGTCTATAGGTAGTAACAGCATTACACATGGTCTATAGGTAGTAACAGCACTACACCTGGTCTATAGGTAGTAACAGCATTACACGTGGTCTATAGGTAGTAACAGCATTACACGTGGTCTATAGGTAGTAACAGCATTACACATGGTCTATAGGTAGTAACAGCATTACACATGGTATATAGGTAGTAACAGCACTACACCTGGTCTATAGGTAGGAAACAGCACTACACATGGTCTATAGGTAGTAACAGCACTACACATGGTATATAGGTAGTAACAGCATTACACATGGTCTATAGGTAGTAACAGCACTACACATGGTATATAGGTAGTAACAGCATTACACATGGTCTATAGGTAGTAACAGCATTACACATGGTCTATAGGTAGTAACAGCACTACACCTGGTCTATAGGTAGTAACAGCATTACACGTGGTCTATAGGTAGTAACAGCATTACACGTGGTCTATAGGTAGTAACAGCATTACACATGGTCTATAGGTAGTAACAGCATTACACATGGTATATAGGTAGTAACAGCACTACACCTGGTCTATAGGTAGGAAACAGCACTACACATGGTCTATAGGTAGTAACAGCGTTACACATGGTCTATAGGTATTAACAGCATTACACATGGTCAATAGGTAGTAACAGCATTACACATGGTCTATAGGTTGTAACAGCACTACACGTGGTCTATAGATAGTAACAGCACTACACATGGTCTATAGGTAGTAACAGCATTACACATGGTCTATAGGTAGTAACATCATTACACATGGTATATAGGTAGTAACAGCACTACACCTGGTCTATAGGTAGGAAACAGCACTACACCTGGTCTATAGGTAGTAACAGTATTACACATGGTATATAGGTAGTAACAGCATTACACCTGGTCTATAGGTAGTAACAGCATTACACATGGTATATAGGTAGTAACAGCATTACACATGGTCTATAGGTAGTAACATCATTACACATGGTATATAGGTAGTAACAGCACTACACCTGGTCTATAGGTAGTAACAGCATTACACATGGTCTATAGGTAGTAACAGCATTACACATGGTCTATAGGTAGTAACATCATTACACATGGTATATAGGTAGTAACAGCACTACACATCGTCTATAGGTAGTAACAGAACTACACATGGTCTATAGGTAGTAACAGCATTACACATGGTCTATAGGTAGTAACAGCATTACACATGGTCTATAGGTAGCAACAGCACTACACATGGTCTATAGGTAGTAACAGCACTACACATGGTATATAGGTAGTAATAGCATTACACATGGTCTATAGGTAGTAACAGCATTACACATGGTCTATAGGTAGTAACAGCACTACACATGGTCTATAGGTAGTAAAGGCACTACACATGGTCTATAGGTAGTAACAGCATTACACATGGTCTATTGGTAGTAACAGCACTACACCGGGTCTATAGGTAGTAACAGCATTACACCGGGTCTATAGGTAGTAACAGCATTACACCTGGTCTATAGGTAGTAACAGCATTACACATGGTCTATAGGTAGTAACAGCATTACACATGGTCAACAGGTAGTAACAGCACTACACATGGTATATAGGTAGTAACAGCACTACACCTGGTCTATAGGTAGTAACAGCACTACACATGGTCTATAGGTAGTAACAGCATTACACATGGTCTATAGGTAGTAACAGCACTACACCGGGTCTATAGGTAGTAACAGCATTACACCGGGTCTATAGGTAGTAACAGCATTACACCTGGTCTATAGGTAGTAACAGCATTACACATGGTCTATAGGTAGTAACAGCATTACACATGGTCAACAGGTAGTAACAGCACTACACATGGTATATAGGTAGTAACAGCACTACACCTGGTCTATAGGTAGTAACAGCACTACACATGGTCTATAGGTAGTAACAGCATTACACATGGTCTATAGGTAGTAACAGCATTACACATGGTATATAGGTAGTAACAGCATTACACATGGTATATAGGTAGTAATAGCATTACACATGGTCTATAGGTAGTAACAGCACTACACATGGTCTATAGGTAGTAAAGGCACTACACATGGTCTATAGGTAGTAACAGCATTACACATGGTCTATAGGTAGTAACAGCACTACACATGGTCTATAGGTAGTAAAGGCACTACACATGGTCTATTGGTAGTAACAGCACTACACCGGGTCTATAGGTAGTAACAGCATTACACCGGGTCTATAGGTAGTAACAGCATTACACCTGGTCTATAGGTAGTAACAGCATTACACATGGTCTATAGGTAGTAACAGCATTACACATGGTCAACAGGTAGTAACAGCACTACACATGGTATATAGGTAGTAACAGCACTACACCTGGTCTATAGGTAGTAACAGCACTACACATGGTCTATAGGTAGTAACAGCATTACACATGGTCTATAGGTAGTAACAGCATTACACATGGTATATAGGTAGTAACAGCATTACACATGGTATATAGGTAGTAATAGCATTACACATGGTCTATAGGTAGTAACAGCACTACACATGGTCTATAGGTAGTAACAGCATTACACATGGTCTATAGGTAGTAACAGCACTACACATGGTCTATAGGTAGTAACAGCATTACACCTGGTCTATAGGTAGTAACAGCACTACACATGGTCTATACGTAGTAACATCATTACACATGGTCTATAGGTAGTAACATCATTACACATGGTATATAGGTAGTAACAGCACTACACCTGGTCTATAGGTAGGAAACAGCACTACACCTGGTCTATAGGTAGTAACAGCGTTACACATGGTCTATAGGTATTAACAGCATTACACATGGTCTATAGGTTGTAACAGCACTACACATGGTATATAGGTAGTAACAGCACTACACATGGTCTATAGATAGTAACATCATTACACATGGTCTATAGGTAGTAACAGCATTACACATGGTCTATAGGTAGTAACATTACTACACATGGTCTATAGGTAGTAACATCACTACACATGGTCTATAGGTAGTAACAGTACTACACCTGGTCTATAGTTAGTAACAGCACTACACATGGTCTATAGGTAGTAACAGCATTACACATGGTCTATAGGTAGCAACAGCACTACACCGGGTCTATAGGTAGTAACAGCACTACACATGGTCTATAGGTAGTAAAGGCACTACACCTGGTCTATAGGTAGTAACAGCATTACACATGGTCTATAGGTAGTAACAGCATTACACATGGTATATAGGTAGTAACAGCACTACACATGGTATATAGGTAGTAACAGCACTACACATGGTCAACAGGTAGTAACAGCACTACACATGGTATATAGGTAGTAACAGCACTACACATGGTCTATAGGTAGTAACAGTACTACACCTGGTCTATAGGTAGTAACAGCACTACACATGGTCTATAGGTAGTAACAGCATTACACATGGTCTATAGGTAGTAACAGCATTACACATGGTATATAGGTAGTAACAGCATTACACATGGTATATAGGTAGTAATAGCATTACACATGGTCTATAGGTAGTAACAGCACTACACATGGTCTATAGGTAGTAACAGCATTACACATGGTCTATAGGTAGTAACAGCATTACACATGGTCTATACGTAGTAACAACATTACACATGGTATATAGGTAGTAACAGCACTACACCTGGTCTATAGGTAGTAACAGCACTACACATGGTATATACGTAGTAACAACACTACACCTGGTCTATAGGTAGTAACAGCATTACACATGGTATATAGGTAGTAACAGCACTACACCTGGTCTATAGGTAGTAACAACATTACACATGGTATATACGTAGTAACAACATTACACATGGTATATAGGTAGTAACAGCACTACACCTGGTCTATAGGTAGTAACAGCACTACACATGGTATATACGTAGTAACAACACTACACCTGGTCTATAGGTAGTAACAGCATTACACATGGTATATAGGTAGTAACAGCACTACACCTGGTCTATAGGTAGTAACAACATTACACATGGTATATACGTAGTAACAACATTACACATGGTATATAGGTAGTAACAGCACTACACCTGGTCTATAGGTAGTAACAGCACTACACCTGGTCTATAGGTAGTAACAGCACTACACATGGTATATACGTAGTAACAACACTACACCTGGTCTATAGGTAGTAACAGCATTACACATGGTATATAGGTAGTAACAGCACTACACATGGTCTATAGGTAGTAACAGCACTACACATGGTCTATAGGTAGTAACAGCAGTACACATGGTCTATAGGTAGTAACATCATTACACATGGTCTATAGGTAGTAACAGCATTACACATGGTCTATAGGTAGTAACAGCATTACACATGGCATATAGGTAGTAACAGCACTACACCTGGTCTATAGGTAGTAACAGCACTACACATGGTCTATAGGTAGTAACAGCATTACACATGGTATATAGGTAGTAACAGCATTACACATGGTCTATAGGTAGTAACAGCACTACACCTGGTCTATAGGTAGTAACAGCATTATACATGGTATATAGGTAGTAACAGCACTACACATGGTATATAGGTAGTAACAGCATTACACATGGTATATAGGTAGTAACAGCATTACACATGGTCTATAGATAGTAACAGAATTACACACGGTCTATAGGTAGTAACAGCAGTACACATGGTCTATAGGTAGTAACAGCACTGCACATGGTCTATAGGTAGTAACAGCATTACACATGGTCTATAGGTAGTAACAGCATTACACATGGTCTATAGGTAGTAACAGCAGTACACATGGTCTATAGGTAGTAACATCATTACACATGGTCTATAGGTAGTAACAGCATTACACATGGTCTATAGGTAGTAACAGCATTACACATGGTATATAGGTAGTAACAGCACTGCACCTGGTCTATAGGTAGTAACAGCACTACACATGGTCTATAGGTAGTAACAGCACTACACATGGTCTATAGGTAGTAACAACATTACACATGGTCTATAGGCAGTAACATCATTACACATGGTCTATAGGTAGTAACAGCATTACACATGGTCTATAGGTAGTAACAGCATTACACATGGTATATAGGTAGTAACAGCACTGCACCTGGTCTATAGGTAGTAACAGCTCTACACATGGTATATAGGTAGTAACAGCACTACACCTGGTCTATAGGTAGTAACAGCACTACACATAATTTTTTTTAACCTTTATTTAACTAGGCAAGTAAGTTAAAGAACAAATTCTTATTTTCAATTATGTCCTAGGAACAGTGGTTTAACTGCCTTGTTCAGTGGCAGAACAACAGATGTTTACCTTGTCGGCTCGGGAATTCGATCTTGCAACCTTTCGGTTACTAGTGCAAAGCTCTAACCGCTAGGCTACCTGCCGCCACATCTGTTTGTTACAGATACATTAAAAACTAACCAGTCAGTATCTGAATTTCTTTCCTTCTTAATGGGTTTGAGCCAGTCAGTTGTGTTGTGACAAGGTAGGCGTGGTATACAGAAGATAGCCCTATTTGGTAAAAGACCAAATCCATATTATTTCAAGAACAGCTCAAATAAGCAGAGAAACGATAGTCCATCATTACTTTAAGACATGAATGTCAGTCAATACAGAAATTTCAAGCACTGCAGTCGCAAAAACCATCAAGTGCTATGATGAAACTGGCTCTCATGACGACCGCCACAGGAATGGAAGACCCAGAGTTACCTCTAGCTGCAGAGGATAAGTTCATTAGAGTTACCAGCCTCAGATTGCAGCCTAAATAAATGCTTCACAGAGTTCAAGTAACAGACACCTATCAACATCAACTGTTCAGAGAAGACTGTGTGAATCAGGCCTTCATGTTCGAATTGCTGCAATGAAACTACTACTAAAGGACACCAGTAATAAGAAGAGACTTGCTTGGGCCAGGAAACTTGAGCAATGGACATTAGACTGGTGGAAATATGTCCTTTTGTCACACCCTGATCTGTTTCACCGGTCTTGTGGTTGTCTCCACCCCCATCCAGGTGTCTCCCATTTTCACGTATTACTCCCTGTGTACTTATACCTGCGTTTTCTGTTGGTCTGTTGCCATTTCGTCTTGTCAAGTCTTACCAGTGTGTTTTCCTGTATTCCAGTATTTCTAGTTTCTGGTTTCTAGTCCCCCCAGATTCTGACCATTCTGCCGGCCCTGGCCCTGAGCCTGCCTGCCGTTCTGTCCCTTATTGACGCTGTCTTGGATTACCGACCTCTGCCGGCCCTGACCCTGAGCCTGCCTGCCGTTCTGTCCCTTATTGACGCTGTCTTGGATTACCGACCTCTGCCGGCCCTGACCCTGAGCCTGCCTGCCGTTCTGTCCCTTATTGACGCTGTCTTGGAATACCGACATCTGCCTGCCCTGACCCTGAGCCTGCCTGCCGTTCTGTCCCTTATTGACGCTGTCTTGGATTACCGACCTCTGCCGGCCCTGACCCTGAGCCTGCCTGCCGTTCTGTCCCTTATTGACGCTGTCTTGGATTACCGACCTCTGCCGGACCTGACCCTGAGCCTGCCTGCCGTTCTGTCCCTTATTGACGCTGTCTTGGATTACCGACCTCTGCCGGACCTGACCCTGAGCCTGCCGGCCGTTCTGTCCCTTATTGACGCTGTCTTGGAATACCGACCTCTGCCTGACCTGACCCTGAGCCTGCCTGCCGTTCTGTCCCTTATTGACGCTGTCTTGGATTACCGACCTCTGCCGGACCTGACCCTGAGCCTGCCTGCCGTTCTGTCCCTTATTGACGCTGTCTTGGATTACCGACCTCTGCCGGCCCTGACCCTGAGCCTGCCTGCCGTTCTGTCCCTTATTGACGCTGTCTTGGATTACCGACCTCTGCCGGCCCTGACCCTGAGCCTGCCTGCCGTTCTGTCCCTTATTGACGCTGTCTTGGATTACCGACCTCTGCCGGCCCTGACCCTGAGCCTGCCTGCCGTTCTGTCCCTGTTTGACGCTGTCTTGGATTACCGACCTCTGCCGGCCCCGGACCCTGAGCCTGCCTGCCATTCTGTCCCTTATTGACGCTGTCTTGGATTACCGACCTCTGCCGGCCCTGACCCTGAGCCTGCCTGCCATTCTGTCCCTTATTGACGCTGTCTTGGATTACCGACCTCTGCCGGCCCCGGACCCTGAGCCTGCCTGCCGTTCTGTCCCTTATTGACGCTGTCTTGGATTACCGACCTCTGCCATCCCTGACCCTGAGCCTGCCTGCCGTTCTGTCCCTTATTGACGCTGTCTTGGATTACCGACCTCTGCCGGCCCTGACCCTGAGCCTGCCTGCCGTTCTGTCCCTTATTGACGCTGTCTTAGATTACCGACCTCTGCCGGCCCTGACCCTGAGCCTGCCTGCCGTTCTGTCCCTTATTGACGCTGTCTTGGATTACCGACCTCTGCCGGCCCTGACCCTGAGCCTGCCTGCCGTTCTGTCCCTTATTGACGCTGTCTTGGATTACCGACCTCTGCCGGCCCTGACCCTGAGCCTGCCTGCCGTTCTGTCCCTTATTGACGCTGTCTTGGATTACCGACCTCTGCCGGCTCTGGACCTGCCGTTTGCCTGCCCCCTGTTTTGTAATAAACATCTGAGATTCTAAATGTCTGCCTCCTGTGTCGCATCTGGGTCTTGTCCTGAGTCGTGTTACCTTTGGTCTGATGACTCCAAACGGCATGTTTTGTGAGACGCTGGTGCTTTGCTGGTTACACTGTCTGTGATTTATTTAGAATTCAAGGCACACTTAACTAGCATGGCTACCACAGGATTCTGCAGCAATACGCCATCCCATCTGGTTTGCAATTAGTGGGACTATCATATGTTTTTCAACGGGACAATGACCCAAAACAAAACCCCAGGCTGTGTAAGGGCTATTTGACAAAGAAAGAGAGTGATGAAGTGCTGCATCAGAAGGACCTGGCCTCCACAATCACTCGACCTCAACCCAATTAGGATGGTTTGGGATGAGTTGGACCGCAGAGTGAAGGAAAAGCAGCCAACAAGTGCTCAGCATATGTGGGAACTCCTTCAAGACTGTTGGAAAAGCATTCCTCGTGAAGCTGGTTGAGAGAATGCCAAGAGTGTGCAAAGTTGTCATCAAGGCAAAGGGTGGCTACTTTGATGAAATCTAAAATCTAAAATGTTTTTGATTTGTTTAACACGTTTTTGGTTACGACATGATTCCATATGTGTTATTTCATAGTTTATGTCTTCACTATTATTCCACAATGTAGAAAATAGTAAAAATAGAGAAAAACCCTTCAATGAGTAGGTGTGTCCAAACTTGTGACTGGTACAGTATGTGCTGAAGAGACAGACAGTGTAGCAGCAGAATACATGTGATGCATGTAAGTGGGAGTGATATACATGTATCCCATGCTTAGTGCTTGGCATGGCTTCATATCTATCTGGATGGGCCATTCACTGTTTGTTTGGTTTGGTGTTCATGAGCCGAGTCATTATCTATATATCTTTCTAGTGGAACATGGAACATGTCCTCCTCTCCAGGATTCAGCTGCCTTTATTTTCTCCTGTTCTCACACTTTCACTTTGTCATGACAAGTGTGTGTGTGTGTGTGTGTGTGTGTGTGTGTGTGTGTGTGTGTGTGTGTGTGTGTGTGTGTGTGTGTGTGTGTGTGTGTGTGTGTGTGTGTGTGTGTGTGTGTGTGTGTGAGAGAGTGATAGAGAGAGAGAGAGAGAGCTCTTTTCTGTCTTGTGCGGTGCGCATCGCCCACACATACCAACAGGCTACTGTATAGGCAACTTGATCGCTCATACACAGTGCCTGCTCTCCAAGTATTTTCATTTCCTCTGAGATGTGTGAGGTCAGTGTGAGTGATCGCAGGGCCGAATTAGTGATTTGGAGGCCCCAGGCAGAGGCCAATCAGAGACCCCCCCCCCCCCCATGTCTATTTAACAACATCATGGCTACTGAAAGTGGAGCTGTTCGGAACCAGCTCTTTTAAGTGAATGAAGCAGAATGAAAAGGAGAACTGAAAATACTTGAAATTACCTTCACTAGTAAAGGTATTTGAATCACCACATAGATCAGGGCTGGGAAATAATTTTGGCTCGAGGGCCACATTGGGATTTCAAAATTTGGGGGGACTGATTTGTTCGTCAAAATGTCATGATTCCCGCCGAAGTCGGTCCCTCTCCTTGTTCGGGCAGTGTTCGGCGGTCGAAGTCACCGGTCTTCTAGCCATCGCCGCTCCACCTTTCATTTTCCATTTGTTTTGTCTTGTTTTCCCGCACACCTGGTTTACATCCCCTCATTACTCAACGTGTATATTATCCTCTGTCTGTGTGTGGTATTGTTCGTTTCGTTTACGTGTGTGACGCTTCAGGCTGGTTTTGTGCCGGGTATTGTTGTAACACGTGGTTTTGTTATTTGTACCTATGTGTGTAATTTGTGCACATTCATTTGTGCGCATTCGCTTTTTTCCTTGGGCCGGAGTGTTGTGACACAGTTGCGTCCGGCTGTTTTCCTCTGCCTGAATAAAGTGTGCCTGTTCACTCATCTCTGCTCTCCTGCACCTGACTTCCTTCGACCAGTTGCGCACACTCTGGCACAAAAGCTATTTGCCAGCCAGAAAAATAGCAGTTATTTTTTTATTAAAAACTGTCTGGTTCGAGCCCTGGATGCTGATTGACTGACAGCCATGGTATATCAGACCGTACACCACGGGTATGACAAAACATTTATTTTTACTGATCTAATTACAATGGTAACCAGTTTATAACAGCAATAAGGCACCTTGGGGGTTTGTGGTATATGGCCTGTATTTCACCGGCCTAAACTACAGTCCAATGTATTTTGTAACAAGGTACTTGAGACCTTTTTCTATAGCGTTTCACACTTTTGTGGCCCCCTGTCACCCAGAATTGGTATCAGAAGTCTGATGGCACTATGGTGTGATAACAATGTCTGCTAAATTACCAAAATGTTGATATTAACACTTGCAAAGCATGCTGGGTATTATTCTAATGAGCTCTGCCTCAAAAACAGGGCCAATAATAGTACCCGGTGTGCTGTGCAAATGTTAAAATGTTACATTTACATTTTGGTCATTTAGCAAATACTTTAGTCCAGAGCGATTTACAGTCAGTGGATTCAACTTAGTTAAATAAACAACTAAGTTAAATAAACAACCACATATCAAAATAATAGCAAGTAAAAGTTTTTTCTTTGTTACTGTTAATGAGAATGTTGTTGTAGTGAAGGCATGTACTTGCAAATGTATTTTGTATTTCATTACAAAATACCTCAATATACCTGTATTTTATATTAATACAATACTTTGCAAAAGTATTTTGTATCTTAGTTTGATACATTGGTCTTCAGAGTATCTTGTAACAGGATACATTTTTATGCATCTTTTTCGTATCTCTGGCTGCACACTACCTTCTCACACTGTCACCATATGTTCATCTCTTCATCATCTCTCATTAGCAAGACAGTATGTTCCCATTTAGGAGAATACAGGGAGGGGACTCAGAGGGGGGCAAGATACAGAGCCTGTCTGCGTCGCAAATGGCACTCTATTCACTATATAGTGCACACCGTATGACCAGGGCCCATAGGGCTCTGGTCAAAAGTAGTGCATTATATAGGGAATAGGTTGCCATTTGGGATAACGACTCTGCATTCAGAGCCTCCGCATTCAGAGCCTCCATACTGCTGCGGGACATAACCTACTGAAGTGTATTCCAATTCCAAACCACTCACATATAGAACATTCATATTCCAAGGAATGCTCTTCAGAATCACCATGCATCTGGCAAGAAGTCATTATTGTTTTGTAGGAAAATCTGTTCGGTATAGTGTAATGGTATCATCATCATTATGGGTCAAAAAATAATCCAACATGTGCAGGGTTTTATCTATTTTCTTAGAGTGACATGATAACATATTTTCATGCTATGATACGTTGTCTGTGCCTCTCATGCTATGAATTGCGCTTGGCTCTTGTCATAATATTCCATCCCTATACTGTAGACCTCATATTGATATCCATTGTTCTATTCACTCACAATAGAATAGTCTTCCAGATGGATTCACAAACAGCAGCCTTCTCCAGTATGGTCTTTTCTGGTGAATAATACATGGATAATGAATTTGATTCAAGTCTCAAAGGACCTTACCTAGTAATGAGGAAAACAGACGCCTCATCTCTCAAAAAGGATATTTATAAATTCCAAAACAGGCATTTTGTTATGAAATGTACAAATCCAGTGGTTTTTGTCATGCTTGGTGGTCACAAGCTTGCTCTTTGATTTTCTGTCTCAGGTCATGCTCTGGTTTCAGGGCAGGTAGGAGACTGAACAGGAACCCCCATCTCGTCTTCCCTGTGACTAGCCTTCTGTCTCCTCATTGACAGCCTAATCAGTCACACAGATGGTTCCCTAAACAATAGGATTGACAAAGAGCAGCTCGTTCCTCATAGTGATGGACCAGCACCACGGAGACCAGAGACAGGAATGAATGTGATGTGATGAAAACATCCTCAGAGAGACAGACAGGAATGAATGTGATGTGATGAAAACATCATCAGAGAGACAGAGAGGAATAAATGTGATGTGATGAAAACATCCTCAGAGAGACAAACAGGAATGAATGTGATGTGATGAAAACATCCTCAGAGAGACAGACAGGAATGAATGTGATGTGATGAAAACATCCTCAGAGAGACAAACAGGAATGAATGTGATGTGATGGAAACATCCTCAGGGAGACAAACAGGAATGAATGTGATGTGATGAAAACATCCTCAGAGAGACAGAGAGAAATGAATGTGATGTGATGAAAACATCCTCGGAGAGACAGACAGGAATGAATGTGATGTGATGAAAACATCCTCAGAGAGACAGACAGGAATGAATGTGATGAAAACATCCTCAGAGAGACAGACAGGAATGAATGTGATGTGATGGAAACATCCTCAGAGAGACAAACAGGAATGAATGTGATGTGATGAAAACATCCTCAGAGACAAAAACAGGAATGAATGTGATGTGATGAAAACATCCTCAGAGAGACAAACATGAATGAATGTGATGTGATGAAAACATCCTCAGAGAGACAAACAGGAATGAATGTGATGTGATGAAAACATCCTCAGAGACAAACAGGAATGAATGTGATGTGATGGAAACATCCTCAGAGAGACAAACAGGAATGAATGTGATGTGATGAAAACATCCTCAGAGACAAAAACAGGAATGAATGTGATGTGATGAAAACATCCTCAGAGAGACAAACAGGAATGAATGTGATGTGATGAAAACATCCTCGGAGAGACAGACAGGAATGCATGTGATGTGATGAAAACATCCTCAGAGAGACAGACAGGAATGAATGTGATGTGATGAAAACATCCTCAGAGAGACAGACAGGAATGAATGTGATGAAAACATCCTCAGAGAGACAGACAGGAATGAATGTGATGTGATGAAAACATCCTCAGAGAGACAGACAGGAATGAATGTGATGAAAACATCCTCAGAGAGACAGACAGGAATGAATGTGATGTGATGAAAACATCCTCAGAGAGACAGACAGGAATGAATGTGATGAAAACATCCTCAGAGAGACAGACAGGAATGAATGTGATGTGATGAAAACATCCTCAGAGAGACAGACAGGAATGAATGTGATGTGATGAAAACATCCTCGGAGAGACAGACAGGAATGCATGTGATGTGATGAAAACATCCTCAGAGAGACAGACAGGAATGAATGTGATGTGATGAAAACATCCTCAGAGAGACAAACAGGAATGAATGTGATGTGATGAAAACATCCTCAGAGAGACAGACAGGAATGAATGTGATGAAAACATTGTCTGAGAGACAGACAGGAATGAATGTGACGTGATGAAAACATCCTCAGAGAGACAGACAGGATTGAATGTGATGTGATGAAAATATCCTCAGAGAGACAGACAGGAATGAATGTGATGTGATGAAAACATCCTCAGAGAGACAGACAGGAATGAATGTGATGAAAACATCCTCAGAGAGACAGACAGGAATGAATGTGATGTGAGGAAAACATCCTCAGAGAGACAGACAGGAATGAATGTGATGTGATGAAAACATCCTCAGAGAGACAGACAGGAATGAATGTGATGTGATGAAAACATCCTCAGAGAGACAGACAGGAATGAATGTGATGTGATGAAAACATCCTCAGAGAGACAGACAGGCAGGTGGTGATGAAACATTGTCAGAGAGACAGACAGACAGGATGTGATGTGTCTAACAAGTCACATGCAGAGTAATAGATAAAGACCGGATATTGCTCTGGTCACATGGTCAGGAACAACTCACAGCTCTACTCTGTCTCATACCATCAAGCGGTACCATCGTGTCAGTGGCGGTTTCGTCGGCAAAACTAAGTCCGTCGCTGAAACAAAGATGGTTCTGTCGAGTTGTTCTGTGGAGTTCTTCGAGGAAGACTCCACACCACTCTGTCACTTGAGTATCTTACCTAGTCCTTTTCTGACGATCAAATGTCTGCTCTAATGTAGCTTTGGCAACTGTGTGTGTTTTCTATACTTGTTCGCTCCTCTCCCTGTAGGGTTTACAAACGCTCCCCACCCCTTGGCTGCAACCCTTCTAATTGTGTGTTCCCGGCACGCACAACTCATGTGGAATTCCGGGTCTCTGGCAGCGTTTGGAACTGCCGATCTGCGGTCAAGAACGCAGAGTTCATCTCAGCCTATGCTAACCTTCAGTCCCTTGACTTTATGACCCTGACAGAGACACGGATCACCCCAGAGAACACTGCTCCTTCATCTGACTACGTTTCTCTTATAGTCCAAGAGCATCTAGTCGTCGCGGTGGTGGCACAGGGCTACTAATTTCTCCTAACTGGAGATGTTCTCTTTGCTCCCTCTCTCACCTGTCCATCTGTTCATTTGAATTCCATGCGGTCACTGTCACTTGTCCACTCAAGCTTAACATTGTCATCTATCGCCCACCAGCTGCCCTTGGAGAGTTCCTCAATGATTTTGACACCTTGATAGATTAATTTACTGACGATGGCTCACCGCTCTTCGTACTTGGCGACTTCAACCTCCCGACATCTGCCTTCGATTTATTTCTTTCCCCTACTTGACCTCACCCTATCCCAATCCCCTCCAACTCACAATGCAGGCAATACGCTTGAGCGTATTACTTTACTAGAGGCTGTTCTAACTACAACCCCCCTTCAGGACTCTGATCACTACTTTGTTTCCTTTTCTGTCTCCCTTTCCAACAACCCTAACCACTCAGCCCCAACCCAGATGGTCATGCGCTATCACAATCTTCGCTCTCTCTCCCACTACTCTCTCCTATCCTATCATCTATCCCTTCTGCTAAACCCTTCTCTTTATTCTGCCTCTTCGACCCTACTCTCCTCCCTGTCCGCATCCTATGACTTACACTGTCCTCTTTCCTTCCGGCCGGCTCGGCCTTTAATTCCTGCTCCGTGGCTGAGTGACTCATTGTGACCTTACAGAACAGGGCTGCGGGCAGCTGAGCCAAAACTCCCGGAGGACCTACCATCCTTTCAGTCCCCTTTATTCCTCTGTAACGCCACTTTCTATCACTCTAAATTCCAAGCTTCTGCCTCTAACCTTAGGAAACTCTTTTCCACCTCCTCCCACCTTAATCCTCCACCCTATCCCCCTCCCTCTTCTCTCTCTGCAGATGACTTTGTCAACCATAAAGTTGACGACATCCGCTCCTCATTCACTCAGCCTACTGAGTCCACTGGTCCCACTACCACAGAACTACCCGACGCCTTGACCTCTTTCTCCCCTCTCTCTCCAGATGAAAACTTGCGACTAATGAGGTCTGGTCGACCGACAACCTGCCCGCTCAACCCCATCCCCTCCTCCAGACCATCTCTGGAGACCTTCTCCCATTCCTCACCTCCCTCATCCCTGACCACTGGCTGCATCCCTCCGACTTCAAAATGGCCAGAGTTGCTCCCCTCCTCAAGAAACCAACACTTGACTCTTCTAACGTCAAAAATTGTAGAGCTGTATCCCTTCTTTTTCTTTCAAAACACTTGAGTGTGCTGTCTCTGATCAACTCTCTCATGATCTCTCTTGGAATGATCTTCTTGACTCTAACCAGTCAGGCTTTAAGACGGGTCACCCAACAGAGACTGATCTTCTCATAAAAAAATACATAATAATTTAGTAGAATTGAAACAAGACCACTTTCTCTTGGTCACAGAGGGACAAAATCAAAGCTGAAGTTGTAACGAGTCATCAGGCATTTGGACGCTGGGCAGAAAATGCTCTGGCCTCAGTTATATGAAATAGTGTCAATTTTGTCACTAACTATGATCATATTTATTTTACAGTTATAAGAAAGGTGGAATATTATATTAAGTAATTTATCATTTAATCATTACTATATTTAGAAGCATTTCAATAAATTCAAGCCATACTTTTGTTGAATAGGAAACAAATCATATATAATTCTTATATTTTCTTATCATATTTGTACTGTGTACTTGAGCTTGTGTCCTCAAAAGTGAGTATATCTCAGAAATGTACAAAACAAATTACAAGAAAGGTGAGATTTTTTGTCTTTCTGTCAGTATAAGCATTACCAGTTATTGTTTCTGAAAAAAATGGCGCCGGAAGAAAAGGCAGCAGTTTTACGGGCGCCCAACCAACTGTGCTATTATGTGGTTTATTTCACATTATTTGTAACTTATTTTGTACATAATGTTTCTGCAACCGTATCTTACGGCAAAAAAGAGCTTCTGGATATCAGGACAGCGATCCCTCACCTCGGATTAGACAAGGATTTTTTCTTCAACAAGCAAGACGCACAGGACATTCTCCAAACACCCCACAGGGCCGACATCCCCGTTATTTGCAAGAGGAAGCGACGCAGCTACAGAGGACAAAGAGCCGGATGCCTGGTCAGGACCCAGAAAAGGCGAGTGGGAAAGCTGCCGTTACCGTCAATACTACTTCGCCAACGTGCAATCACTGGACAATAAACTAGATGAGGTACGATCACGAATATCCTACTAACGGGACATCAAAAACTGTAATATCCTATGTTTCACGGAATCATGGCTGAATGACGACATGGTATTCAGCTAGCGGGATACACGCTGCACCGGCAAGATAGAACAGCACACCGGTAAGACAAGGGGGGGCGGTCTGTGCATATTTGTAAACAACAGCTGGTAAACGAAATCTAAGGAAGTGTCTAGATTTTGCTTGCCAGATGCTGGTACTAAAACCACACTCAGTCAGCTGTATAAGGAAATAAGCAAACAGGAAACCACTCACCCAGAGGCGGTGCTCCTAGTGGCCAGAGACTTTAATGCAGGGAAACTTAAATCAGTTCTACCAAATTTCTATCAACATGTTAAATGTTCAACCAGAGGGGAATAAAATCTAGATCACCTGTACTCCACACACAGAGACGCGTACAAAGCTCTCCCTCGCCCTCCATTTGGTAAATCTGACCACAACTCTGTCCTCCCGTTTCCTGCTTACATGCTAAAATTTAAGCAGGAAGCACCAGTGACTCGGTCTATAAAAAAGTGGTCAGATGAAGCAGATGCTAAACTACAGGACTGTTTTGCTATCACAGACTGGAACATGTTCCGGGATTCTTCCGATGGCATTGAGGAGTATACCTCATCAGTCACTGGTTTATCAATAAGTGCATCGAGGACGTCGTCCCCACAGTGACTGTATGTACATACCCCAACCAGAAGCCATGGATTACAGGCAACATTCGCACTGAGCTAAAGGGTAGAGCTGCCCCTTTCAAACTGCGGGACTCTAACCCGGAAGCTTACAAGAAATCCTGCTATGCCCTGCGACGAACCATTAAACAGGCAAAGCATCAATACAGGGCTAAGATTGAATCATACTACACCGGCTCTGACGCTTGTCTTATGTGGCAGGGCTTGCAAACTATTACAGACTACAAAAGGAAGCACAGCCGCGAGCTGCCCAGTGACACGAGCCTACCAGACGAGCTAAATCACTTCTATGCTCGCTTCGAGGCAAGCAACACTGAGGCATGCATGAGAGCATCAGCTGTTCCGGATGACTGTGTGATCACGCTCTCCGTAGCCGACGTGAGTAAGACCTTTAAACAGGTCAACATACACAAGGCTGTGGGGCCAGACGGATTACTAGGACGTGTGCTCCGGGCATGTGCTGACCAACCCCGTTATTTGCAAGAGGAAGCGACGCAGGTACAGATGACAAAGTGTGCTGACCAACTGGCAGATGTCTTCACTGACATTTTCAACATGTCCCTGATTGAGTCTGTAATACCAACATGTTTCAAGCAGACCACCATAGTCCCTGTGCCCAAGAACACAAACGCAACCTGCCTAAATGACTACAGACCTGTAGCACTCACGTCCGTTGCCATGAAGTGCTTTGAAAGGCTGGTAATGGCTCACATCACCACCATTATCCCAGAAACCCTAGCCCCACTCCAATTTGCATACCGCCCAGACAGATCCATTGATGATGCAATCTCTATTGCACTCCACACTGCCCTTTCCCACCTGGACAAAAGGAACACTTATGTGAGAATGCTATTCATTGACTTCAGCTCACCGTTCAACACCATAGTGCCCTCAAAGCTCATCACTAAGCTAAGGATCCTGAGACTGAACACCTCCATCTGCAACTGAATCCTGGACTTCCTGACGGGCCGCCCCCAGGTGGTGAGGGTAGGTAGCAACACATCTGCCACGCTGATCCTCAACACTGGAGCTCCCCAGGGGTGCGTGCTCAGTCCTCTCCTGTACTACCTGTTCACCCACGACTGCATGGCCAGGCACGACTCCAACACCATCATTAAGTTTGCAGACGACACAACAGTGGTAGGCCTGATCACCGACAACGATGAGACAGCCTATAGGGGAGGACGTTAGAGACCTGGCCAGGTGGTGCCAGAATAACAACCTATCCCTCAACGTAACCAAGACTAAGGAGATGATTGTGGACTACAGGACAAGGAGGACTGAGCACGCCCCCATTCTAATCGATGGGGCTGTAGTGGAGCAGGTTGAGAGTTTCAAGTTCCTTGGTGTCCACATCAACAACAAACTAGAATGGTCCAAACACACCAAGACAGTCGTGAAGAGGGCACGACAAAGCCTATTCCCCCTCAGGAAACTAAAAAGATTTGGCATGGGTTCTGAGATCCTCAAAAGGTTCTACAGCTGCAACATCGAGAGCATCCTGACTGACTGCATCACTGCCTGGTACGGCAATTGCTCGGCCTCTGACCGCAAGGCACTACAGAGGGTAGTGCGTACGGCCCAGTACATCACTGCCTGCCATCCAGGACCTCGACACCAGGTGGTGTCAGAGGAAGGCCCTAAAAATTGTCAAAGACCCCAGCCACCCCAGTCATAGACTGTTCTCTCTACTACCGCACGGCAAGCGGTACCAGAGTGCCAAGTCTAGGACAAAAAGGCTTCTCAGCAGTTTTTACCCCCAAGCCATAAGACTCCTAAACAGGTAATCAAATGGCTACCTGGACTATTTGCACTGTGTGACCCCCCCCCAACACCTCTTTTTACGCTGCTGCTACTCTCTGTTTATCATTTATGCATAGTCACTTTAACTATACATTCATGTACATACTACCTCAATTGGGCCGACCAACAAGGGCTCCTTGTTAGATAGCCCGGTAAGCCAATGTGCTGACCGGGCTATCTGCATTGTGTCCCACCCACCACCCTCCAAATCCTCTTTTACGCTACTGCTACTCTCTGTTCATCATATATGCATAGTCACTTTAACCCTATCTACATGTACATACTACCTCAATCAGCCTGACTAACCGGTGTCTGCATGTAGCCTCGCAACTTTTATAGCCTCGCTACTGCATATAGCCTGTCTTTTTACTGTTGTTTTATTTCTTTACCTACCTATTGTTCACCTAATACCTTTGTTGCACTATTGGTTAGAGCCTGTAAGTAAGCATTTCACTGTAAGGTCTAAATCGAAATCGAAATCTAAATTTTGACATTACATTTAACAGGATAATACATTTAATTGAGAGTTAAGTACTTTAACTGAAAAAATAGATTGATTGCACAAATCAGTTGACAGAGATGGGTGAGTCACTGCGGCCCCTCACAATGAATTCAGATTTTTTTATGGCCCCCTCCTAATCAAAGTTGCCCCCTCCCCATCAAAGTTGCCCACCCCTGACATAGAGTGTAACAGTCTGGCTCCAGTGAAATGACTGGCGGTTAAACGACTTATCCAGCCAGCCTCAGCATGCATGCCCTTGTGTTGTAGACCTTGGCAGGTGTGAGAGACAGAGCCAGGCAGATCCCGTTCTCTGAGGGTGTTACTTGGCCCTGAGAAGAGAAGACGGAGTGGAGCGGTTCAGTTGCCAGCAGTTCTGCAGTTCCTTCCTGAGCAACAGCAACCAGATGAGAGGCAGGTGATTATTGGTGGGGGTGGGACTAAACACCAGTAATCACTCATCTACAGACCCTGTACCACTGTTCACACGGCAACGCTGCAAACTATTCTCTTACTGGATGCAATATAAACTTCGTAGTATTCTGAAAAAAACTACAAGATTTATTTCAGAGCTATTGATGAACAAATTGTTTCTTATTACACAGTTTGAGGTCCATTAACAAATCATAATCTACTCATCAATAAATGCACCAGTGAACCTACATAGGGCTCATTAACGGTGACATTTAGAACTTTGTTGTGGTGGTCTCAAAACCCTAGAACTCATAGTCTCTCTCACATCAAGTTCTCTCTGGTAAAAACACAGAGAATTCCCAAACAAGTGAGTCAAAGGCATCCGCTCACCCATCTGTCCATGACTTAGATAATCAGACTAACCTCCTCTTCTTTAAACAACACTGTCATTCCCTTCCTGTTCAGGCTATTTCATGTTTTTTATCCCCTTATGGACATAAAAAACACAGGATTTGACGTGGAAAATCACATTATTTCACGTGAAATTTCACTTGTGAAATCATTTTAAAACATATGTTTTTGGAACACTTCACCTGACACCAAAAATGAGTCTTCTGATACAGACAGTGCTGTTAACATAGTGTTTTCAACTTACATATAACCCACAACCACATTGTGTACAGTGCGTTCAGAAAGTATTCAGACCCCTTGACTTTTTACATATTTTCTTAGGTTACAGCCTTATTCTGAAATGGATTAAATTGTTTTTTTTCTTCTCATCAATCCACACACGATACCCCATAATGACAAAGCAAGAACAGTTTAGATAGTTTTTCTAAGGCCAGACAAAATTCATTCACTGTTTAATGGATTTCCCCCCCCAGAAAGTGAGGTGAGTGAGCAAAAAAACAAAACATATATTAAGTGGATAAGGACTAACAGTACTTGACCACATTGTCCTACAGTAGGAACTTATGCAGGCTCTAGGCCTAATGTGAGCTTCAAGAGTATTATTCCATGCAAAAACCTACACTATTTTTCTTAAAAAGAACGCAGATGTTACAATGTAGTTATAACCATGAGAAATGAAACACAATGGGAAGTATAACTTGTGACAGTTTCTTTATTCCTGATTTAAAAACAATCTCTGATAAAAATCAAGAACATCTTCACAAGACACCATAATGAAAGTCAGCCGTGTGCAGTAAATCACCTACTGGGTGTCAACAAACAACGATTCAACATGGAGAATCGTCTGGAAATGAAAATTACAGCCAATGTTCTGTGGTCAGAAGTAATAGCACAATCACCTACTGCTTTTTACTGTTCAACAGCACGGTCTGTTTTGCCTTTATTTGTTGTTTATTCTGGTCTCCAGGGTGTTCTTTTCTCTTTTAGATTTATTGGAGCTCTCGTAATGAACTGCTTTCCTTCTTGCTAACACACTGGGCACATTGGCCGGACATGTTGGAATTGTTGTTTGAGCCTCACCACCTCTTCACCCTCAAGAACGTCTGGACATCCACAATGGACACACACATCTGGGAATGACACTGTGATTGCTGAGTAATACTGCATAATTTCTTAAATTGTTCTTCTGGCAAGCGTGGAGGATTCATTAAGCAGTACCAGCATGGATCTTCTCCCTCGCATTTCTTGATCTCTTTATTTTAACATCTTGAAATGTCTGTCCTGGAATTGCTTGTACTGTTCCTTGTCAATGCATTTTTGCTGAGGTCATGCATCATGTCAACATCAACTGTATCAATGATGTTTAATTGTTGTGCAATATTGGCAATTTCTTAATGTGTTGCGAGCTGATGTATTTCTATGTGTGTTCCTTTCCACATCAGGCTCTCAAACTGGCCACTCACAAGAGCTGCAACAGGATGCATACTCTTTTCAAAACCATCTTTCATATCTGGATGTTTGGTAGCTGTTTCACGTAGGCTTGTCATTGTGCTACACTTCTTCACATGCTTCTCATTTGATTCTTCCATCTTCTTCCTAGCCAGGGCTGTTCCCTGAAGCCCTAAGTTAAGAAGGGAATTAACTCTTTTGGCATGGTTGGCCCAGCTGTCACCTGGTGCTGTTCTACAGGCAATAAGCATGTCAAGGTCTAGTTGAACAAACAGGAGTGTGTGGCATGCTTGAACAGAGGCATATGTGGTTCTGTGGTCTGGCCCACCACCATGAATGATCAAGATTTACTTGTTGAGAAAGACATCTTCACTGTAGTTTTCTCCTCTGAGAATGCTGAGATTTTCAACTGTGTGTCGAAGGGGGATGGATGGCTGGAAAATCTTGTCCTTGACAGTGACATGAACTTTCCCATCATAGAATGAACTAGATGGCGATGCTGGGATATCTGGGATCAACATGACAGATGTTGTAGCCGTACATACCTACACGTACGCTACGGTCACAAGACGCAGGCCTCCTAATTGTCCCTAGAATTTCTAAGCAAACAGCTGGAGGCAGGGCTTTCTCCTATAGATCTCCATTTTTATGGAATAGTCTGCCTACCCATGTGAGAGACGCAGACTCGGTCTCAACCTTTAAGTCTTTACTGAAGACTTATCTCTTCAGTGGGTCATATGATTGAGTGTAGTCTGGCCCAGGAGTGTGAAGGTGAACGGAAAGGCTCTGGAGCAACGAACCGCCCTTGCTGTCTCTCTGCCTCTAACCCTATTACAGGGGCTGAGTCACTGGCTTACTGGTGCTCTTTCATGCCGTCCCTAGGAGGGGTGCGTCACTTGAGTGGGTTGAGTTACTGACGTGATCTTCCTGTCTGCGATCGTTGATCTGAGCTGTGTATTCATTAAAATACTTCTGTACTTTATCCCAAAAGGGCTGGAATGAGGATTGTGGTTTGCCATTCAGCTTCCTTAAATCCAGGATCAGGTCTGGGTCATCACCATCAATGAGGAACAAGGACACTCTCTCATCAAGTAGGCCCTGTTCATCATCGTTTGCTGAACTCTTGTCATCTGTCACAAACCAATACATTTCTCACAGGAAGTAGCTGTTCACATTGGCAGCATGTGCGTATTTGTTCAGGAATTCTTTTTGCATTGCTCTAGTGTGGTATGTTGGTATTTATTTTCTCAGTGTGGGGATGACAGAAGCTTGCCCGATCTCATGAACGCCATTGCTATGTGAGGACACCTTGCATATGCATGTCAGAGTGCCTAGGTAGTTACCACAAGAATACTTGTACAAAGTGAAAGTCAATGGAAGTTTCAAGTTGTCAATCCATTTCCTTCTCTGGAATCAATCTTCCGGAGAAAGTCCAGTAGAAAGGGGGGGGTGGTATTGGGGCACTTTCTCCAAAGCTAGTAACAGAGTGCTGTACTGGGGGCTGACCGGTCCGCATGATGCTCTCACAGTGTAGCATAAAACAGACTCTGGTGTAGGTAGGGGAATGGACTGTTGGTGATGTAGGATGTATCAGCTGCTATGGACTCTTTAGACTCACCACATCTTCTCTGAGATCTAATGTGAACAAGGAATACAGTCAGTTTTAGTTGAGACGTTTAAAACAAAGCATACACTTACTTTTGAAAATAAACGTTTACAATTTCCTGAACAAACGTTGTGCCACAAACTTAATTGATATAGAAAAATGACAATACAATCATTAAAATACTGGTGAAGTGATTCCGGTGTGCCCAAGGCTGGGATATTGCGATAGAAAGCTGACTGCAATGATCCCAAAGCTGATCTTGACTTAGTTTTGGTGCCTTGCGTCGTGTTTCCTGGTATCTGTTGTAGGATCCAAGGCCTTGTGGTAATTGCAGGAATCTGTCTGGTAAGGCTAAGCCTCTCTCTTTGAACTTCTCTAGATGGGGGTCCATATACCAGAGTGCTTTTGATAATTGGGTAACGAATGTACATGTAACGGCTTTCCTCCTCCTCTTCATCCGAAGAGGAGGAGCAGGGATTTGACAAAAACGCAGCGTGTGAATAAGACATAATGAATTTATTTAAAGACGAAGACGAACACGAAAAAACACTTGGAAATTTACAAAACAAATAAACGACGTAGACAGACCTGGACGACGAACTTACATGAAACACGAAGAACGCATGAACAGGGAAAACTGACTACATAAAAGAACTAACATAGAAACAAAACCGAAACAGTCCCATGTGGCGCAACCACATACACGGACACAGGAGACAACCACCCACAACAAACAGTGTGAAAACACCTACCTTAATATGACTCTCAATTAGAGGAAACGCCAAACACCTGCCTCTAATTGAGAGCCATACCGGGCAACCCTTAAACAAACATAGAAACAGAAAACATAGACTGCCCACCCAAACTCACGTCCTGACCAACTAACACATACAAAAACTAACAGAAACAGGTCAGGAACGTGACAGTACAGGCTATATGGACATGACAAATAGGATAAATATTACATTTCAGCCTGATTATCAGATTATTAATACACAAATCAACATTAATTAACATTATTCACATTGCAATATTCTATCTATTATACATCCTATCAAACAATTATTGGAGAAAAAAAGTAATGTATGAATGTATTATCAGTTCATTAATCTATTTAATTGTATAGCCTAACAAGGCTTTAACATATGAAGACAATAACAATAAAAGGCCTATCATAGACTACCCTTTCTAGGAAAAATATGACATTGTTAATAAAGGGCAATCATTCGAATTAGGTCAAAATAATGTAGCACTGGAAAAAATGCAATCCAATCTCGTAATTTAATGTGATGTATAGGATAATAGAGTAGACAAAAAAAAATCTTATTCAAGAATGATTGCCAATAAATAATTGTAATCAAATTCAAAATGTTGATGTACAACAATGAGTTCATTACCTGCATGCATCTCTATAGCCTATAGGCGTTAACACACTTAGATTTCATCAATCATTTTGACTTCAATTTGGTTGTCCAAAATACTTGCTTGCACTGCGTCTTTGCTGATGAATGCCCTGATCTCTGGCCAGTCAATTGGTTCAATGACGTTTTTTAATCTATTAATCGATTCTAATAGATCTGAAAATGATGCATTAACCATAAATTTAACCGATTGTTTGTTTATAATGAGGGACGTCCCATGTTTAACCTGGACACATAAATAGTGGGAGTTTGCGCTGGCTTCAGCCATGACGGCATAAGAGAGAAATGAAACATCTGCACGTCACCTGCAGGTGCGAGCGTGTATTTCACTGTCCAATCCGAGGCTCAAACATGATCTGAGAGCGTGATCTGAGGATGTTTGATCTCTTGCGCATTGTGGTAGCAATTCTATAGGAAGAGAGAAACTGAAGATTCTTTTAAACAACACTTCATTACAAGATTTACACACTATCTGCTGACTGCCACGTATACAAAAAGGATGTGCTTCTCTGTAAAAGCTGAGAAACGACACTGTTTGTTGAGCTTTCAACTATGCACTGTTTAGTGGATGGTTGATTCTCCATTTTGCAAAAGGCAATGAGTTGTCTGTGCAGTTTTAAGATAGCATGAGGTTGATACCCTGAGGGCTGAACCGTCTAACTGCATTCACAACAGCAAACACTATATTGTTCTCCTTTCTGCAAGGTTCCATACATGTGACTTTCTGTAGATAGTAAAGCCACGGGATGTCACATGCTGCGGTCGCACCCAAACAGACCTTAACTGTACGCCCAGTCTTATGAATAAGTCCTACAAAGACAAGTTTGTATCAGGTTAGAAAAACACTAGCATATAACAAGAGACAATTCTTTAAACAGTAAAACATGGGATAGCATGACTACTTAAGTAATCTTCCACGACAGCATCAACTTGGGAAAGCCTCAAGGGATAGCGAACAGTGCAGTATAAACAAAGCACTGCATATATTGCCCAAAATATAACACATCTGATTTAAAAAAAAATATGCTAGATGTGGAAAAAAGTAAGGCAGGGCATCTGTTGAACAGTAATTCAACTTTGTGCGGTCTAATTTATACAAAAAATTAAAATAACTACCGCATTTACATTAGTATTCAGACCATTTACTCAGTACTTTGTTGAAGCACCTTTGGCAACGATTACAGCCTCGAGTCTTCTTGGGTATTGTGCTACAAGCTTGGCACACCTGTATTTGGGGAGTTTCTCCCATTCTTCTCTGCAGATCCTCTCAAGCTCTGTCAGGTTGGTTGGGGAGCGTTGCTGCACAGCTATTTTCAGGTCTCTCCAGAGATGTTTGATCGGGTTCAAGTCCGGACTCAGGCTGGGCCACTCAAGGACATTCAGAGGCTGTCCCGAAGCCACTCCTTCGTTGTCTTGGCTGTGCTTAGGGTCGTTGTCCTGTCGAAAGGTGAACGTTCACCTCAGTCTGAGGTCCTGAGTGCTCTGGAGCAGGTTTTCATCAAGGATTTCTCAGTACTTTGCTCCATTCATCTTTACCTCAATCCTGACTAGTCTCGAAGTCTTTACCGCTGAAAAACATCCCCACAACATGATGCTGCCACCACCATTCTTCACCGTAGGGATGGGTCCAGGTTTCCTCCAGACGTGACGCTTGGCATTCAAGTCAAAGAGTTCAATCTTGGTTTCTTCAGACCAGAGAATCTTGTTTCTAAGGGTATGAGAATTCTTTAGGTGCCTTTTGGCAAACTCCAAGCGGGCTGTCATGTGCCTTTTACTGAGTAGTGGCATCTGTCTGGCCAGACAGACAGGGCTGCAGAGATGGTTGGCCTTCTGGAAAGTTCTCCCATCTCCACAGAGGAACTCTAGAGCTCTGTCAGAGTGACAATCGGGTTCTTGGTCACCTCCCTAACCAAGGCCCTTTTCCCCCGATTGCTCAGTTTGGGCGGGCGGCCAGCTCTAGGAAGAGTCTTGGTGGTTCCAAACTTCTTCCAATTAAGAATGATGGAAGCCACTGTGTTCTTGGGGGCCTTCAATGCTGCAGATATTTTTTGGTACTCTACCACAGATCTGTGCCTCGACACAATCCTGTCTCGGAACTCTACGGACAATTCCTTCGACCTCATGGCTTAGTTTTTGCTCTGACATGCACTGTCAACTGTGGGACCGTATATAGGTGCAGGTGTGTGCCTTTCCAAATAATGTTCAATCAATTGAATTTACCACAGATATACTCCAATCAAGTTGTAGAAACAGCAAGGATGATCAATGGAAAGAGGATGCACCTGAGCTCAATTTTGGGTCTTATAGCAAGGGTCTGAATACTTATGTAAATAAGGTATGTTTTTTTTATACATTTACAAACATTTCTAAAAACCTGTTTTTGCATTGTCGTTATTGAGTAGTGTGTGTAGATTGCTGAGGATTTCTATTTATTAAATCCATTCAAGAATAAGGCTGTAACAAAACAAAATGTGGAAAAAGTCAGGAGGTCTGAATACTTTCCGAATGCACTGTATGTTTATTTATACAGTAATTATTATTCAACACGTCTTCACCTGGGATTTGAACTCACAACCTCTTGGTTTATGGCATTCCAATACTTCTGCTATGCCACCATGTCTGTGTTAATATCTGATTTCACCTGTATTCCTACACTTTAGACTTCAAAGTGAATCTCAAATTTGTTAAAAGTACACTCAAGAAAAAAACATATATTTATCACAGTGATTCAGGAGTATCATTAAACCAGAATAATATACCCCACCAACATTAGACAACTGTACAGAAAACACTCAAATTGATGAGAGAAGTTAATTATATCAATTAAGTCAGAAAAACTGAACTAAAATAGCAGTCAGATGGCACTCTGTTGCTCAGTGTAGAGATGTACTATAGGTCATGAATGTGTAGGGGACTTCTGAGAATGCTACAGACTTTGTGGTGCAGCAGAAAGATAAGCATACCCCAAATTCAGAGGTTGTGAGTTCAAATCTCAGGTGGGGTCATATTTTGGCTGAACAGCATACCACAAACTTTTAAACCACCATACCATTTCATTACTTTCATTATAATGGTTTGCAACCATCTGAGACCATCACGTGACGTCCTGACGACTGGTAAAACAAATGTCTTTAGAACATCTTACATACAGCCTAACATGGTCCTCACCCTTACAGAAAACTCCATGATTTTCACCTGATCACGTTTTCACATGAAATGTTACGCTGGTGTTTTTCTAAATCAGCCAGGGTAGCCAGAGTCTTCTGGAGAGGTCTTCCCAGCATGGGACTTAGTGTCTGTGAAAAGCAGCAGTGAAACTATAATTAGCTGAAATAGAACATGATTAAGCTGCTCTATTTACAGGTTCATTTTCCATTAATGAGAGAAAATGTACTTATTGAAAAATGACATAATAAAAGACATCATACCTCATACTGTTTCTGGGGCATGGGGAGCTTGATGTGTCTCTGTCTGTCTGGGTTTTGCTCTAATTTCTCTCTGTGTTTGGAAAGTGTGTCAGTTGGCTTTGCTCTAATTTCTCTGTGTTTGATGGGTTGCTGCAAAGTCTGTTGACACCGAGAGACTAGGTCGACACTCCAGCAGTAGATACCTTTCCTCTCCTACAGTTCATAAAAGATGCAGAGGCATATCTTTCAGGAGGAGCAGGAGCATCCCAAATGAATGAGCAATGAGAAGGGCACGTTAGCTCACCAGTGATTTCTGCCCTGCATCGGACCAGCCTATCCATCTACATTCTAGATGGATGCTCATGATTTCTATTATAAAACTAAACATGGAACGTATTGATGATCTGAGAGATGTAGATCTATTCAAAGAAGACATCTATACTCCCTTGGAGAAAAATGCAAGCTAGCACATACCGTAGAGAGAAAGGCTGTGTTTAGTAACCTAGTTATCTGGTACTGTTCATGAGGACACAAGCAAAATGAGTGGTAGGTTTGGGTGTGCTTCGCCTTGCAGCGTCTTGGCAACAGGGAGAAGAATATGTTGGTCCAATACAAAGGATCTCCTGCCTAATATGAAGCAGCACAAGGGAGGGACTACTTTGTTATGGATGGAGAAGTGGGTCGCTAGGAAACCCCATATGGAACCCCGGCCGCTCAGTTCGGCCCAAATGCCTTTAAGGCTGCAAAACTAACTCAGCGCCTTCAGCAAAGAGAACTGTATGTACGGTATGCATGTTTTCATGCATGCTTACACACACAAGCATGCGTGTACGCACACACGCACAGAGTTAAATTACAATTTTAAAATAGTTAATTATGAGATTCCAGTTAACACCTGTTAGGTAATTAATGCCAATCACTGCCTAGGGAGAAAATGATCCGCCGCCACCGCAGTTTTACCAGCAAGACTCTTAACTCATTACCATCCACAACCTGTGGCCTTCTCATTCTGCTAGCAAATCCTTTTAGAACACAAATAAACAAACACAGCCTACTGGTTGAATCAACATTGTTTCCACGTCATTTCAATGAAATTACGCTGAACCAACGTGGAATAGACGTTGAATTGACGTCTGTGCCCAGGGGGAGCTGTCTGCAGAGGTCTGGAAGAAGAGAGCGGAGACAGACACTAGCGTGCTTGTTTTTCATCAGGAGGATACAATGCCTTCAGAAAGTATTCACACCCTGTCACAATCGTCATAAGGAGTGGACCAAGATGCAGTGTGGTATGTTTCCATCCTTTATTTTAGAATAGAAAACTCAAAGGGAAAAAACAATAAAGCGAACAAACGAAACGTGAAGCTCAAAATAGTGCTCACAGGCAACTATACCTAGACAAGATCCCACAAAGCACAATGGGGAAATGGCTACCTAAATATGATCCACAATCAGAGACAACGATAAACAGCTCCCTCGGATTGGGAACCACACCAGGCCAAAACAGACATACAATTCCCCTAGATAACCCACCCTTAATCACACCCCGACCTAACCATCATAGAGAATAAACAGCTCTCTACGGTCAGGGCGTGACAGTACCCCCCCCCCCCCAAAGGTGCGGACTCTGACCGCAAAACCTGACTCAATAGGGGAGGGTCCGGGCGGGCATCTACCGTCGCGGGCGGCTCCGGTGCAGCTCCGGTGCGGGGCGAAGTAACCTCTCTGCTCATGGATACGTCATCGGAGGAACCGGACCGTAGATCGTCGCCGGGGACTCCGGACCGCAGATCGTCGCAGGAGGCTCCGGACCGCGAACCGTCGCTGGAGGCTCCGGAACACGGACCGTCGCGGGGGGCGCCGGACCATGGACCGTCGTTGAAGGTTCCGGACCGTGGACCGTCGTTGGAGGTTCTGGACTGTGAAACGTCGCCGGAAGCTCTGGACTGGGTACTGTCGCCGGAAGCTCTGGACTGGGAACTGTCGCCGGAAGCTTGGTGCCGGCACTGGTGGTACCGGGCTGGTGACACGCACCTCATGACGAGCGTGAGGAGCAGGCACAGGACGTACTGGACTGTGGAGGCGCACTAGAGGCCTGATGCGTGGGACCGGTACAGGTGGCACCGGGCTGATGACACGCACCTCAGGGCGAGTGTGGGGAGGAGGCACAGGACGTACTGAACTGTGGAGGCGCACTGGAGGTCTAGAGCGTAGAGCTGGCACAACCCGTCCTGGCTGGATGCTCACTTTAGCCCGGAAAGTGCGGGGCGCTGGCACAGGACGCACTGGGCTGTGAAAGCGCACTGGCGACAGTGCGTAGAGCCGGCGCAGGATATGCTGGACCGATGAGGCGTACTGGAGACCAGGAGCGCTGAGCCGGCACAACCCGTCCTGGCTGGATGCTCACTTTCGCACGGCAAGTGCGAGGAGCTGGCACAGAACGCACCGGGCTGTGGATGCGCACTGGAGACACATTGCGTATCTCCGCAAAACATGGTGCCTGACTGGTCCCACGCTCCTCACGGCGACTGTCTTGCTCCAGACACCAAACCATCCATTCTACCTCATCACTCCCCTCAACTATCCTACAATAATCATCGCTCAGTCTAACCCAATATTCCTCTTCGCTCTCAGACTCGCCCCTCGGCTTCGCCAACCAACCCGTGTCCCTCCCCCCAAAAAATTTGGGGGCTGCCTCTCGGGCTTCCATCGTGGTCGTGAACTTCGGAGTCGCCGTTGATCCTCCTTTCTCTCCCGGGCCCAGGATGTCTGCTCCTCCTTGGCCACGCTGCTTGGTCCTTTGGTGGTGGGATCTTCTGTCACGATCGTCATAAGGACTGGACCAAGATGCAGTGTGGTATGTTTCCATCCTTTATTTTGGAATAGAAAACTCAAAGGGAAGAAACAATAACACGAACAAACGAAACGTGAAGCTCAAAATAGTGCACACAGGCAACCACACCTAGACAAGATCCCACAAAGCACAATGGGAAAATGGCTACCTAAATATCATCCCCAATCAGAGACAATGATAAACAGCTGCCTCTGATTGGGAACCACAGCAGGCCAACATAGACATACAATTCCCCTAGATAACCCACCCTTAATCACACCCCGACCTAACCAACATAGAGAATAAACAGCTCTCTATGCTGAGGGCATGACACACCCCTAGAATATTTCCACATTTTGTTGTGTTACTGCCTGAATTTAAAATGTATTCAATATTTTTTTGTCACTAGCCTGCACACACCTACACACTCAATACCCCATAATGTCTAAGTGGAATTCTGTTTTACAAAACTTTTACAAATGTATAAAAAATTTAAATTTGAAATGTCAATAAGTCAATAAGTATTCAAACCCTTTGTTATGTTAAGCCTAAATACATTCAGGAGTAAAAACCTGCTTAACAAGTCACATAATAAGTTGCATGGGATTCAACCACAAAGACCAGGGAGGTTTTACAATGCTTTCCAAAGAAGGGCACCTATTTGTAGACTGGTAAAACAAAAAAAGCAGACATTGAATATCCCTTTGAGCATGGTCCTCTGTTTCAGTCACTCTCTGTCCAGTCTGTCCTCCCTGGTTCAGTCACTCTCTGTCCAGTCTGTCCTTCCTGGTTCAGTCACTCTCTGTCCAGTCTGTCCTCCCTGGTTCAGTCACTCTCTGTCCAGTCGGTCCTCCCTGGTTCAGTCACTCTCTGTCCAGTCTGTCCTCCCTGGTTCAGTCACTCTCTGTCCAGTCTGTCCTCCCTGGTTCAGTCACTCTCTGTCCAGTCTGTCCTCCCTGGTTCAATCACTCTCTGTCCAGTCTGTCCTCCCTGGTTCAGTCACTCTCTGTCCACTCTGTCCTCCCTGGTTCAGTCACTCTCTGTCCAGTCTGTCCTCCCTGGTTCAGTCACTCTCTGTCCAGTCTGTCCTCCCTGGTTCAGTCAGTGGTACTTATTGCCTACATGAGTTTAGTCTGTGCATGTTCAGACAATGGAAATGTTGTTTCACTTTGAGGAAAATTGCACAACTTTAAAAGTAGGGTTGGAATGGAGTATTCTGCAGTGTGCCATACTGACAGACAGATTCAGACTTGATTGATCCCCAAGGGCAAACTTGCTGTCACGTCGCAAAGACAAACATACTGGCAAGACAGAAACAATGGCTGAGTCAAAAAGTGCCAATATGTCACAGTGCTAGATACAGCACGATGCGACAGTGTTAGATAAAGTTATCAATCACCTGTAATCATATCACACTGAAACTTGACTTGATGGCTGATCCAATAAACAGAAACTCATAACTGTTTGGTTTTCTGCATGATCCCAGACGGAGTGCACATGATCCGTGTCATCCGTGGAGATCCTGAACTGGTGCATTTGCATATATGCATTAGACAAAATACAGTGGGTGAAAAAAGGGCAGAGAAACTGGCAGCATTTCCATGAGAATCACCAGGTTCACAAACACATCTACATTCTTTGAAAAAAGTGTTCCAAAAGGGTTCTGCAGCTGTCCCCATAGGAGAACATTTTGGGGTTTTAGGTAGAACCCTTTTGGGTTCCATGTAGAACCGTCTGTGGAAAGGGATCTACATGGAACCCAAAAGGCTTATATTTGGAAACAAAAGGGGTTCTTCATAGGGTTCTTCTATGGGGACAGCTGAATAACCATTTTTGGTTCTAGATAGCAAAACAATGCTAAGAATGTATGAGCAGAGTGAAGGGAATGATAAACATGAAAACAGATCAAAATCATATTATCTATATATTATAACAGATCAAGCTAGGTAGAGAGAGGATGATGGGTGGAGTCAATGTTTTACCAATCTAGTTCAATTTCTATCCTATGATCTCATCTATTCAACCAGATTTGATCCCTCTCTTTCTTTTGAAGGCTAAGGTCATATGAAAGTGTTTGATATTATGCATTCCATGATGTTATGAAAGCTATGATCCCTTATTGATGTAATTTGTGGGGGGACGACAACTCAATATTAGGAAGGTGTTCCTAATGTTCGGTATACTCAGTGTATATGGCGTAGTTTAGTGACCAAAAAAGGGGTTAAATATGTGTACAGAAAAAAGAAAAAATCCTGATCTGTCAGATATAGGACAGACACTTCAAAACAAACGTCCTTTGGGTCTGTTCGTTTGACTGTTTTTCCATGTATGTTATTTCATGTTTCTATGGTCTATTAGCAGTAAGGCCAGATTCAGTGTTTTATTGGGGATAAATAAAGGGGTCCTAAAATTACAAGTCAAATATCAAATCAAATTTTCTTTGTCACATGCGCCGAATACAACAGGTGTAGTAGACCTTACAGTGAAATGCTTACTTACAGGCCCTTAACCAATGCAGTTAAGTAAATACCAACAACAACAAAATTAAGAAAAAAATTAAGAAGAACAAATCATTAAAGAGCAGCAGTAAATAACAATAGCGCGGCTATATACAGGGGGTACCGGTACAGAGTCAATGTGTCAATGTGCGGGGGCACTGGTGTCGAGGTAGTTGAGGTAATTATGCACATGCAGGTAGGGTTATTAAAGTGGCTATGCATAGATGATAACAGAGAGTAGCAGCAGCGTAGAGAGGTGCAAATAGTCTGGGTAGCCATTTTATTAGCTGTTCAGAAGTCTTATGGTTTGGAGGTAGAAGCTGTTTAGAAGCCTCTTGGACCTAGACTTGGCTCTCCGGTACCACCTGCCGTGCGGTAGCAGAGATAACAGCCTATGACTAGGGTGGCTGGAGTCTTTGACCATTGTTTGGGCCTTCCTCTGACACCGCCTGGTATAGAGGTCCTGGATGGCAGGAAACTTGGCCCCAGTGATGTACTAAGCCATACGCACTACCCTCTGTACTGCCTTGCGGTCGGAGGCCGAGCAGTCACCATACCAGGCAGTGATGCAACCCGTCAGGATGCTCTCGATGGTGCAGCTGTCAAACCTTTTGAGGATCTGAGGACCCATGTCAAATCTTTTCAGTCTCCTGGGGGGGAATAGGTTTTGTCGTGCCCTCTTCACGACTGTCTTGGTGTGTTTGGACCATGTTAGTTTGTTGGTGATGTGGACGCCAAGGAACTTGAAGCTCTCAACTTGCTCCACTACAGCCTTCTCAATGAGAATGGGGGCGTGCTCGGTCCTCCTTTTCCTGTATATATGATCCTTGGTATGAACATCTTAAAACAATTCCATGCGTTAGCTTAGCAGAAACCACACCAGGCTTACATGCTGACCACACCACTCGCATTGCAAAATGTTATTCAATCATTGCACCCACACTGCTCGCGAGCGTCAACAAGCGTCTGCGTAGCCAGGCACTAAAATAGAACTTGGTTCTATTTGTGATGCTTGATGCGCTGCATGTCCCGCTTCTCCCATCTCCTCATTGGTTTTTAGGAGCATATAAACAAGTGGGTGATGAACTGAGGTCCACACTCCAGTCCAGTTGGTAGTGGTAATGCACCTTAAAGTTGGTTGCCAACTTGTGTATTAATTGTCGGAGTAGAGGACCTTGTGCATTTCAGGTAAAATAACAACCCAATGTTTATATCCCAGGACAAAATTGGTTAGCAACAGCAGCTAGCTAGCTAAATTGCCATAAATGTGTGATGCTTTTCGACCTGTCCCCAAATTAATATAGTTGGTTGAGAGTTTGTTTGATATTTCAGCCTGTGTGTCTCGATCGCGCCTGGTGTGGGTGGACAAAATCAAGATGTGCGCGATGGCGCGTGAGTGGTCTGGTCAGCATGTCAGACTCTAGAGGTTTAATTGTAAAACATGTTTACTGGCAGGTATTATCATCATACACGACTGATGAAAGAAACAACTTGTTAATTAAAAACATCAATCAAAAAGGTCACACTTCAAAACAAAGTACAGCATAACTTACAAATGCTTTATGAAGCCTTCATGGAGCCTTTATAATTCCTACAATACATCAATGCTTCTCAAATCCATCGCAAGCTATTTATAGATAAAAGTCTGACAAAACCAAAACCCAGAAAGCAGCAGGATTCAGTATGTGTAAACAGAAACCCTAAATAGATAGACCAGAAGTAGACCTGTGAATGTGCCAAGCTCCGTGACGCACTTCTCACGGCCACCACATGTCCCAGTTCCCTGGGCAGGGCCAGAGCCCAGGAGGCAGACAGGGAGATGTCCCCCGCCTAGAGACTTGCTGGCAGCAAGGGGCCAACTCTCCATAGAGCGGTGCCTTGAGAGAGGGAAGGTAGTGGTACATCACAAAATGTGCTCTCAGTGGGTGGTCTCCCTGCCAGTAATATGACATCGCTGGTGGCGCTAGTCAGTTAGCCAAGCGAATCTGCTGCCTGCCCCAAGGGCAAGTCCTGAGGGAGTGTGTGTGTGTGTGTGTGTGTGTGTAAGGTTATTGCCTTGGGACATCTGTAGCTGTGGGCACCCCACCCAAAACAGCATGTTCGCTCTCTCAGCCAAACGTCTCCGTCCGTGTACAGAGAGATTATACCATAATTCGCAGGAGGTTCTGTTGGGTCAGAGATGTGAACCAACATGAAAACTCTGTATAGCCTTTCTTCACAATACAACTTTACAATGCCAACCTACATACAGAGGCTTTTATCAACGTAATGTAATTTTAAAGAAAGAATATTCAAATAGAATTTTCTCAGTGAAAATATGATGAAACCTCTAACAATACAAGAGATTACAGGGGATTTCCTACTGTGTAGCACAGCCACGTGCTAGGGCAACTTAATACTAACTCTGGTACATGTTTGGGAAGCTAAATACTACTGCGTAGCCACATACAGATGCTAAATAGTGTTAGAATGACTCTCTCAAATTTTCCTCCCTTCATTACAATATCTTTTTGACAGAGGAGAAAAATATATCTTTTGTCATCAAGACAATTTTTCAGTATGAGCTATATCGATGTATTCCATTTGCATCATAACACAGAGTCTCAATCAATAACAATTCTCCTCCTTAAGTATTAGTATCAGGTGACGTACAGTAGCTGTCAACATTACAACTTAAGACATTTCAAATCAGAGGACATCTGGAAAACATAATTCCCTTTAGCAGATTAAACACATAACCCTAATGTTTGTGAACATCTTAATGAAATCAAATGAATTAAACTGTGTAATAAGATACTCACTGTAACATTTAATTAAAATTCTATGGATTCCCACCTACTCAAAAGACACAAAAGGAGGAATGCTCATATTTTTATCTCTACGTATCATAATGAAATAGATGTAGAGTAGATGGGCGTAGTAATACACTACATAACCAAAAGTATGTGGACACGTGCTCGTCCAACATCTCATTCCAAAATCCTGGGCATTAATATGAAGATGGTCCCCCCTTTGCTGCTATAACAGCCTCCACTCTTTTGGGAAGGCTTTCCACTAGATGTTGGAACATTGCTGTTGGGACTGCCTTCCATTCAGCCACAAGGGCATTAGTGAGGGTGAGCACTGATGTTGGGCAATTAGGCTGGCTTCCATTCAGCCACAAGGGCATTAGTGAGGTCGAGCACTGATGTTGGGCGATTAGGCCTGGCTCGCAGTCTGCTTTCCAATTCATCCCAAAGGTGTTCGATGGGGTTGAGGTCAGGGCTCTGTGCAGGCCAGTCAAGTTCTTCCACACCGATCGCAACAAACCATTTCTGTATGGACCTCACTTTGTGCACGGGGGCATTGTCATGCTGAAACAGGAAATGATCATCCCCAAACTATTGCCACAAAGTTGGAAGCACAGAATCGTCTAGAATGTAATTGTATGCTGTAGCGTTAAGATTTCCATTCAATGTAACCATAAAAAAACTGCCCCAGACCATTATTCCTCCCCCACCAAACTTTACAGTTGGCACTATGCAGTCGGGCAGGTAGCGTTCTCGTGGCATCCACCAAACCCAGCTTCGTCCATCGGACTGCCAGATGGTGAAGCGTGATTCATCACTACAGAGAACGCGTTCCACTGCTCCAGAGTCCAATGGTGGCGAGCTTTACACCACTCCAGGTGATGCTTGGCATTGCACATGGTGAACTTAGGCTTGTGTGCGGTTGTTCGGCCATGGAAACCCATTTCATGAAGCTCCTGATAAACAGTTATTGTGCTGACGTTGCTACCAGAGACAGTTTGGAGCTCGGTAGGGAGTGTTGCAACCGAAAACAGACGATTTCTTATGTGCTGCGGTCTTCAGCACTCTGCTATGTGTTCGTGGCTGAGCCGTTGTTGCTTCTAGACGTTTCCATTTTTTTTACAATAACAGCACTTACAGTTGACCGGGGCAGCTCTAGCAGGCATACATTTGAAGAGCTGATTTGTTGGAAATCATCCTATGATGATGCCATGTTGAAAGTCACTGAGCTCTTCAGTAAGTCTATTCTACTGCCAATGTTTGTCTATGGAGATCACATGGCTGTGTGATCGATTTAACACACCTGTCAGCAACCGGTGTGGCAGAAATAGTCTAATCCACTCATCATTTGAAGGGGTGTCCACATACTTCAAATCAAATTTTATTGGTCACATACACACAGTTAGCAGATGTTAATGCACGTGTAGCGAAATGCTTGTGCTTCTAGTTCCGACAGTGCAGTAATATCTAACAAGTAATCTAACAATCCCCAACAACTACCTAATACACACAAATCTAAAAGGGGTGAATGAGAATATGTACATGTAGCCTCCCGGGTGGCGCAGTGGTCTAAGACAGTGCATCGCAGTGCTAGCTGTGCCACCAGAGATTCTGGGTTCGAGCCTAGGCTCTGTCGCAGCCGGCCGCGACCGGGAGGCCCATGGGGCAGCACACAATTGGCCCAGCGTCGTCCGGGTTAGGAAGGGTTTGGCCGGCAGGGATCTGATCGTGCACTAGCGACTCCTGTGGTGGGCCAGGCGCAGTGCACGCTGACCAGGTCATGTGTACAGTGTTTCCTCCAACACATTGGTGCGGCTGGCTTCCGGGTTGAATGTGCATTGTGTCAAGACGCAGTGGGGCTTGGTTGGGTTGTGTTTCGGAGGATACATGGCTCTCGACTTTCGCCTCTCCCGAGTCTGTACGGAAGTTGCAGTGATGAGACAAGACTACCTACTACCAATTGGAGTAAAAAAAAGAAAATTACATATGGCTGAGCGGCATAAGCAAGGTGCAATAGATGGTATAAATATCCATGTGATATGAGTAATGTACAATATATAACATAAAATACAGTATATACATTTCATATGTAAACATTATTAAAGTGACATTTTTTAGAGTGGCATTGTATAAAGTGACTAGTGATCCATTTATTAAAGTGGCCAGTGATTGGGTCTCGATGTAGGCAATAGCCTCTCTGAGTTAGTGATTGCTGTTTAGCAGTCTGATGGCCTTGAGATAGAAGCTGTTTCTCAATAGCTTGGTCCCAGCTTTGATGCACCTGTACTGACCTTGACTTCTGGAAGGTAGTGGTGAACAGGCAGTGGCTCGGGTGGTTGATGTACTTGATGATCTTTTTGGCCTTCCTGTTGTGGGTGTCATGGAGGGCAGGTAGTTTGCCCCCGGTGATGTGTTGTGCAGACCGCACCACCCTCTGGAGAGCCTTGCGGTTGAGGGCGGTGCAGTACCAGGCTGTTATACAGCCCAACAGGATGCTCTGGATTGTGCATCTGTAAAAGTTTGTCAGGATGTTGGGTGACAAGCCAAATTTCTTCAGCCTCCTGAGGTTATTCATCACACTATCTATGTGGATGGACCATTTCAGTTTGTCTGTGATGTGTACGCCGAGGAACTTTAAAACAACGTTCCACTTTCTCCACTACTGTCCCGTCGATGTGGATAGGGGGGTTCTTCCTCTGCTGTTTCCTAAAGTCCATGATCCTCCTTTGTTTTGTTGACGTTGATTTCCTGAGTGCCCTCACCTCCTCCCTGTAGGCTGTCTCGTTGTTGTTGGAAATCAAGCCCACTACTGTTGTGTCGTCTGCAAACTTGATGATTGAGTTGGAGGCGTGCATGGCCAGGCAGTCATGGGTGAACAGGGAGTACAGGAGGGGGCTGAGCACGCACCTTTTTGAGGCCCCAGTGTTGAGGTTTAGCGAAGTGGAGATGTGGTTTCCTACCTTCACCACCTGGGGGCGGCCTGTCAGAAAGTCAAGGACCCAATTGCATAGGGCGGGGTTGAGGCCCAGGGCCTTCAGCTTGATGATGAGCTTGGAGGGTACTATAGTGTTGAATGCTGAGCTGTAGTCAATGAACAGCATTCTTACATAGGTATTCCTTTTGTCCAGATGGAATAGGGTAGTGTGCAGTGTGATGGCGATTGCGTCGTCTGTGGACCCGTTGGGGCAGTATGCAAACTAAAGTGGGTCTAGGGTGTCCGGTAAGGTGGAGGTGATATGATCCCTGACTAGTCTCTCAAAGCACTTCATGATGACAGAAGTGAGTGCTACGGGGCGATAGTCATTTAGTTCAGTTATCTTTTCCTTCTTGGGTACAGGAACAATGGTAGCCAAGACTGGGACTGGGATAGGGAGAGATTAAATATGTTCATAAACACCAGCCAGGTGGTCTGCGAATGCTCTGATGACATGGCTAGTGATGCCGTCTGGGCCAGCAGCCTTGTGAAGGTTAAAACGTTTAAAATGTTTTACTCATGTCAGCCACAGAGAGGGGGGGGGTCCTTGTTAGCGGGCCGCGAAGGTGGCACTGTATTATCCTCAAAGCGGGCAAAGAAGGTCTTTAATGTTTAGTTTGTTTAGAAGCGTGACGTCGGTGTCCATGACGTGGCTGGTTTTCTTTTTGTAGTCTGTGAATTCCTGTAGACCCTGCCACATACGTCTCGTGTCTGAGTCGTTGAATTGCGACTCCACCTTGTCCCTGTACTGGCATTTCGCTTGTTTGATTGCCTTGCGGAGTGAATAACTACACTGTTTATATTCAGTCGTATTCTCAGACTTCTTTCCGTAGTTAAATGCGGTGGATCGTGCTCTCAGTTTTGCACGAATGCCGCCATCCATCCACGGTTTCTGGTTAGGATAGGTTTTAATAGTCACAGTGGGTACAACATCTCCAATGCACTTCTTTATAAACGCACTCACTGAGTCAGTGTATAGGTTTATGTTGTTCTCTGAGGCTGACCGGAACATATTCCAGTGCGTGTGATCAATATATATAGCGTATAAATGTCTGATGACTCGCTACCTTGAAGACATGTTAGGCTATTCACTTGCACTCAGTTCAACCCACTCAACACACACAAGTAATTACCTGTAAAAAAAAAAGGATTTGAGTCTCTGGCTGTAAATGAACCGATTAATATTCCCCAGGGTGGTGCAAGGAGAGAGGGCAGTCCGCTGATTACACCCTACTAAGATATAGACTCCTTACAGCTTATTTTATTATTACACCATGACAACAAGATGGACAATTATACATATGAACAGAGTCATACGTTAAGGCAAAGTCCAGTAATCAGTCAGATGGAGGACAATCAGGACATACATGGGACCTTCATGATAAACATCCTTAGATAGATCTCTGAAAGCATTTCAACAGCGTTTGGCTATTCTACTTCCCTTACTCAACTTTGTCACTTCTCGGTTTTCTACTTGACTTCTATTTCTTCCAAGGAGCAGTGAGTCCCAGCCTATCCGTGTGTCTGACTGAGCTGATTACTGTGTCTAGTCAATCAGATCCATCTGACGAGGCTGGGAGGCCCACAGCCCTAATGAACAAGGCCTAATGGATCTCCGGTGCTGCTGAGAGGACCCGCATTAGGGTAATTAGCCTGAGCAAGGGCACAGGAACGAGGCCCGGGAGGAGCGCGTCTGGGCCTGGGTCGGTCTGTAGATTCAAAAACATTATGAAACTCTTAGGAGGCCAATGGATTAAAAAAACACTTTGAAACTCTTAGGAGGACAATGGAGTTTCATGTTATAATTCTATTTTTTATTGATTGTTATGGTTTTTGCCTATAATAAGGAATTATTTTGATGTGAACTCTTATTGTCCTCCCTAGAGTCCCTGAATATTTGTTTTATCCTTAGCTTGCTCCTGTTCCTGCAACTTGATAGGACAATGACAATGTTCTTTCTTTTCATTTGCTTTGTGCCTCTCTGTGGCCGCTTCCTGGATGCCTGTCTGTGGCCGCTTCCTGGATGCCTGTCTGTGGCCGCTTCCTGGATGCCTGTCTGTGGCCGCTTCCTGGATGCCTGTCTGTGGCCGCTTCCTGGATGCCTGTCTGTGGCCGCTTCCTGGATGCCTGTCTGTGGCCGCTTCCTGGATGCCTGTCTGTGGCCGCTTCCTGGATGCCTGTCTGTGGCCGCTTCCTGGATGCCTGTCTGTGAAGGGGTCAGGATAGAAGAGTTGCGGATAAGAACTGACAAGAGTCTTCGGTGACGGGTGACTTAGAGGTCAGGGTGAAGTTGTACCTCTCAGCAAAACTCTGATATGATAAACCCAGCAGTAGCGTTACATTTTAGACACACTCGCACCCCCACTTACACACATACACCACACACGTACGCAAACACGCAACACACACACAACTGCAGGTGATCCATTTTGGCATAATTAATAAACAGTAGATGAGGTTAGAGTAATTCTAGAGTGGAGATTGTTTTGCAGACAGAGCCTTTCTTCATGCTGTGTGGTCTCCAAGCAATTACCTATTAAATATAATAAGTGCCTAATGCATATCTGGAGATGTATAGCGGAAGATTATAACTGCTAGGCAGGTAATTATCTTTGTGAACATGAGTTGTGAATACAGATCACCGTCTCAGTCAGCCAATGGATGGAAAGCCTACCCTGCTCTCTTTCTGGGGCTCTCAATAATACATTTCTATCCTCTGTTCCTCTCAATGTCCCACCTCATGAGTTTAGGTTGATTGACAATGTGACAAAACAAAAACCTTTTTCTTTGCAATCCTACCAGAAGCAGCAGTGGTTTCATATAGTTTGTATGACACTTTGCCCTTCACAGATGTAAACGAGGTTAAATTCTGCCTGCAGTATGTCAACTTTTGTCACTCAAAAGATATTTAACTGTTGACATTGTCAGAGAGGATCAGTGCAGTCTTGACATGTCGTCCTCTCTCCCTTTCTCTCTCTCTCCCTCTCCCCTTCTCTGTCTCTCTCCCGCTTTATTTCCATCTCTCACCCCGTCTTTGATGCTGAAGGCTCGGAGACACAGGATTTTGAGTTCTTTAAGAATTCAAAAAAAGTATTCAGTTTTGAGATTACATTCAATTGTGATCACCAGCCCAGCAGGGGATAGGAGGGCTGCTTGGTTCAGGGGATAGGAGGGCTGCTTGGTTCAGGGGATAGGAGGGCTGCTTGGTTCAGGGGATGGGAGGGCTGCTAGGTTCAGGGGATGGGAGGGCTGCTTGGCTCAGGGGATGGGAGGGCTGCTTGGTTCAGGGGATAGGAGGGCTGCTTGGTTCAGGGGATAGGAAGGCTGCTTGGTTCATGGGATAGGAGGGCTGCTTGGTTCAGGGGATAGGAGGGCTGCTTGGTTCAGGGGATAGGAGGGCTGCTTGGTTCAGGGGATAGGAGGGCTGCTTGGTTCAGGGGATAGGAGGGCTGCTTGGTTCAGGGGATAGGAGGGCTGCTTGGTTCAGGGGATAGGAGGGCTGCTTATTAGGAGCTCTGACGTATTAGCTACTTGTTGATGTGTTGTGTGAGACGTCTCACATGTGCGATACATCGTAAAGAGTTTTTACACATTAAAACATCCCACATGCTGTCAAAACAAAATGATGTTAGGAACAAAACTATTGTTCTAGTCTTGTCTTAAACTTATACTAAGAGGTGCTTGTAGAAAATTATTGGGGGAGAAAGTAGCTCCCTGCAGAAACAGGGATTGTTATGAGTATCAGCCATACAAACTGCCCTGGGCATTTTTCTCCAAAGCTGGGTAAGGACACCTAAGATGGGATCTATTGATGTTGCCAGTAACAGGGTAATCTGGCCATAAGCTATAATCAATAGATGGTCTGCTCTAAAAATAGAATGTGATCAACAAGAGACGTACACAGTCGAACTGTGAACAGTAGTGTGTTTCACCTCAATCAGCATCTCACAAGATTTAGCTTCTCCCTTTAATTTATCTTCAAGATAAATACATCCACACTCCACATGAAGCGCACCACTTTTACCCCCCACCCCATCATCCCTCCATCCATACCTTTCTATGATAAATCCGTCTCATGGCTGATAGAGACCTCTAAACCAATACGGAGCCTCTCTGGGGATCTAATCAGATCACAGGGGTTAATAACATTCCACATGGTTACCTACAAGCCCTAAGACTAAAGGGTTCAGGGAGCAGGGTTTCACATCGCTAATAATCACTATTTCCCCAGCCAGGCCTCCCAGGTATTGAGTTAAGCACATCCCCACCCTCCTCTCTTTTTGCCCTCAGAACAGCCTCAATTGGTCGGGTCATGGACTCTACAGGGTGTCGAATGCGTTCCACAGGGATGCTGGCCCATGTTGACTCCAATACTTCCCACAGTTGGGTCAAGTTGGTTGGATGTCCTTTGGGTGGTGGACCATTCTTGATATATCCGGGAAACTGTTGAGAGTGAAAACCCCAGCAGCGTTGCAGTTCTTAACACAAACCGGTGCGCCTGGCACCTACTACCATACCCTGTTCAAAGGCACTTAAATCTTTTGTCTTGCCCATTCACCCTCTAAATGGCACACACACACAATACATGTCTCAATTGTCTCAAGGCTAAAAAATCATTCTTTAACCTGTCTCCTCCCCTTCATCTACACTGATTGAAGTGGATTTAACAAATTACATCAATAACTGATTATAGCTTTCACATTGATTCACCTGGTCAGTCTATGTCATGGAAAGAGTAGGAATTCCTAATGTTTTGTACACTCAGTGTACAGCCTTTTTTTAACCAGGAAAGGTCCCTTGAGGCTGAAACTTTCATTGCCAGGTAGACCTGGTACATCTGCCTTTTCGAAGCATCAGTGGCAGTTATTTATAGATATAAATCGATGACAGCAGAAACTAGCACCCCAGAAGACATTAGAGACAAAGGGCCCTACTTTAAAGTGATTAGAAGGAGAGCTGTTAGGAGCCCAGTACCACACCGGATGATAAGGTGTGTCAGTCTGATTGTGTTTGATAGAATCAAGAAAATAGGACAAATTCCACTGAGAACAGCACTGTCAGCTACACTCATGGTCTCAGTCAGAATGTCTTAAAATACATCCTTTCAAGTAGGAGGGGGCTTAGATGTGCCACTTGCTTCGTGTTGGGATCATTTTTCAATTTTTAGGTCGAAACACATCCAGTCACAAACGGGGGTGATATAATCATACTGGAATCAGAATCAGTAGTACAACAGCATGAGATGAGTATTAAATACTCCAGATTAAGACTCTTCTGTGTTTCTGAGTTGGTTGATCTGTGTTAAAATACAAAGCCCATAACTGTGGTTGCAGCCCACGGGACGCAATAGATGCCATTCACACTGCTGTGTTGTTCTCTCTCCTCTTCTCTCTCTTTATCTCTCCCCTCCTTTTTACACATCTTGAATCATGCAGGCATGGGACAAAAATAAAAGTGAATTATCACTGGATTTACAAAGCAGAAAGCAGTTTGTTTCCCTCCACATGAATACATCTAAGATTATAAAAAGAATGCCACATTTGAAACAAATAAACCTGGCTTTGATACATGGGCTACAACCTATACCCTGACAGAGACCAAATGCTTAATTGAGAGTCTGTGTACAATATGCAACCAGGCAACCTGCCCACATTATGTTTGCTATTGTCTGTTTGGGGCCTCCATGGCCAACCCTTCAGTCCACAACCATACCACCAAAAACCTCTGCCTATAGGGGCCAAAAGTGTGAAACTTACGGAGGTTGTTGGCCCTTGTGTCATAGTTCTGTGCGTGCATGCCGAGGGTGTCCTCCCCCTGGAACTGCTCACCTGGACAACCGACCTGTAACACACTCTGGACAGCCCTGTGTGAGAAAGATAGAACAAGAGAGATTGCCATTTACCCAGATGTAAAAAATAGCCAGACAGACAAAGAAATATGTCCTATGAAGAACTGTGCATAATGCTTGATTTCATGCCAACGCTGCACAGTTGTGTGCACAGAGCAGCTAGTTCAAGATGATCACATAATATCAAATATTGCATCTCTGCTTCCATATAAAGCAACATTTTCATATGAATTTGTTAATTTGACTGTTTGAGTGAGCGGGTTCCACATTAATTAGAAAAATATAAAATTCAGTGAATAAATTAGACATTTTCATAAAGAAGACGAATAGGACCTATTGATGCATTGTTAGAGAAGATCTCCAAATAAAGGAATAGCATGCGCATGTTGCGGAGCGGAGAGCATGTGGCTATCCACTGCAAGAGACACACGCCCCCGCGATCTCTGCGAATGAATCAGGCTAGCAGCCCACACAGGTGATGACATTATGCAATCTAGTCCAATTAATAAACTGTCGATGACAGCTACTTTCTATCCATTGAAGAAGCGTGTATTGTGCGCGTAAAAGTCATTGATTGGTTCATTTGTATTATAATGTTAACAAAAAACAAGTTTACATGATATCCTCGCTTTCTTATTTCAGCGACAACGCTATTAGAATGAGTTAGCCTATCGTAGTTTGCCAATATAAACCTGGCAAGCGTGAGGCTAGAACCCAAGAGTCAAATATTATTGTGGCGTGCGCTCTAGCCTACATGTGAGCACCAAGCAAGCTCTTTGAAAACATGCACAACAAAGAAGATCGCGGCGCGTTCAACAGTAGCAGAACCCCAGAAACCCACCTAGTCATATTCTCTCTCTGGGGTCGGTGCGCCTTTTCCAGGCCGAGTTTGGTGAATATCCCAACAAGTGCCATGATAGCCACTACTCCACAGATGATATACACGATTAAATTAGTTTTATCTTTGGTAGGGTCGTGCCGAAGGTCGTTTTTCTTAAACGGGGTTTGACCTGTCATCATCCACACCGGAGTGTCGTAGTTTTTACAGGTGCTCTGATCCAACCGCGAGGTCTTGTAGGAGCAGCAGAACCGAAAGCCACAGGTGCCGCAGCAGTACAGATAATCGCCCGTTTTACAAACGAACGGCGGGTCCCACTGGCCCATCACATCGTAGTACCCCCGGCACCTGTCCTCCGTGTGCGGGGGCTCCGAGAAGCCTGCACCCTCGTCCTCCCTGGATCCGTTGCACGTCGTCATCATGACAAAGCCCTCCAGTTGTCCTGGTTCTCCGTCCGCCTTGCAAACCAGCGCCATAACTTTGACCAACAAGTAACCCAGTATAAAGTATTTGCCCCTCATTGTGCTGTCCTTCCACCCCTTCCTTTCAGCTTCTCTAGCGCATATAAGAAGAGACTCGAAGAAGAAGAGCGCACAGTCTTGGTATTATTAAAAGTCCAGAAACATATATCCAATTTAAAGAACATTACCGTAACACTAATCCGTGTTGGTGAGCGTTTTCACGAATGTTCTCGTCATCCATGAAGGTATAGAAAATCATTCGGTTATTTTTTCAAAATTAAACGTTGAATGTATATGGATATTGTCCTCCTCAGAATTGTTCCTCAGAGCACAATCTCTCTACAGGTGTTATTAGAAAATTATTTCCATTACGTTATCAAAACTAGGCTACTTCAATTTTCAAACCCATCAGCGCGGTTGCACGCATTGGAGTCGGTGGAGATAGAACTGCACAAGCTATTTGAGCACGAGTGAGCAAATCAGACCTGAGATGGGAGAGAGCATGGTGCGCAAAGAGAGTAGGAGAGGAGAGGAGGGGAGGAGGAGGCATTCCAACGAAGAGAGAGAGATTACATTAATCTGTTGTTAAACATGACTGTGAATCTGTGACAGCCCAAAACGCACATTAGGAAATATGGGTCGAGTTGTGCTGCCGAGCAATTATTTTTTTCTCCTAATTTGTGCACGGACAAAATATGATCACGGATGCAGACATTCCGGTTATGGTAACTTCCAAATGAGATTAGAGAGAGCGTTATAGGGTGGTTGTTTTGCCAGCATGAGTAGCATAGGCTACACAATAAAAAAAAAATGGGTACGCTAATGAAATTAAGTAGGGTATATACTTCTATTCGCTGGATTGAATAATGGTCCACACATACAATGGTGTCGTTCCAAGCACAGTGTAATCATACCCAGAGACGTTTTTATATTCATCACTAAATGCTATTTTCTATGCCTGAAAAAAGTTCTGCCGATGTAGTCTTTTTCCTTTAGGAATTAATTCCCTTATATTGTATGTAATTCATATGTACCATAGGCTATCACATTCCACGCAATGTCTTTCACCTGATTAAAGTTCACCTCATCTTAAAAAAAAATACTGTGCAGAACCATGGTGGTCTATATTAGGGCAAATTAGCGTCTTTCTGGTCGAGCTGTCCATGGTGCTGAAATTATTTTTCTCAAAAAGTCGCACTGTCCATGGACCTGATAGCCAACTCCCCAACACTAAACCAGGCTAAATAAGTCGATGGGAGAAACCGACAGAGCTGGGGGAGACAGAAATAGCGTGTGCAAGAGCTAGTTTAGAATTATAATGAAGAAGTTCATACATGCTCTCGTGGTGATTGCCATTGGGATATATGCGGAGAAAGTCAAGATACAACCGCAGATGTAGCTACTGCTGTAAAACAAAAATGATGGTCAGTCCTATCTGGGGTCGTGGGACATCCCTACCCTAACCTTAACCCACAGAAGCTCTTACCAAGGATAATTTTGATATTTTATTTAACGTTTTAAGACCCCTTAAAGTATTAAAAATATATTTTTTAATATTTTTTGGGGGGGCTTTACCGCTATTAGCTCACACAAACGCATTGAATAACACGTGAATGACATGGAACAACTAAAAACATCTAAAGGAAGTTAGCTCTGAAGTGTCTGTCCTACATCTGAGAGCAGTGGAGATTTTAGCATGTAAATCTTGGTGGGGGAAAAAAAAAATATTTGGTATGGATGCCAGCAAAGCCACTACACAACACAACACTAAACAATACATTAATTGCACTATAATGGTGACAAACGGTGTCCACAAACTGTTAGGGCCTACATAAAGATGTCCCAACAGCAGTCCCAACACCTTACCACTGCTACACCTGGCTTTCAGCGGAGCCTTGTCTGGCAGCGAAACAATTCATTCAGCCTCATTTACTGCCTAATAAACATAGCTGATATAGCTGACTTGCTTAAACAAATGTGGTTTTTACTGACAATTGACAAACTATGCCATACAGGGACGACAAGCGGATAAGAGGCAATCTGTCATTTCGATTAAGACATTAATAAGCGAGCTAGGACGGGCGTAGTCAATATAACGATTTGTTCAGCACTTTTGAAATGTACAATGACAGAATTCAGAACATGGGCCGTTCTTACAGTGTTCTCCCTGTACACCAAGTCAGAACTGTAGGATAAATCAAGGAGGCCTATAAGCAGATACAGCAGATAAAGCAGATACAGCAGATTTCATATCAGAGAGAAATAATAATGAAAGCAACAATGAAAGCTTTTACAATATTCGATGATTACATTTCTCAAAAACAGGTTATAGTCTACATGTGCACCATCAAGTCAGAACAGTACGCAAAATTAAGAGGTGAAAATAGACCAAATTATTAGGGTGAGACACATGGGCTACTAACAGTTTACTACACAACATACACTTAGTACATACACTTTCTTAGCTACAGTATACATATCTCCCTGACATGCTACATAATTTATGCAGCAGCATACAAGACATTTTTGGACTCACCTTGTTGTGCTATGCTCACAGAAAGGTGGCGCGGCAGTCCTTCGTGGGCACATTTTGTCATCAAACTTCGTCAAAGTGAGATTCTCCGGATTTATAGTGATTTCAAGACAACTGGGAACCTGGGGGGAAAAAAAGTTTAATCATGATGATGTCAGTGATCTTCAGGTCGTAGCTCTAGAAAGAGGCCAGAGTTCCCAATTTACAATTCAGAGTTGGATGAAAGTTCAAAACATATTTTCCCAGTTGTAGCTCGTTTTTTCCTGAGATCCCAGTTGTCTTGAACTCACTAAAGTCAGATTTTGCAGTTCTGACTTAACAGTTGTTTTGAGCGCAGCACAAATCATGCTTGATTGACAGCATGGTCAATGTTGAATGTTTATCATTTTAAACTAGGAATATAGACCGTTAATCTTAGACTTGGGACCACACAGCCATTCCACTGAATAGCAGGCTAATGATTGTTTTGCAATGCTTGCAGTTAGCCACTGATTCCTTCCAAACCACTCAATGTTGAATTTGCGATTTCCAACTTGTTGTGTAATGTTTATGTCCAATAGTCAATGAGCACCGACACGTTTTATTTATAATTTCTCTTCATATGACAAGAATTATATAGGATTTGCCACTAGATTGTCGACTTGATTCATGATGATGACTGCTAGCTAAGATTTTGAAAGTATGACGTTGACATGATCAGTCCAATCAAAGCTACTGTATATATAATGGGATATGATGTCATTTTATCTGTGTCCAATGACCTTGAAACATATTGGATGGGCACTTCTAATGTAACTCTATGGCAGTACCCAAGGGGCTTAAATTTTTGAGCTCTAGACTAGGCAGTGACGTAGTGTCCCCATGAGTGACAAAACACTGAGCCAATCACGGCGCAACGCTCCGTATTTTCTGCTGGCTTGCCACAGCACCACAGAAAGCACTGAGCTAGACTGAAACACCTACATTTTGGAGCTGCCTTACTCAAGAAAACAAAAAATAGACCATGTTTGCTTTATTAAATCAATTATATATATATATATTACATCGTTTTTGAAAACTGATATGTGACACATATTAATGCCAAAATAACATGCAAAACAGACAAGCTCCAAAAAATATATAATTATTTACATTTTTGCTAAAAATGAGGGGCTCAAACAGGTGGAGCTCTGCCCCACATGCCCTGAATGACGGGTCGCCACTGTCTGAAAGATATAAGAAAGATCAGGAAACATTTTTTTACATGTATTTAACCCCATATTTTTGTCACTAAACAGTTTAAGCCATGTCTAAGCCTAAGGGTTCTACTAAGCTACATGGAATTGTTTTAACAATGTCATACAAAGGATCAATTTGCTAGTATCAAAAAAAAAAGAAAAAAGGATTTGATTCAACATTTTGTTTGGCCTTACTGCTATGAGCCCATACAAACGCATTGAATAACAGATTCACTACATGGGACAACAGATAACCCCCCCCCCCAAAAAAAAGAAAAAGAAAGATCAGGAAATATTTGTTATATTTTTATTTTTACGTGTATTTAACCCATTCTTTTTCTTTGTCACTAAACAGTCTCCATATATACTTCCATTAATTTGTTCGACTGGTACCGGGGGACCTTCAGACGAGTCTTGTGAGGCCCGTGGGCGTCCTAGAGCAAAGAAACATGTAAGTGTTCGTGCGAGTCTCACCTTTACACAGAGGGGTCATATTAGTGTTAAGCCCAAACTGTTTGGACGCTACAGACAGAAATCGGCAGATCGGCTGTACCGAGTTCAGACGAGTCCCAATACGCTTGTAGGGGTCGTAGAGTTTACCTAACCATTACGCTTACATAACCATGTTCAACTTCAAGGGGTAGGGACGTCCCAAGGATTCCGGATAGCACCGATCCAAAAGTTATATGCAGCCAGGCACAGATAATAGATAGCTAATGTAGTCGATTTAAGATGAGCGAGGAGTCTACGGGCTTAATCCAAAATGTGTTGCTTGTTTAATTATTTAATATGAATTGCATCATTCAAGTCACGAGTGTGTCGCGAAGTGGATGGGTTTATTGATCCCCTCGCCACTGTCTGGAAGTCACCCTCGTCAGCAACAAGGGGATGTTGTAGACATTTTAGAACTAGGCGGGGCTTCCGGCTTTACGTTTGGTCTTCACCGTACGTAACTAGCTACACGGATTAATCTCAAGATTCAGTTAATTATTGACAAAATAGGATCAACATCAAGCCATAAGAATACGAACGTTAACCTGTGAGGGACAAGTGAAGCCATGGCTGAAGCCGAGGATATTTTTCTTAGAGCTAAACAGCGGCGCTTCACTGGACTGACCGAAGGTAGCTAATGTTAGTTAGTTGGCTAGCTGTAGTTAGTTAACTGTACAGGCTGACTAACATCCATCTGTTTTAAAATGTTGTATTCCCGACTGGTTAATATAAAGGATACATAGTTACGAATATGAATGCTAAATTAACCCATCGAGTAACCCAACTAGCTAGCTATCTGTGCTACACGTGAACGACTTTCCCGAGACGTGTCATGTTGTTTACAAAAATTGCTGTTTAGCCTTTTGCCATTTACTCTGCTTTTCCGAGATGAGTGTCAGAACAACACTTCTCATCTGTTCGAATCTGCTCAGCTATAAACTAGCCTTTTCATCAATTCAGTCAAATAATACTTTCAACTCATGAAATATAGCTAGCCCTTGATTTTGAAGATTGATTTACAAATGCCTAACGTTAGCTGTAAATGTGAGTTGCATTATTGCCGTTTACCTTATCATAACCCCAAAACGCGTCTCTGCCCAAATGCAATGGCCTATTACACGTGTTATGTTGTATGGAAGACTTAGTAAACACATTATGAATACCTCAGTCTTTTTTTTATTTATTATATAGGCCTATTTTAGGATTGGCTGGTGATAGGAAATCAGTCACTGTCTATTGTAGACCTTTGACCAGTGAACCGACTGGGCTGAATGGCTCCATTTCTGGCCAAGCTTACAGACTGAGGAATTTGATTGTTTAACAACTAATCAGATTCACAGACGCTCTTCCTCTCACAGCCTAGCCCATTCATAGACACTAATAGCCCTTGATCATGTCACACAGTTCCATACATTACACATAAGTGATTGTGTAATGACTCCAACACCATCATTAAGTTTGCCGGTGACACAACAGTGGTAGGCCTGATCACCGACAATGACGAGACAGACTATAGGGAGGAGGTCAGAGACCTGACCGTCTGGTGCAAGGACAACAACCTCTCCCTCAACGTGATCAAGACAAAGGATTTGATTGTAGACTACAGGAATTGAAGAACTGAGCACGCCCCTATTCTCATGGACGGGGCTGTAGTGGAGCAGGTTGAGAGCTTCAAGTTCCTTGGCGTCCACATCACCAACAAACTAACATGGTCCAAGCACACCAAGACTGTTGTGATGAGGGCACGACAAAACCTATTCCCCCTCAGAAGGCTGAAAAGATTTGGCATGGGTCCTCAGATCCTCAGAAGGTTCTAAGATCCTCAGAAGGTTCTACAGCTGCACCATCGAGAGCATCGTGACGGGTTTCATCACTGCCTGGTATGGCAACAGCTTGGCCTCCGACCGCAAGGCACTACAGAGGGTAGTGCGTACGGCTCAGTACATCACCGGGGCCCAGCTTCCTGCCATCCAGGACAGGCGGTGTCAGAGGAAGGCCCTAAAAAATGTCAGACTCCAGCCACCTTTGCCATAGACTGTTCTCTCTGCTACCACACAGCAAGCAGTACAGGAGCGCCAAGTCTAGGTCCAAGAGGCTTCTAAACAGCTTCTACCCCCAAGCCATAAGACTCCTGAACATCTAATCAAATGGCTACCCAGATTATTTGCATTGCCCCCCCCCCCTTTTATGCTGCTGCTACTCTCTGATGTTATCTATGCATAGTCACTTTAATAACTCTACCTACATGTATAAAATTTGATTTGATTTGGACGAAGGACAAAGCAATTTGGACGAAGCAATCTGAACATTAACGTGTCTCTTGCTGTATGGTTTTGGAAGCATAAGGACCTTATCTTTCATATCAGAGAGAAATAATAATTAAGAAAAGGTTAAATTGATACACACCATGATAAAGTTAGGGTTAGTGTTCCCACACTGCCATGTCTCCATGTTACAGCACTTACGGAAGACAGACAGATGGAAGACAGAGATGAAAACCTGCGCTAATTAGCTATCGAGCGTGCTCGCACACGTGTGTAAGCGTAACTGGGTGGAAAGTGTAGTTCTTTGCTCGAGGCACACACAGCCATATGGATCTGTGCAAACCTGCTACAGTAAGTGTAACTTTTTAATTTGAAAGATTCTTTCTCGCTGATATGAGAGTTACGTTCTTTAAACTGTATTTCAAGCGATGATTGACGTTTCTAAATGTTAAAACATAGCTTCGGGATTGTAGTTCACATGGTCTCCCCCGGTAAGCAGCGTTTATAGCTGAGAACCCTTGGGATGAGGCAGAATTCCTTGGGTTCTCGAGAGCAACTCACAATTCTCATCTCTACAAACTTTTATGTTTTTCAGCACCACAAACGGATGGTGAAATGAATAGGTTTTTCTCTTCAAATGAGAATTCAACAAAAGTTCCATATTTCATTTTTAAATTCTTTTTTAAAGGCCCTCCACTTTAATCGTGAATTATGATTAGTATTGTTTGAATGCACCATCTGTCAGATGAGAAATCTCTCAGATTTCTGTTTGAAGTGAAGCTCGCTCAGCGCAGCCGCACAAAGCTGCGTGTACTTATCGGCTTTCATGGGAGCTTAGGCTACTCTTTTTCAATTCCTTTTTTAAAATAAATAGTTCACACAGCAGCGACTCCTGAGACACACACACTACTGTAAAGTTTGTGTTAACAAAGATACCAGGCTTTTTCTCAGAGAGAGTCAAAGCTAGGCTGGTGTAAAAGCCTTACAAATCATGTATGTCTCATGAGTCGGTAAAAAAGGGGGGGCTTAACCTTTTTAAATGTCTAGTTATGGGAGGAAACAGTTAGCCTGAAACCTGGCCATTTGCATGCAACAAGGGCAATCCGTTAAAAAGGATGTCAGATCTGTCTTAGGTCCTCCCTTCATGCTACTACTGGCACATCAAGTAGTCTTAAGGTGCAGCCTGCCTGCCTTGTATTTTTTTAATGAATATGAGAGTGATTATTGTAGGTTTACGGCACCAGTTACGCAATGTCCGGATTATGTTCAACACTTTGCAATCCACGCATCAACATCCATAGTTCTGTTAATATTTTTAAACCTTTTTCTTTGCTGAAGGGAAACAGGACTGACAACAACCATTACATTAGTGCAGGCTTTTTCTTCAGACCCAATACCAACACCAGATTCAACTAATCAAGAACCAATACTAACACACCAGATTCAACTAGTCAAGGGCTTGATGGTGAGAACAAAATCCTGCATCCCAGGGTCAATTTGTAAGAATACTGCTTTTAGGACTAACTTCAGCATGACTTTCATAAATAGAGACACCCGTTGCAATAAAGTATAGTGCATTCGTACCCCTTCACTTTTTCCACATTTGTGTGTAGATTGAGGAGGGGAAAAAACGATTGAATCCATTTTAGAATAAGGCTGTAACATAATATTTGGAAAAAGTGAAGGGTTCTGAATACTTTCCACTGTATATTGATTCTATATTTTATCCCATGTCCCTGGCATGACTCTCCCCTGAACACCACCTACCTTCCCAGATGAACAGAAGGAATGGAGAGGCCCGTTCTGCTTCATCCAGGCTGCAGATCCCCAGCTGGGTCTGATGAAGACCTGGAGGCAGGGGGACTGTGACGGAGGAGGGGACGAGTGGACCGATGAGGTCCAGCTGACCCAGCAGGCTGTGGAGGCCGTCAACAAGCTGAGCCCCAGGCCTAAGTTTATGGTGCTGTGTGGGGACCTGGTTCATGCCATGCCAAGTAAGCCAATGTTCAAAAGAAACACACCTGAGCCTTAACAGGTGTAAACATGAGGATATTACCTGTATTCATATGGTAGACATACTGTGTAGAAGAGAGCAGTCCAGTCATGCTTTGACAATGACGGGATCCTTTTTGTGTACTGTCCTCAACGTGATGCCGCCATTTGTATTCAGAACGACAATTGGGAATGGAAGAGTCAAGTCAAAGATTTTTATAACTAAACCAAGATAGACCACAGCCTGTCGTTTCAAATGGGAATGAATGAGCCATAGTGGGCCGAACAAGCAATTAGGTAGGCAGAGCCAAGCAGGAGCTAGCGAGATCCTATTGGCGCATTCTAGCATTAATTTGCATATTTCCTTTGGGGAACGCTACTCCGTGAAGTGCGCGTGTGCAATAACTCAAATCACCTTTGCACTCCTTCTAAACAATGCAACGGGTAAAGTCTACAAAACTTTGTCCACTGTTCGTAACAGATTGTAGTTTTGGGAACAGAGAACTGTATTGTGATCAAATGTTTAATCGATGAGTAAATTAGCAGAATGTCTATTAGAATCCATCTCGTTCCATCTTCTCCCACTGCCGGCCACTGGGCTTCCTCTCACTACCATATTTTGTATAAATGTGAAGCATCTGGTGAAATATGTCTCTTTGTTCTATCTGTGCTATAGTTTTGCTACGGCAGATTTCATTGCAGCCGTGTGACCATAACAGTTCAATGTCAAGCAGCGATGTAGATGCACTGTAATTGACATTCTGATAGATCAGTGTGAAGGTCTCTGATATTCCATGGGTCTATAAAGGGAATGGAATATGACTGTTATATAATGATACATTGATTCTCGTTCCCCACTGAGATTATTCTGATTTAATTTATGCACTCTTGAGAACGTTAGAGGGTTTGGAATTGTTACAGAATGTTCTATGAGATGCAGAAGAATGAGCCGTCTCTTGATACCGGCGGACTTTGTAAACTCCCGCTACCGTCTCTGTGCAATGTTTTATCAAAAATCTATGAATGAAGTGTATGCCTCTAAGCCATTTTTCACACAATGGTAGATCTTGGAAAATTAATGAGTTTTATCTACTCAAATAGATCTGAGGCTGGCTTAGCACAGCAGAGATTTGTCGGGCCTTAAGGAAAACTTACCTCCCATTTGTCAGTGTAAGAAAAAAGGCCCAAAACCCCATCCTTTCCTGTGTGGTTTTAAAGAGGAGGATAAGTGGGAGAGGTATGCCTGAAAGGAGTTAGTTGGAAGCAGATGCTGGTGGTGAATGCAATTTCAGTGAGGGGCTATAGCTTGGTGAGTGTTTGACAGCCAGCTGACTAATTTGATAACAGGGTAAGAGGAATCGGCAGGCTAGACCCACTGCAGAGATAATATTGTTGCGCGCCAAAGTGCTGAGTAACAACAGAACTACCTTTTATTACAATTAAGGGCCGTGGGGGGCCTTGCCTTCCAGGGGTATGTCTGTGGCTCTGACGTGCATCTGCAGGAGACAGCAGGCGTGCCTGTCTGTCTGTCCAGCTGTGCTGTATACAGTGCATTCGGAAAGTATTCAGACCTCTTGACTTTTTCCAGATTTTGTTACGTTACAGCCTTATTCTAAAATTAATTAAATAGTTTTTTTCCCTCAATCTACACACATTACCCAAGTAGGGTTGCACATTTTGGGGAATTTTCAGAGGTGGGAACTTTCCGTGGGAATTAACGGAAATATATGCAAATTAATATTAATACCATTTAATGTATATGTTTTTGTCATTGGATATATTTACCATATCATATGGAGACAGAAACATAAACCTTTTACCTTATCATAAATAGACATAATTGCAAGTGATTAAATCCTTCCAATGGAAATAAAAAAAACTATTTAGTTACGAATTTAACTTTAATTAAATGAGTTGACTCTTCACATGGGATGATTTCACTGAACAAAAGAAAGGGAATATTGAATGATCCCCAATGATCCATCGCATCTCCCAAAAATGTTTTCAACATACTGTATTTTATGTTTTTGATAAAAGTTCTGCATTTTCTTCATGAGTAGTACGTGACCCTAGGGTGGCAACACATGTATTCTAAATTATTTCAATGGGTCTTTCTCCATTCTGATTGCTTTATACTGTCAATTCAACTTAAAACTAAAATAATTTCCTGCATTTACATCAATTTCTGCATTTCCTGCACTCATTTGAGATCATTTCCACACTGCCACTATATGGGCAAAAAAACTAGGCCTTATTTTTAACCAAATGTTGCAATTACGATTTAGATCAAAACACTTGGGTGAACTTTTGGAATCATAAAAATATGATGTTTATTATAATTCTATAGTTAGAATATAAATAATACTGGGCACTTTGAATACAGTTTTACATGACAAAGAATGAAAATGCCATGAACGAGTTATTGTGACAGGGTAGGAACCAAAGTTATCTTCAGTGTTTGCTAGGGGACCCTATAATCTTTGGCTACATTAAAATCTTTAGTCATGTAGCCAACATATTCATGCTTTGCCCAATCCTCATTTATTTAGAAGATACTGTTGCACAAACAACATGCTGATTTAGGCCTCCACCAGCACTGGTATCAGGCTGTATTAGCTAGCTACGTTTGCTCTGACTCAGTACTTTTATTTAGTTAGCCAGTTAACTAGCGATTAGCATTAGCATTAGCAAGTTAAGCTAACCCGATTTAGCTTAACTTGTTAAGAAAATACAAACTAGCTGTTTGCAGATGTAAGAAACACAAACTAGTATTGGCATTGACCATGCAGAGTGAACGAAAGTGTCTTGTGGTCAAGCAAGAACAAATGCGCTCCTTGAGTGACGGGGTGGGACTAGGTCTGTGTGTAAAGTGGCACGGAGAGGGATGACTCAAGTAACTATACAAATGGACGTTACACACGGAGTATCACATTTAACAAACCAAACATTCAAATACTTTTAACTCCTAATGGCTGGGGGGCAGTATTGAGTAGCTTGGAGGAATAAGGTGCCCAGAGTAAACTGCCTGCTACTCAGGCCTAGAAGCTAAGATATGCATACTATTAGTACATTTGGATAGAAAACACTCTGAAGTTTCTAAAACTGTTTGAATGATGTCTGTGAGTATAACAGAACTCATATGGCAGGCAAAACCTGAGAAAAAAATCCAACCAGGAAGTGGGAAATCTGAGGTTTGTAGGTTTTCAAGTCTTTGCCTATCCAATATACAGTATAAAATTTGGTCCGATTGCACTTCCTAAGGCTTCCACTAGATGTCATCAGTCTTTAGAACCTTGTTTCAGGCTTCTACTGTGAAGGGGGAGCGAATAAGAGCTGTTTGACTAAGAGGTCTGGCAGAATGCCATGAGCTAAGTCATCCGTGAGAGTGAGCTGTGTTCCTTTTCATTTCTAAAGACAAAGGAATTGTCCGGTTGGAATATTATTGAAGATTTATAATAAAAACATCCTAAAGATTGATTCTATACATCGTTTGACATGTTTCTACGAACTGTAATGGAACTTTTTGACTTTTCGTCTGGACTAAGTGCCTGCGCCTCGTGAATTTGGATTTGTGAACTAAACGCGCAAACAAAAAGGAGGTATTTGGACATAAATGATGGACTTTATCGAACAAAACAAACATTTATTGTGGAACTGGGATTCCTGGGAGTGCATTCTGATGAAGATCATCAAAGGTAAGTGAATATTTATAATGCTATTTCTGACTTCTGTTGACTCTACAACATGGCGGGTATCTGTATGGCTTGTTTTGGTGCCTGAGCGCTGTACTCAGATTATTGCATGGTGTGCTTTTTCTGTAAAGCTTTTTTGAAATCTGACACAGCGGTTGCATTAAGGAGAAGTATATCTTTAATTCCATGCATAACACTTGTATTATCAAATCAAATTTTATTTGTCACATACACATGGTTAGCAGATGTTAATGCGAGTGTAGCGAAATGCTTGTGCTTCTAGTTCCGACAATGCAGTAATAACCAACGAGTAATCTAACCTAACAACCACAACCTTATCCACACAAGTGTAAAGGGATGAAGAATATGTACATAAAAATATATGAATGATAAAATAAAGCATGTCTGGTTGGAGGGGTGTATGCTGGGCGACGAACATTCAGAAATCTCTTCCAGTACACATTGCCTGTGAGCATTAGGTGAACTAGTTGCATACACAGCTCGAGCAAGACATTCATCAGCATTTCTCTGACTACATGTTCCTCCATTGAGTCAAAAAAAACCTTCTGATTCCAGGAGGACCATGAGCTGTTGCTATCGATAGTGTTTGATTCATCATTTTCACCTCAAATAGAAGTAGAGGGACTTTTGTCAGAGGTTGCTTGTTTTGAGCCCTGAGACTTGGCCAGATGATTCTGCATCTTTGTTGCATTTTTCCCATATGATTTGGCGCAGTATTTGCAAATGTACACAGCATTTCCTTCTACATTAGCTGCAATGAAATGTCTCCACACATCAGATAGTGCCTGTTGCATTTTCCTGTAAAGATTAGAAGAAGAAAAATAATACAATTCCATGTACAGATAAATAGTTAAGCAGTTAGATTAAACAACTCCTTTGTAAGATAAAGGTTTTAAAATTAAACATGTGTGGAAACAGGTGAATTAACACTCCGCAGTTGGCAGGCTCAAGCTAGCTAAAAACCACATAGTAGCAAAAACAAACTAGCAGAGATTGTTATAAATTATTTAAACACACTTTGCTGTAGGCTACTATTTACTAGTTAACAAAAAAATTATGTATGTCATGTATGTATATTCACCCCACCCTGTATTGTAATCAAAACTTACCAGAAAGCATGTAGTCCTTGGCTCAGACGGTGTAGTAGTGTGGGCTCAATAGCATCTCATTAGTGTGCAAGATCTTGAGAATCAGTTGTACATGTGATGGAAGAATGCACTGTGCATGCAGAGGGTTGCAATTCCATTGAATTGGGGATAGTTTAACCAAAATATGCCACAAGACCTAGGATTGCCTTATGTGTATGCAACAAAAAAGGTTCACTGTTATAAGCTAACTTATAAGCTAACCTCCCGGGTGGCGCAGTGGTCTAGTGGTCTAGCTGCGCCACCAGAGTCTCTGGGTTCACGCCCAGGCTCTGTTGCAGCCGGCCGCAACCGGGAGGTCCATGGGGCGACGCACAATTGGCATAGCGTCGTCCGGGTTAGGGAGGGTTTGGCCGGTAGGGATATCCTTGTCTCAGTATGTAAAATGTAATAAAATGTAGGCACTCTACTGTAAGTCGCTCTGGATAAGAGCGTCTGCTAAATGACTAAAATGTAATGATGTAATGTTTTGAGGAATTTAAGCTAAATTTCCAGATATTTCCTGGAAAGTTTCTGACCCTTTTTTTTGCAACCCTAATGACAAAGCAAATGTATATATATATATATATATATATATATATATATATATATATATATATATATATATTTTAAAACGGAAATATCACAATTTTTATTTTTTTATTTTGCCTTTTATTTAACCAGGTAGGCCAGTTGAGAACATGTTCTCATTTACAACTGCGACCTATTCAGACCCTTATTGAGTACTTTGTATTCCGACCCTTTACTAAGTACTTTGTTGAAGCACCTTAGGCAGCGATTACAGCCTTTAGTATGACGCTGCAAGCTTGGCACACCTGTATTTGGGGAGTTTCTCCTTCCCTTCTCTGCAGATCCTCTCAAGCTCTGTCAGGTTGGATACGGAGCGTTGCTGCACAGCTATTTTCAGGTCTCTCCAGAGACGTTAGATCGGGTTCAACTCTGGGCTCAGCATGATGCTGTCACCACCTCCCTGACAAAGGAAAAGTCTTTGTGGTTCAAAACTTCTTCCATTTAAGAATGATGGAGGCCACTGTGGGGGACCTTCAATGCTCCAGACATTTTTTTGGTACCATTCCCCAGATATGTGCCTCAACACAATCCTGTCTCGGAGCTCTACAGACAATTCCTTCGACCTCATGACTTGGTTTTTGCTCTGACGTGCACTGTCAACTGTGGGACCTTATATAGACAGGTGTGTGCCTTTTCAAATCATGTCCAATCAATTTAATTTACCACAGGATGACTCCAAGTTGTAGAAACATCTCAAGGATGTTCAATGGAAACAGGTTGCACCTGAGCTCAATTTCTAATCTCATAGCAAAGGGTATGAATACTTATGTAAATAAGGTTTTTCTGTTTATATTTTAATACATTTGCAAAAATTTCTACCGACCTGTTTTTGCTTTGTCATTATGGGGTATTTGTGTGTGTGTGTGTAGATTGAGGGAATTTAATACATTTATGAATAATGCTTTAACGTAACAAAGTGGAAAAAGTCAAAGGGTCTGAATAGTTTCTGAATGCACTGTACATGTCTGATAGCCTAGTTATAAGGAACATGATTTTTTTATGGCTATATAAAAGGTATAATTTGTATTGTATTTTGCACAATGCACATTTAGCTTAATGACGAGGGCCAAATCCTACCTCTGCTTACATAACACATGTTGTGCCAAACTGAAACAGCAGGGGTGTCCTCAGCCCACTCCCTATCTCATTTCGTCCATGCTTAGTAATAATGACTACGAATTTGCCTTGTGCGTTCTGCTCATGAACACCATAATGGACACATTTCTACATTTAAAATGCATTCCTCACCTGCACAATCCTTAGTGCCCAGTGTCTCTTCTCAGTTTAATCCGGGCACGATTCCCTCTCATTCCACCTAGTCCCTCCCTCCCTGATCAGTTGCATTTATAGGTCACTGCGAGATCAGCGGTCCCTACCAAACACCCAGTGATAGTCTAACCGCAGGGTTTGGGAACATTCTAAATGGCCTGCCGTCTCTCCTCGTTACCGTCAAGCAGCCTGAGCAGGTTGTGTGTGCCAGACGCATTACACGCCACGTCTGTCAGATGCACAGTTGTTTCTACAGCGCCCACTGCCAGGGGGGTATCACCAGGCAATGCTGCCTAACTGACATTTGATTTACACCTAAACTGTTTGTGTTTATTTACAAAGAGTATAAAACTGTTGCTGGCCAGAGGATTGTCAACAAACAGGGCTGTCAGGGACAGACAAGAAATTGGCCCCAACTGTGTTTTGGCTGGTGTCTCTTTGTTCTTCTTGAGTAAACATCTCCCATCTCAACTTGTTTGGATCCCTCTCTCTATTGTGTGAAAACACGTATCTTATTTCTCTCCAAATGAATTTGTCCAAAATAATGATTTAAATTTGTGCTGTGTAAAAAGGGGTGCAGGATGGTGCTGTGTAAAAAGGGTGGGCCGGTATTCGATGGGTAGGCATCGCAGTGTGCAGGCTATTTGTTGATACCTCCATCATCATGAAAGGAGAGAGGCTACATTTATACATTTAAGTTCTCTACTTGTATCCTTCAATCCTGTACATTATCACTGTAGTGATCAGGATAACACGGGGCCTTGAAGGACTCGGCGACTGACGGTTTGATCGACCATCACCTTTGTTAACCACCTGTTGTGAACCACAAGGCTCCATGCTGGGCCCAATTAAAATGCCCATCCCTGACCACAATCCACAAAAAGCAGCTGTCAGAGGGAACATATTCCCACGGAACGCTGTCACCATCCCATCCGTGCTGCTGTTATTGACAGATCTCTCTGTGATCCCATCCCACTGACAAGGACTTCCCCTTCACAGAGACTCATAGAGACCAAGGAGCCGTGAAACGTTCAGAGGACAGATGATTAGAGCAACGTGATGGACTTAACACACTCCTAATGAGCACTACAAAGGATTCCAGGGACGTCCTGAGGGGTTTGTTTGTGGGCGAAGAGAGCCAACAAACAGGGGAAGGTGAAAGTGAGGTTATGCTGAGTTTCCATTGAGGATTTACCACAGTGTTTTACCCAAAAGACAGAGCCATGCCGCACTGGGCCATGGCTCTGGCGGACCTGCTCTAACTTGGAGCCATGCCAAGGCCCTGGGTAGTTTTCGCGCTGGCATCTACACATAACAACGGCTAATTGCACACTTTAACACCTTGCCACAAAACCTTGAATGATGCAGAGGTTGTTGATTCTGCCCGCCACAAGTCTTTAGTGTTACACTCCTGATGGAAGCACAATAACACTAGAGCTTACATTAACATAAAACACTGGTGACACACTGGGGTGGGGGTATGTCTTAGTGGAAAAACACCTAGTCCCCCTCCACCCATCTGAAGGCCCCCTAATTTCTGTTGAAGGCAGATAAAGTGGGACTCTGGGTGGAATCGAGCAGCAGCAGAACATAATTTGGAGGGGAGAGAGAGTGGAGAAATCAGGCTCTGTGAGAAGGCATAGTGTGTGTGTGTGAGTGTAGTGTACTGTGTGTGAGTGTGTTTTGCTGATGGGGACTTCCAATAGGAAAAGCTTCTGAGGGGTTTGGGGACAGGAGAGAGGAGACCATGTAGGGGAGATGTGTTTCAGAACCACCACCAGAAAGAGTTAGCCTATATACAGTGTGATATGGATGCATAGCCTATATACAGTGTGATATGGATGCATAGCCTATATACAGTCTGATATGGATGCATAGCCTATATACAGTCTGATATGGATGCATAGCCTATATACAGTCTGATATGGATGCATAGCCTATATACAGTGTGATATGGATGCATAGCCTATATACAGTGTGATATGGATGCATAGCCTATATACAGTGTGATATGGATGCATAGCCTATATACAGTGTGATATGGATGCATAGCCCATATACAGTCTGATATGGATGCATAGCCTATATACAGTCTGATATGGATGCATAGCCTATATACAGTCTGATATGGATGCATAGCCTATATACAGTCTGATATGGATGCATAGCCTATATACAGTCTGATATGGATGCATAGCCTATATACAGTCTCATATGGATGCATAGCCTATATACAGTCTCATATGGATGCATAGCCTATATACAGTCTGATATGGATGCATAGCCTATATACAGTGTGATATGGATGCATAGCCTATATACAGTGTGATATGGATGCATAGCCTATATACAGTCTGATATGGATGCATAGCCTATATACAGTCTGATATGGATGCATAGCCCATATACAGTCTGATATGGATGCATAGCCTATATACAGTCTGATATGGATGCATAGCCTATATACAGTGTGATATGGATGCATAGCCTATATACAGTGTGATATGGATGCATAGCCTATATACAGTCTGATATGGATGCATAGCCTATATACAGTCTGATATGGATGCATAGCCCATATACAGTCTGATATGGATGCATAGCCTATATACAGTCTGATATGGATGCATAGCCTATATACAGTCTGATATGGATGCATAGCTAGACTGAAGCTAGAGAACCATTCCGTCTCCTAAATGCTTGAGCCAAGGATGTGGTATACAGCTAAGTACAGGACTATAGTCTCCTTAGCAAAGGCACATGGGAATGTGTTTATCCAAACCTGTCAAAATCCTCTTTCTCAGCTATGCTCTGAACCCAGCTCAGTCTAGCTCAGCCCATTAAATTGTGCCTTTCGCTGTCTAACTAAAATTACCTTAACATTGTAATAAATCGTCACTTTAAGGTCAGAGATTGTAGCAGGCTAGGTGAATGAAAGTCAGCATTGCAGTGAGACGTGGTTACAGTTTAACTGCAGTCAGTGTTTTAATGGGGTTGTGTCTACAGAAATCACAGATAGCCATGTTTCATTCATCTCAGTTTAAGTGTCCCAAATCCAGATTGATGAGGTATAACGGTAGCAGGGCAGGGGCTGGAGCATGGCTGGGGCTGGAGTAGGGCTGGAGATGGGGCTGGCGCAGGGCTGTACTGGAGCAGGGCTGGTGATTCATGGAAGTGTCATAGCAGCTAATTGCTGTATGGTGTAGTGTGGTTGATCTAACAACAGTAGCCTGCGCGGCGCGGCAGCGGCTCTAACAACAGTAGCCTGCGCGGCGCGGCAGCGGCTCTAACAACAGTAGCCTGCGCGGCGCGGCAGCGGCTCTAACAACAGTAGCCTGCGCGGCGCGGCAGCGGCTCTAACAACAGTAGCCTGCGCGGCGCGGCAGCGGCTCTAACAACAGTAGCCTTCGCGGCGCGGCAGCAGCTCTAACAACAGTAGCCTGCACGGTGCGGTAGCGGCTCTAACAACAGTAGCCTGCGTGGCGCGGCAGCGGCTCTAACAACAGTAGCCTGCGCGGCGTTGGCTCTAACAACAGTAGCCTGCGCGGCAGCAGCTCTAACAACAGTAGCCTGCACGGTGCGGTAGCGGCTCTAACAACAGTAGCCTGCGTGGCGCGGCAGCGGCTCTAACAACAGTAGCCTGCGCGGCGTTGGCTCTAACAACAGTAGCCTGCGCGGCGCGGCGGCGGCTCTAACAACAGTAGCCTGCACGGTGCGGTAGCGGCTCTAACAACAGTAGCCTGCGCGGCATTGGCTCTAACAACAGTAGCCTGCGCGGCGCGGCGGCGGCTCTAACAACAGTAGCCTGCACGGTGCGGTAGCGGCTCTAACAACAGTAGCCTGCGTGGCGCGGCAGCGGCTCTAACAACAGTAGCCTGCGCGGCGTTGGCTCTAACAACAGTAGCCTGCGCGGCGCGGCGGCGGCTCTAACAACAGTAGCCTGCGCGGCGCGGCGGCGGCTCTAACAACAGTAGCCTATCTGTGTCTGTAGGCGAGGCCTCCTTTTTTACAACTGTAATATTGTTTTAAAGATTGATTTAAGAGGACTTATGAAAAATTGATTTGCCAATAGCTAATATTCTAAAAAGTGAAACTCATATGAAAGCCTGAGATCAGACTCCATTTATTGTCCATTTGTTCACAGCAGTAGTCAGTTGACCTCTCTTGATTGTTATTCTTTTTTACCTGATTGATTTTGTTGCTGTTTACGATTTAACGTTCCTCTGATTTTAAATTATGTTATTGTATCGTAACTACTGGTCCAGATGGCTCTGGTTTATTCTCCCACACTAGTCATCAGAGGATTGCCTGCTCGTCCAGTCCCTTAAACAGGACATATGGGCTGATTGGGCTCCCCACCCCACTGGGTTTTTATCTTGTTTTATTTTCTCTCGTTCAAACACACTTCGTTTTGTCAGAAATACTCGTCTTATGAAACCAACCCTGTCCAAACTTCTATCTCCAAAAGTAGGGCAGTAAAATAATTACTTAAATGAAAAAATAAAAACCTGAAGAAAGGAAGGCATGAAATACTTTGCTATGCATTAATGGGTTTGTTTGATACACATTGTAAATTATAAATGGACTCATTGTACTCTTTCTCCTTACTTTATTAAGAGTGGTTAAATTTCTCCGTTTTCATTTTGTATCCTCTTTGTGTGGACGGTAATGAATAATGTGAATAGGCAGGGATAATAATGTCCATCCAAACTTTAAATGGAAAAAAACCTGGGAATTTCAAACTAAATGTTACCACTGTTCCAGTGATTGTGTCCTCTCTCCCCCATACAGGCACCCAGTACCGGGAGGGGCAGGAGCGGGACTTGAAGGTGGCTCTGAGGGGCACAGACCCCTCCATCCCTCTGGTGTTTGTCAGTGGTAACCATGACCTGGGTAACACACCCACCCCGGAGACTGTAGCCCAGTTCTGCAACGCCTGGGGAGATGACTACTTCAGCTTCTGGGTGGGTGGCTAGAGTGAGATGAAAACTTACTGTAGATGTGGATTGTACAAAACCCTTTAAGTTCCTTATATAAACACTGATCCTTGGAGCTGGATAGGAACAATTGACCTGTAACATGACCGGTAGGAACAGAGTGGCACCCCTTTTTATCCAACATGAATTACTACTGTTATTGTATACTCTGTGTGGCCCAAGCTGAAAGCAAAGCCAATACCCTGATGTTGCAAAGTACCCTGCTCTGAACAGCTGAGTCACCAACACTAAAGTACTGCTCAGGAGTGATAATCCTGAGACAACTGTCTCTAGTCAGGTCAGTTCTAATGTGGCTGCTTTAAAGGCATGAACCATGGCGATGCCATAAGGACATTATCTTAATAACCTTAACCTATACTGTAATCCCAAACCTGTCACTCTGATTTTTAGGTTGGAGGGGTGCTGTGTCTGGTGCTGAACTCCCAGCTGTTCTTTGATGCGTCGGCCTGCCCCGACCTAAGAGATGCCCAGGAAGCCTGGTTAGAGGGCCAGCTGCAGAGGGCCTCTCAGGGGCCTGGGGTCACCCCCAAACACGTCCTGGTGTTCCAACACATCCCTCTGTACTTAAAGACCCCCGACGAGGAGGACGACTACTTTAACCTGCAGACCGCCACAAGGCAGAGCCTCCTAGGCAGGTTCAAACGGGCAGGTAGGTCATTTAACTTGATTTAACCTTTATTCAGGGGTGAATCTAACTTCCACTAGACTTATTTTCACTTCATGCATTGATGTCAATGGTAGACTTAGTGAAAATTACATTTCAGTGGAAGTTAGGATTCACCCCACAACCTTTATTTAGGAAGTGGTCTCCTCTTGTTTTGTGCTTAGTGAACACAGCCCAGATTTAGCTGTGCAACACAGACCTCACACCAGGGAGAGATGGGATTAGTGTGTCAACAGGTTTAATACAGGATAAGTCACAGTGAGGAGGACCAAGGAGGAACAGCCCCTGATTTTCTCCCCACATTTACAGCCTGAATTAAAATGGATTAAGTTGAGATTTTGTTGCTGGCCTACATACAATACCCCATAATGTCAAAGTAGAATGATGTTTTTCAATATTTTTTGCAAATAAATTAAAAACAAAAAGCTGAAATGTCTTGAGTCAATAAGTATTCAACCCCTTTGTTATGACAAGCCTATATATGTTTAGGAGTAATGTGCTTATGTCAAATAAGTTGCATGGACTCACTTTGTGCAATAATAGTGTTTAACAGGATTTTTGAATGACTATCATCTCTGTACCCCACACATACAGATAATTGTAAGGTCCCTCAGTCGAGAAGTAAATTTCAAACACAGATTCAACCACAAAGACCAGGGAGATTTTGCAATGCCTTGCAAAGGGCACATATTGGTAGATTGCTTTTTTTTTCTCCAGACATTCAATATCCCTTTGAGCATGGTGAAGTTATTAATTACACTTTTGGATGGTGTATCAATAAACTCAGTCACTACAAAGATACTGGCGTCCTTTCTAGTTGCCAGAGAGGAAGGAAACAGCTCAGGGATTTCACCAGGAGGCCAATGGTGACTTTAAAACAGTTATAGAGTTGAATGGCTGTGATAGGAGAAAACTGAGGATGGATCAACTTTGTAGTTTCTCCACCATATTAATCTAATTGAGATTGAAAATAATGAAGCCTGTAAGAATAACAATATTCCAAAACATGCATCCTGTTCACAACAAGGCACTTAAGTATTACTGCAAAAAATGTGGCAAAGCAACTCACTTTTTCTCCTGAATACAAAGTGTTATGTTCGGGGAAAATCCAATAACATATTACTGAGTACCACTCTCCATATTTTCAAGCATAGTAGTGGCTGCATCATGTTATTGATATGCTTGTCATCGGCAAGGGCTGGGGAGTTTTTCAGGATAAAAAATAAATGGAATGGAGCTAAGCACAGTCAAACCTGGTTCAGTCTGGTTTCCACCAAACACTGAGAGATGAATTCACCTTTCAGCAGGACAAAAACTTAAAACACAAGGCCAAATCTACACTGGAGTTGCTTACAAAGAAGACAGTGAATCTTCCTGAGTGGCTGAGTGAGTTTTTACCAGACCTGAAAATGGTTGTCTAACAATGATCAACAAAACATTTAAACGTGTTAACCCTCGCAAGGCTGCTGACCCAGACGGCATCCCCAGCCGCGTCCTCAGAGCATGCGCAGACCAGCTGGCTGGTGTGTTTACGGACATATTCAATCAATCCTTATCCCAGTCTGCTGTTCCCACATGCTTCAAGAGGGCCACCATTGTTCCTGTTCCCAAGAAAGCGAAGGTAACGGAGCTAAATGACTATCGCCTCGTAGCACTCACTTCCGTCATCATGAAGTGCTTTGAGAGACTAGTCAAGGACCAGATCACCTCCACCCTACCTGACACCCTAGACCCACTCCAATTTGCTCACCGCCTCAGTAGGTCCACAGACGATGCAATCACACTGCACACTGCCCTAACCCATCTGGACAAGAGGAATACCTATGTAAGAATGATGTTCATCGACTACATCTCAGGATTTAACACCATAGTACCCTCCAAACTCGTCATTAAGCTCGAGACCCTGGGTCTCGACCCCGCCCTGTGCAACTGAGTCCTGAACTTCCTGACGGGCCGCCCCCAGGTGGTGAGGGTAGGTAACATCTCCACCCCGCTGATCCTCTACACTGGGGCACCCCAAGGGTGCGTTCTCAGCCCTCTCCTGTACTCCCACGACTGCGTGGCCATGCACGCCTCTAACTCAATCATCAAGTTTGCAGACAACACTACAGTGGTAGGCTTGATTACCAACAACGACAAGACGGCCTACAGGGAGGAGGTGAGGGCCCTCGGAGTGTGGTGTCAGGAAAATAACCTCACACTCAATGTCAACAAAACAAAGGAGATGATCGTGGACTTCAGGAAACAGCAGAGGAAGCAGCCCCCTATCCACATCGACGGGACAGTAGTGGAGAAGGTGGAAAGCTTTAAGTTCCTCTGCGTACACATCACGGACAAACTGAAATGGTCCACCCACACAGACAGCGTCGTGAAGAAGGCGCAGCAGCGCCTCTTCAACCTCAGGAGGCTGAAGAAATTTGTCTTGTCACCAAAAACACCAAAACTTTTACAGATGCACAATCGAGAGCATCTTGTTGTGCTGTATCACCACCTGGTACGGCAACTGCTCCGCCCACAACCGTAAGGCTCTCCAGAGGGTAGTGAGGTCTGCACAACGCATCACCGGGGTCAAACTACCTGCCCTCCAGGACACCTACACCACCCGATGTCACAGGAAGGCCAAAAAGATCATCAAGGACAACAACCATCATCTAGAAGGCGAGGTCAGTACAGGTGCATCAAGCGAGGACCGAGAGACTGAAAAACAGCTTCTATGTCAAGGCCATCAGACTGTTAAACAGCCACCACTAACATTGAGTTGCTGCTGCCAACATACTGACTCAATCTCTAGCCACTTTAATAATGGAAAAATGATGTAATAAATGTATCACTAGCCACTTTAAATAATGCCACTTTATATAATGTTTACATACCCTACATTACTCATCTCATATGTTTATACTGTACTCTATACCATCTACTGCATCTTGCCTATGCCGTTCTGCCATCGCTCATTCATATATTTTTATGTACATATTCTTATTCATTCCGTTACACTTGTGTGTATAAGGTAGTTGTTGTGAAATTGTTAGGTTAGATATTACTGCATGGTCGGAACTAGAAGCACAAGCATTTCGCTACTCACATTAACATCTGCTAACCATGTATATGTGACAAATTAAATTTGATTTGATTTGTCTACTGTAATATACAAGGCTACCATATTGTCTACTGTAATGTACAAGGCTACCATTTTGTCTACTGTAATGTACAAGGCTACCATTTTGTCTACTCTACTGTAATATACGAATCTACCATAGTCTACGGTAATGTACGAGGCTACCATATTGTCTACTGTACATATTTTCTGCAGCGGGAGCTCATCTATTCTGAGATGCTTGTCTGTTCTGTCCGGCAAGCTATGATCAGCATCCTCTCTCTCTCTGTTAGCAGGAGAAGTGCTGCTCTTCCTATCATTCCTAATCATCAGGGTCAGATACTGGTTACGGTCTCTCAGCTATTGTTTAGTGTTTTACTTGTTTTGTTCTATTTGCATCATACAGCAGTAGGCAGACTGGCTGCAGTGTATTTTGGTACTAAGACTCCAAAATAAATATTGTGTTTTTAGAGACACCTTGTTCCTGTTTATTGGAAAATTGTAGATGTGTTTTTCACTGCAGGTCATGATGCTGGCGTCTGGTAAAAAAAGATCTCAACCGACCGAAACACATTTCAAAATACAGTGCCTTTTAGAAAATATTCCCACCCCTTGACATGTTGCGTTAGTAAGAATTTAAAATTGATTAAATTGCGATTTTTGTTGTGACGGGTCTACACAAAATGCCCCATAATGTCATTGTAATTGTTTTTTTTATGTTTACAAATTAATAAAAAATGAAAAGCTGAAATGTCTTGAGTCAAGTATGCAACCCCTTTGTTATGGAAAGCCTAAATAAGTTCAGGAGTAGAAATGTGCTTAACAAGTCACATAATAGGTTGAATGGACTCACTCTGTGTGCAATAATCGTGTTTAACATGATTTTTGAATGACTACTGTGGCAACCCGGGGGCCAGCAGGGAGCTACAAAGCCAGGAGCCGGACCTCGGTCAGCTCCAGAGGGCTAGATAGTTTCCAAGGGGAGTCAGCAACATGGACAGCTTTATAGGCACCAACTGGGGCTGGTGATTTAACACCAACACTACCCAGTCCAGGTGATGCAACCAATTGACACCTGGAAATGGTCCCACCTGTCTCTCGTTACTCCAAATGGGTATAAGTAGAGTTGCAGTCACTCGGGCGCATCGGCAGACAGGAAGTGGGTACGCCTAGACCTCAGAAGAACTGGAGAAGAGGACCCATTCCCGGGCAGCATGCCACCCGGCGCAAGTTGAGAGCAAATATTGAAACCCCGGACTCATTGCTCTCTCTTGTTCATTAACACAGGCGGTCCGAGGAGCCGCCACACAGTGACCCACCCGTTTACCTGAGAGGCCTTTCAGTTGTATTTCTCCCCGTTCCTCCAAACCTTTATTAAAAATCAACTTTTATTGAGCGCCGCAAAATGGTCTCCGGCTGTCTTATTTTGTGAGTTTCACCTCTGACTCCCCTGGGCTGCCACAATATCTCATCTCTGTACCCCACACATATAATTATCTGTAAGGTGCCTCAGTCAAGCAGTGATATGAGAAAACAGAGGATGGATCAACAACATTGTAGTTACTCCACAATACTAAGCTAATTGACTGAGTGAAAAGGAAGCCTTTACAGAATACAAATATTCCAAAACATACGTCATGTTTGAAACAAGGCACTAAAGTAACACTGTGGAAAAATGTGGCAAAGCAATTAGCCAACTAATACAAAGTGTAATGTTTGGGGCAAATCCAATACAACACACTACTGAGTACCACTCTCCATATTTTCAAGCATAGTGGTAGCTGCATCATGTTATGGGTATGGTTGTCATCGGAATGGACTGGGGAGTTTTTCAAGATACAAAAGAAACTAAATAGAGCTAAGCACAGGCAAAATCCTAGAGAAAAACCTGGTTCAGTCTGCTCTCCAACAGACACTGGGGGACAAATTCAACTTTCAGTAGGACAATAACCTAAAACAAGGTCAAATCTACACCGGAGTTGCTTATCAAGAAGACATTGAATGTTCCTGAGTGGCCTAGTTACAGTTTTGACTTAACTTGAAAATGACTGTCTAGCTATGATCAAGCTCTGTCAAGTTGTTTGTTGAATAATTTTAGATTGCAAATATTGTACAATCCAGGTGTGCAGAGCTCTTATCATTCCCAGGTATTTGATTAGGAGATAAGACTTTAACCCCTTTGTTTTAAGCTTGAGAGGAGTGAGGAGGTGTAAAGTCGTGGGAAACAGAGATAGAGGTTGGTGATCATTTGATGTGTAGTGTAGCACCAGGGTGTCAGAGCCCAGGGGATGGGAACCAACGTGAAGGTGTTGAATGTCCTCTGGGGAATGTGTAACTGTTTCAAATATTTTTTTATTGAATATCCGAAACATACAATATACTTGCAGTGAAGCCGCTCAACAACTACATCATACCAGTCATCCAACAGACTCCCATTCAGAGCGACACACAGAAGTATCCAGGGTCAAAGCCCTGCTCAAGGGTACGTTGACAGATCTCCCACCAGGCCAAAAAACGTGAACCCGAACCCTCCAAGACCCCCCCTCCCCCCCCCCACAGTTCCCCAATAGCTGTCCCTCAACCATTCGAGAACCCTCCAACAGTCCCCCCCAAGAAGAAAAAAAAATACAATTTCATTCCCCACCCCCAAGAAACCCCCAATGCACCAACAACCAAGAGAATGAAGTGAAGAGAAAAAAGGAAAAGACAAGAAAACGGCAAACAACAATGCATTTAAAAAATTTAAAACAAAGGGCATCAAGGACAACTAAAATCATAACAGCAATGCCAACTGTATATATATATACATATATATATGTGCATGTCTGGCACTATTACATGTATGTGTGTGTTCTTGTATGTGTTTATTTGAATGAGAGTGTGTGTATATGCATGTGTACAAACTCCTGCACGGCATCAGCCTCAGGCTAACCAGCATTAGTTGTAAAAACACTGCCCCCTAGCGTCATTCAAACACACTTTTTATTATGTTTTATTTTGACTTTAAAAAAATATATACTTTTGTCTTTGACCAACATCTCCCGCACAGAAACTCCACTCCCAATTGTCTCCAATTCCACATCCCAACCCTCAGCTTCCCTCAGCCCGTCCCATCTATTTCTGCTGGCCACCCACTTTGGGTTTCTACGCAACACATATCTTTCAACTATGCTGTGATGTTTAACGTACATTTTCAATCTATCTAAGTGAATAGAATCCACAGATTGCGAGTTGAAAATAAATAATTTTACTAAGAGTATTAGTAGTTGACTGACCCGGTCTCTCCAGATCTCCTAACAGTACTATTTCTAGGGTACATTTTAGATCAATGCTATGCATTTTCAGCCATTCCTGAACCTGAGACCAGAAACAGGCTACCTGAGGGCAATACCAAAATAAATGGTCTATTGATTCTGTATCCTCACAACAAAATCTGCAGAGCTTTGATGATTGTATGCCCCGCATATTCAACATTTTGTTGGTGGCAAGAATGCTATATAATAATTTTAGCTGAAAAGCGAAGTCTTGAATCTTATATATCAACTCATACACCCTGTACATCAAAGATCTCTTCCCAACTATATTGCCATCTGTATGTGTAACCTATTGCACATCCATATACCCTCAATCTTTTTATTTGACCTTTATCTAACTAGGCAAGTCAGTTAAGAACAAATTCTTATTTTCAATGACAGCCTAGGAACAGTGGGTTAACTGCCTTGTTCAGGGGCAGAACGACAGATTTGTACCTTGTCAGCTCGGGGATTCGAACTTGCAACTTTTCGGTTACTAGCCCAACGCTCTAACAACTAGGCCACCCTGCCACCACTTAATTTAGGTAAAGGAGGTTTCTGTGTGTTTACGGACCGGGAATGAAGGTGAAGATGAAGGTTGTCTACAGTATTGTTTCGAACTCTGAAGTCATTTCTATTGAAAGGGCATTTATAGATGCATGAGCATTGTTTTTTTTTATTAGGGGTGGATCAGCTTAATATTGCGGAAAGAATGTTGCTTCCAATGTAATTGTCTGCATCATTTCCAATCCCCCATATTTTTGGGGGTAAATATATATATCCATACACGTATGAATACATATACATACCTATATAGACAGACATACTTTTTTAAAGAATATACCCTTATTATTATTCCCCGCAAACCCTACCACCGATCCCCCAATTGGAGTAAACTGATAAACACTTCTGCTTTTACCTTCAATTTATACATCTTATACACATTTTACAGACACAGTCTACTTTATTTTTTTATTAAATTGTTTTATTTTTTTATCCCATTTTCTCCCCAATTTTCGTGGTATCCAATCGCTAGTAATTACTACCTTGTCTCATCGCTACAACTCCCGTACGGGCTCGGGAGAGACGAAGGTCGAAAGCCATGCGTCCTCCGAAGCACAACCCAACCAGCCGTACTGCTTCTTAACACAGCGCGCCTCCAACCCGGAAGCCAGCCGCACCAATGTGTCGGAGGAAACACCGTGTACCTGGCCCCCTTGGCTGGCGCGCACTGCGCCCGGCCCGCCACAGGAGTCGCTGGAGCGCGATGAGACAAGGATATCCCTACCGGCCAAACCCTCCCTACCCCGGACGACGCTATGCCAATTGTGCGTCGCCCCACGGACCTCCCGGTCGCGGCCGGCTGCGACAGAGCCTGGGCGCGAACCCAGAGACTCTGGTGGCGCAGTTAGCACTGCGATGCAGTGCCCTAGACCACTGCGCCACCCGGGAGGCCTCACAGTCTACTTTATAATAGTTCTCTCTTGTTTATTCTTAGTCCTTCCTCTATTTCTGATGTTCATCCAGTTTGATTTCCACTTGTAACTGTGCTATTTCACAAAAGCGCCGAACCTATACACATTTTACAGATCCCGTATGTTATACATTGTTTATCTTGTTATTAGTCCCACCCTTCAGCTCCACTCAACCCTTCCCATCTATCTTCCAACATCATCCATTTCGGATTTTTATTTGCCATATATTTTTCAACTGTGCTGTGATGCTTCACAAAAGATGTGAACCTTCCTATTCTCATAGCTTCTACAGATTGTAAATTAAAAATAAACATTTTTGCTAAAATACTTATTATATTATTGATTGATTGACTATGGCTTTTCAAATCCCCCAGTATTGCTATCTGCAGCGTTAGTTCTAGGCAAATGTTGCAATTCTTCAGCCATTCCTGGACCTGTGACCAAAAACAAGCTACATATGGACAATACCAAAATAAATGATCTAATGACTCCTCACAGCAGAATCTGCAGAGCTGGGAAGATTGTATCCCCCATATATACACTGCTCAAAAAAATTAAGGGAACACTTAAACAACACAATGTAACTCCAAGTCAATCACACTTCTGTGAAATCAAACTGTCCACTTAGGAAGCAACACTGATTGACAATAAATTTCACATGCTGTTGTGGAAATTATAGGCAATTAGCAAGACACCCCCAATAAAGGAGTGGTTCTGCAGGTGGTGACCACAGACCACTTCTCAGTTCCTATGCTTCCTGGCTGATGTTTTGGTCACTTTTGAATGCTGGCGGTGCTTTCACTCTAGTGGTAGCATGAGACGGAGTCTACAACCCACACAAGTGGCTCAGGTAGTGCAGCTCATCCAGGATGGCACATCAATGCGAGCTGTGGCAAGAAGGTTTGCTGTGTCTGTCAGCGTAGTGTCCAGAGCATGGAGGTGCTACCAGGAGACAGGCCAGTACATCAGGAGACGTGGAGGAGGCCGTAGGAGGGCAACAACCCAGCAGCAGGACCGCTACCTCCGCCTTTGTGCAAGGAGGAGCAGGTGGAGCACTGCCAGAGCCCTGCAAAATGACCTCCAGCAGGCCACAAATGTGCATGTGTCTGCTCAAACGGTCAGAAACAGACTCCATGAGGGTGGTATGAGGGCTCGACGTCCACAGGTGGGGGTTGTGCTTACAGCCCAGCACCGTGCAGGACGTTTGGCATTTGCCAGAGAACACCAAGATTGGCAAATTCGTCACTGGCGCCCTGTGCTCTTCACAGATGAAAGCAGGTTCACACTGAGCACATGAGCACATGTGACAGACGTGACAGAGTCTGGAGACGCCGTGGAGAACGTTCTGCTGCCATCAACATCCTCCAGCATGACCGGTTTGGCGGTGGGTCAGTCATGGTGTGGGGTGGCATTTCTTTGGGGGGCCGCACAGCCCTCCATGTGCTCGCCAGAGGTAGCCTGACTGCCATTAGGTACCGAGATGAGATCCTCAGACCCCGTGTGAGACCATATGCTGGTGCGGTTGGCCCTGGGTTCCTCCTAATGCAAGACAATGCTAGACCTCATGTGGCTGGAGTGTGTCAGCAGTTCCTGCAAGAGGAAGGCATTGATGCTATGGACTGGCCCGCCCGTTCCCCAGACCTGAATCCAATTGAGCACATCTGGGACATCATGTCTCGCTCCATCCACAAACGCCACGTTGCACCACAGACTGTCCAGGAGTTGGCGGATGCTTTAGTCCAGGTCTGGGAGGAGATCCCTCAGGAGACCATCCACCACCTCATCAGGAGCATGCCCAGGCGTTGTAGGGAGGTCATACAGGCACTACTGAGCCTCATTTTGACTTGTTTTAAGGACATTACATCAAAGTTGGATCAGCCTGTAGTGTGGTTTTCCACTTTAATTTTGAGTGTGACTCCAAATCCAGACCACCATGGGTTGATAAATTTGATTTACATTAATCATTTTTGTGTGATTTTGTTGTCAGCACATTCAACTATGTAAAGAAAAAAGTATTTAATAAGAATATTTCATTCATTCAGATCTAGGATGTGTTATTTTAGCGTTCCCTTTATTTTTTTGAGCAGTGTATAACATTCTATTAGTTGCAAGAATTTTGTACAGTACAAAAATGTGAAGTTTTGAATCCGGTGTTGTTTTGCGTATCAATTCATAAACCATGTGCCATGGAATGGGTACATCGAAAATCTCTTCCCAACTATTTTGCAATTTATATGGCACAGCTGTCAGTTTTTTGGTCCTTAAATGAAATTGGTATATGTTTTTATTTATCACACTTTTCTTTAACCATTTATGTTCTTTAATACAGGGCCGACATACATGTTCCTTACTTTTTTCCCCTTCCACCTGCCTCTTCCATTTTTGTGGTAACGCTGCAATTAATTGGTTGTAATTTTGGGTAGAGCAGACATTTCCATATGTCTGTGTTAGCTGCATGTGTGACATAACTCCACCAGTCCTATTTATGATATCATTCACAAAAATTATACCTTTTTTAAACATTTCTTCGATAAATACAGTTTTTTTTTAATCAATTACTATATTTCGATTTAACCACAATATTTGTTGTACTATTTGTTCCGTCCTTTCTGGTGCATTAAACTGAAATTGCAACCAACTTTCTAAGGCTTGTTTAAAAAAGAAAGATATTTTGGAGATTATTTCCTTTTCAAACAACCGAAAGTGAGCAGGTGTAATCTGAATAAAGGGAAAAAGGCCCTTCTTGAACATAGGATGAGACATTCATACCAATTTACTAGAGAACCAATTCGGATTTAAGTATAACTTTTGTATGACTGATGCCTTTAGTGAGAGGTCTAATGCTTTAATATTTAATCATTTCTGCCCTCCGAATTCATATTCGTTATATAAATAGGCCCTTTTAATTTTATCTGGCTTGCCGTTCCAAATAAAATGGAATATTTTTTGTTCATATAATTTAAAAAGCAGGTCACTAGGTGTAGGCAAAACCATAAGCAAATAGGTAAACTGTGATATGACTAAAGAGTTAAGCAGGGTGATTTTTCACAAATAGACAGGAATTTTCCTTTCCATGGTAGCAAGATCTTATCTATTTTTGCTAACTTTCTATAAAAATGTATTGGAGTGAGATCATTTCTTTCTTTTGGGATTTGTATACCGAGTCTGTCCACATTTCCGTCAGACCATTTAATTGGTAAACTACATGGCAATGTAAAATGTGCATTTTTTAGTGATCCAATACGTAATATGGTACATTTATCATAATTTGGTTTTAATCCAGAGAGGATAGCAAAGGTATCTAGATCCTCTAAGAGGCCGTGGAGAGACTCTAGTTGTGGTTTTAAAAGAAAACATGAATCATCAGCGTACAATGACACCTTAGTTTTTAAGCCACGGATTTCTAATCCCTTGATATTAATGTTTGATCTAATTTTAACAGCTAACATTTCGATGGCAATAGTAGATGGATATGCCGATAGTGGACAACCTTGTTTTACTCCTCTAAATAGTTTAAAACTTTCTGAGATGTAGCCATTATTTACTATTTTACACCTAGGGTTACTATACATAATTTTAACCCATTTTATAAGAGATTCCCCAAAATTGAAATATTCTAGGCATTTATATGTAAACTCCAGTCGTACTTTATCAAAGCCTTTTCAAAATCAGCTATGAAAACCAGGCCTGGTGTCCCCGATATTTCATAGTGTTCTATTGTTTCCAGTACTTGCCTTATATTATCTCCAATGTATCGTCCATGTAAAAAAAAAACTGTCTGATTAGGATGAATAATATCTGACAATACTTTTTTTATTCTATGCGCCAAGCATTTTGCTAGGATTTTTGCATCACAACACTGAAGTGTAAGAGGTCTCCAATTTTTTAAATGGACTGGATCTTTATATATACCACTTGGGTCCTGTTTCAGTAATAATGATATCAGACCTTCTTGTTGCGTGTCTGATAATCTACCAATTATACAGGAGTGGTTAAAACAAGCTAATAATGGTCCTTTGAGTATATCAAAAAAAGTTTTGTATACTTCCACTGGTATGCCATCCCGCCCTGGAGTTTTCCCATCCTTAAAGGCCCCAATTGCATCAAGCAGTTCCTCCTCTGTAATTTGGCCTTCACATGAGTCTTTCTGTACAGATGTTAATTTTACATTATTATTAGGAAAAAAATCCATACAATTAGTTTCAGTTAGTGGAGATGGAGGAGCCTGAAATGAAAACATATTCTTAAAGTACTTTACTTCCTCTTTCAAAATATCATTTGGTGAATCATGCGTGACTATCATTTGTAACAAGTTTTAATAAAAAAAAATTGGTAGCATTTCTATATTGAAGATTGAAAAAGAATTTGGTGCATTTTTCCCCATATTCCATCCAGTTCGCTTTATTTTTATAATATAATACACTGGATCTTTCTTGAATAAGTTCCTCCATTTCTTTTTGTTTTCCCTCTAACTTATTCTGTGCCTCTATGGTACCGTTTTTATTGCTATCTAACTGTACTGTTAGTCCTTCAATTTCCTTTGTTAATATGGACTCTTTTGATCTAAATTGCTTTTGTTTTATAGATGAGTACTGAATTGCATGGCCTCTAAAGGTACACTTAAAAGTGTCCCATACAATACGGGGATCTGCTGTACCTATGTTATGTCTAAAAAAGTCAGGTATAAATTCTTCTGTCCTAGTTCTAAACAATTTATCATCTAGTAGGCTTTGATTAAATTTCCAATATCCTCGCCCACGTGGAAATTCTGTAAGAGTAATATATATGCCAATTATGTGATGATCCGACCGCATTCTGTCCCCTATCAACACTTTTTAACTTTTGGTGCCAGAGAGAATGATTTAAGAAAGTAGTCAAGACGACTAGCTTGATTAAGCCTCCGCCATGTATATCTCACTAGGTCAGGGTATTTAAGTCTCCATATATCCACTAATTCCAATATATCCATGACATTCATGATTTCCTTAAGTGCCTGAGGGTGATAGTTTGTAGTGTGATTTCCTTTCCGGTCCATAGAGACCGTATTAAAATCTCCCACCATAATAATAGAGTCTAGTGTTGCTTGTAGAGTTGATAAATTCTTATATATATTTTCAAAGAAGCTTGGATCATCATTATTCGGACCGTATAGGTTAATAAGCCATATCTGTTTATTGTCCAATAACATATTTTAAATAATCCATCTACCTTGAGGATCTGTTTGGACAATTTGCACATTTGGATCAAAATTATTGTTAATTAAAACTATCAGCCCTTTTGAATTTCTTTGCCCATGGGAGAAATATATTTCGCCCCCCAGTTCTTTTTCCACAAAACTTCATCTAAAACTGTTGAATGGGTTTCCTGTAAACAATAGATATTATATTCCTTCTCTTTTAGCCAGGTAAATACTGCACGAGCATTGTTGTTCCTCGTGCTCTCAGAGTGGGGGACACTTAAAGGGTTAATGCCAGATTCTGGCATGTAGGCCCTTCTACTTACACAGAGTCCGATGAACTCATGGATACCATTTTTATGTCTGCGTGCAGTATGTAGGAAGTTAGCGTTAGTTTCACAAGCCAATGCTAACGAGCCTTAGCGCAATGACGAAGGTATGGTAGCGTTGCTCGCAGTATCCCTTTAACTGTGTATAATATGATGTAAGATTTTAGTTGTATCCATGTTTCTTTTGTATTGTCAAGCATGTGAATTGACAATGTGAATACTACTACGACCAAGATGAATCATGTGTTTTTCCATTCATATCTGATGATTTAGTAATCATGATTGATATATTGCCCCTTCAGATATATTAACTGGTTTTTAATTTCTCCCTGGCGCTCTATTGATGTTACTGAGAGTGGAGAACGTACATATCTGGTTTCCCAGGCAGGTGGAAATCTATACAGTCTTTTCACCAGCATTTCGTGGATGTTACTGATATCAAATCAAAGTTTATGTTTTGCATATACAGTTTTGCAGATGTAATTGCAGGTGCAGCAAAAGGCTTGTGTTTCTCGCTCCAACAGTGCAGCAATACCTAGCAACACAACAACACACAATTTATAAAAAAGAACAAGAAATGAAAACATAACAGAACAAGCGATTTAAAGAGTAGAAATCAGAAATCATCTAGGAATCAGTGTCAGGATAAAAGACCGGAAAACAGCAGGACTGAAGCTGTGCACCTCTGATCTTCCCCCCACACCACAGTAACACACAGCACAGTAGTAGTTACCGTAGCAGTATGTGTAGGGTGAGGACATTGGAACGGGATCCTGAGATAGAGGCCACGTTCCAAATGGCACCCTATTCCCTATATACAGCACACCATTTCATCATGAAATGGTAAAAGGTAGTGCTCTGTATAGGGAATAGGGTGCCAGTTGGGACGCATAGTTGGGACGCATAAGAGAGATATGATGAGAGTGATGGATCTCTCAGGCACAGGCCATAGATGAAAATCCACATGCTAGCTACTTAAATTTTCTATTTCCCTCGGTCATGCTAATTATCTACAGCTAGACACGCTTTCATGATAAATTATTTCTAGTCCAATAGTCTGACACCCGCCCTCTACCGCACACACAAAGGGTACGAATGCACACACATTCACACCGCAGTCTTACAAATGTGTCAATGACAGCTCTGTTGGGAGTGAACAGAGTCTAGAGAGAGAACCTTCACCCCAGTCTGTGGTCCCGAGCGCTCTGGAGCAGGTCTGAACAGGTTGGATCACTTATTTATCCAATCCTTTTAATGGCGTGGTCAGGAAGAACTCTTAAGGGAAACAGACTACATTAGGTCATTAGAGCTAGTGACTGATACCACTTGTGAGTGCAGACAGTGTGTAGATGTTTCTCATCTCATTTTTCCATTTGGATTCCCAGCAGGCCTGACTCTAACTGGAGATATGAATGAGCCAGTAACACTGGCTGTTAAGTGATCACCCCCAATTAATCCTGAAGCTTCACCACGCTATCAAGAGGAGCAGAGTAGGCTGACTACTCCTCAACATTGACAGATGCTTTTAGTTCAATTGGTGAAGAACAAAAGTGCTAAGTGACATGGCTTGTTTTATGTTGTTTATGTTTGTTTTATAAATCATTCTTATTTGGTTTCATTAGCTTTTTACATGACTAAAACTGATGTATTCAAATTAATTTAGGATGATTTCATCATAACATGAATAGCTTTTACTTTTCATTCTGGGGTACGTAGAGTTCTCAACTCGTGTTATCAAAAATGATAGGATGGTTGTGTAAGGTTTGATAGCCGAACCCACAGATTGTGACACCCTCCTCACCCTTCAAGCATTAGGCAGGTTAGGCACAGTTCCTGTCCTGCTGTGCCCCCTGCAGATAGACATGCACTGGATAGAGCTCCTTCGGCTCCCTAACAACAAAGAGTCAAACAATGCATGTATTTAAATCAGAACATTCTGCACTGCTCTGTCTCACTCTCCTGAATAAACCCCAAGGTAGGACATCAAAATGGGAGCGGGAGAAAGAGGGATGTGTGGCTGATTTAGACTAGGCTGGCTTGTTGCCTGCTGTAATTAGTAGCTTACTGCACTGCCTTTCTCCTTCCTAGTTCTCTCTCTCGGTGGAGCTCTACTGTGATGGTCCTCAGAGGAAACCTACTCGTTTAAAAAGTCATTTTTCTTTTGTCTTGTTGGTTCACTTCCTCTTATTTTTCCTCCTGATAATTCTGTTTTTTCCTTCTCTGATGCTTACGTCATTGTTGCTGTGGTTTGTATTTTCTTAATCTTTTAAGGGTTTGCAGAAAGGTTGAGAAATACAGTCAGTATTTTGTACTAGTACATAGAGTAGCCAGCTAAAGAATTTAGTGTATTAGATGGTGTAGGTGTAGGCCTATATGAGCAGGACTATTAAGAGAACATTCAACCTTTAACATTTTAACCTGGCTTCTCTCGAGATTAAAGTCTTACAGTTTTACTGCAAGGTATGAACTGCCATAATGTTTGTTCTTCAAATTATGTATTATATTAAAATTAAGTAAATAGCCCACATCTTAAAATAAATACAAGGTTTTGTTTTTCCGGGTTTCTGTTTTTCATTCTCAATGTCACACTTTTTTTATTATAGAAAAACAAAAACAAATGGATGTTCTAAGTCCACAACAATGCTTAAACCACATCAGGAGACCACTGAGGTCTGGGGGAAAGATTTTTTTTTTTTTATGTAGTTACCCTTCAATTCAAGTGTGCATCTAGCAAGTGTTTTTTTGCACACTTGTAGGGTATTTGTTTTGCAAACTCTACCATCTCGATTGATTAAAATAATCATGATATTATTCTGCCAGATAAGTATAGGCTACTTCGTAGTTAACATTTAATTGAGAAGGTTTTTGGGAAAGCTTTCCATCTACCTGAAGACTTTTCATTAGCATCATCGCTAATGGCTACACAAAGTGGTAGACTCCCGCACTGCACACACACACACACACACACACAGCAAATACGAATCACTGATGCATTCTGTTCATGTCTTATGATAAACTTCTGCAAATGTAATTCATTCAATACATTTAGTTGATTCCCTGCTAAGGTCAAATGTTTTTTATATTGTTGAATTATGTTTTAATGCCTGGATTCCGTGAGGGCCCTAATTATCATATTTGAGACCGAATGAGGCTCTCTACTACCTACTGTTCCTGCAGTGATGATTCACCATCTTCCTTGAATGACTGGGACCGAGCTCCCTGCCTTCCAGGACCTCTATCAGGCGGTGTGAAAGGAAGGCCCGGAAAATCATTAGACTCCAAACCACCCAAGCTGTTCTCTGCTTCCGCACGACAAGCGGTTCATCAAGTCTGACACCAACAGGCTCCTGAACAGCTTAATTTCCCCATGCCAAAAGACTGTTAAACAGCTAACTAAATGGCTACACGGACTAAGTTGACCCTTGTATTTTATTCTTATTTTTGCACTGTCTCCATGTACACTCACAGGGTCCTACACACTCACTCCATCATTTGCTCTCTCTCACACACACACACACACACACACACACACACACACACACACACACACACACACACACACACACACACACACACACCGGAAAGTATTCCGACCCCTTGACTTTTCCCACATTGTGTTATGTTAGCCTTATTCTAAAATTGATTAAATAGTTTTTTCCCCCCTCTCATCAATCTACACACAATACCCCATAATGACATCAAACATGATTTGGAAAGGCACACACCTGTCTATATAAGGTACCACAGTTGACAGTGCATGTCAGAGCAACAACCAAGCCATGGGGTCGAAGGAATTGTCCGTCGAGCTCTGAGACAGGATTATGTCAAGGCACAGATCTGGGGAAGGGTACCAAAACATCTCTGCAGCATTGAAGGTCCCCAAGAACACAGTGGGCTCCATCATTCTTAAATGGAAGAAATGTGGAACCACCAAGACTCTTCCTAGAGCTTGCTGCCCGGCCAAACTGAGCAACCAGGGGCGAAGAGCCTTGGTCAGGGAGGTGATCAAGAACCCGATGGTCACTCTGACAGAGCTCCAGAGTTCCTCTGTGGAGATGGGAAAACCTTCCAGAAGGACAACCATCTCTGCAGCACTCCATCAATCAGGCCTTTATAGTGGAGTGGCCAGAAGGAAGCCACACCTCAGTAAAAGGCACATGACAGCCTGCTTGGAGTTTGCCGAAAGGCACCTAAAGACTCTCAGACCATGAGAAACAAGATTCTCTGGTCTGAAGAAACCAAGATTGATCTCTTTGGCCTGAATGCCAAGCGTTACGTCTGGAGGAAACCTGGCACCATCCCTACGGTGAAGCATGGTGGTGGCAGCATCATGCTGTGGGGATGTTTTTCAGCAGTAGGGACTGGGAGACTAGTCTGGAGAGGGAATGATGAACGGCGCAAAGTACAGAGAGATCCTTGATGAAAACCTGCTCCAGAGCACTCAGAACCGCAGACTGGGGTGAAGGTTCACCTTCCAACAGGACAACGACCCTAAGCACACAGCCAAGACAACGCAGGAGTGGCTTCGGGGAAAGTGAATGTACTTGAGTGGCCCAGCCAGAGCCCAGACTTGAACCCGATCGAACATCTCTGGAGAGACCTGAAAATAGTTGTGCTCCCCATCCAACCTGACAGAGCTTGAGAGGATCTGCAGAGAAGAATAGGAGAATCTCCCCAAATACAGGTGTGCCAAGCTTGCAGCGTCATCCTGAAGAAGACTCAAGGCTGTAATCGCTGCCAAAGGTGCTTAAACAAAGTACTGAGTAAAGGGTCTGAATACTTATATAAATATAATATTTCAGTTTTATATTTTTTATAAATTTGCAAACATTTCTAAAAAACAGTTTTTGCTTTGTCATTATGGGTTATTGTGTGTAGATTGAGGGGGGGAAACAATTTAATCAATTTTAAAATAAGGCTGTAAAGTAACAATGTGGAATAAGTCAAGGGGTCTGAATACTTTCTGAATGCACTGTATTTCCATGAACTTGTTCAGGGATTTTTTTGCACTCATTCAGATCGGATTTTTTAAAATATATATTTTTTTATTTAAGGCAAGTCCGTTAAGAACAAATTCTTATTTACAATGACGGCCAACACCGGCCAAACCCGGACGAAGTAGGGCCAATTGTGCACCACCGCATGGGACTCCCAATCATGGCCAGTTGTGATACAGCCTGGATTCGAACTAGGGTGTCTGTAGTGGCGCCTCAAGCGCTGAGATTCAGTGTCTTTGGCCGCTGCGCCACTTGGATGATGAAACTTGCCAGCCAACCAATGCGAAGCAATTCAGGAATTTTTGAAAGTCCTTGTCCTGCAAAGAAACAATGATTATAGTTGGGAAAATGTAATTAAATGTGGAACGTGCCTGGCTGCTTACTTTCAAAAGTATTCTGCTATCTTCATTTATCGCAATAAATCATTTGACAAAAGAAAAATCAATGGATAAAAATGTTGTCTATCTTTAGAAAATGTCTCCTATGTCTGTCGTTTCCATTACACCTGTCGCAATAAAAAAAAAATGCAACATTGCTTTTGTTGAAAAACCTGAGTCAATGGAAACCTGCCTAATGACTGATGAGACGAGTCACTCATTTTGGCATCACTGTCTGGCCCGGACAGGAAACCTAGGAATTGTGTTTTTTTTTTGTTTTTTTTTACATTACATGGACGTGCACATTTACGAGCATTATGCTCTTTCCCTCCGAAAAGAAATTCCACTGCAATCAGAGATCTGTATATAATGAGAAGATGCTCATGTATCCGCCCTTACAATGGGAGTCGTCCCAAAGGCGGGAAGTCAGGCGACAAGCTTCGGTCTAAAATAAGTCATAGAAACTAATAGAGCTTATTTTGGACAGATTTTGGCGTTTCCCTGTCATCGCTCACTTTGTGACTGACAGGCGCCTGTTTTATCAATAGATCGCTAGAAGATGCATGTCGTTTATTCTAGCGGGAGAGGGCTTGACGGACTAGCGAATTTAAACTTTTAAATGAAAAAAAACAAAAAAACAGTTCGTATGAAGTGTAAAATGTATCCACCTGAACATGAGTCTGTAACCAGCTGATTAGCTGACAGCCGGCGCTAATTGAAAACACTGGTACAATACTTGCGTTCTGGTTGATATGTTGATGAGTAATGTTTAACTTTGATAATGTTCCCCCCTATAATTACAGTATGATTCATCCTAGTTATTAGGATCAAGATCAAACGTTTCCCTCTGTTTTTGGTTAATCCCTGTTTAGGTTTCATTGGCTTGTCTAAGTATAGTTCTGTTAGGATTGCAGTGTATACACACACCATAGTTGGACGATCATCGGTTGTTGAGTGGGAGCAGCCTTTAAGTCAGGGGTGTCAAACTCATTCCACGGAGGGCCTAGTGTCTGCAGGTTTTTGTTTTTTCCTTTCAATAAAGCCCTAGACAACCAGGTGTGGGGAGTTCCTAACTAATTAGTGATGTTAATTCATCAATCAAGTATAAGGGAGGAGCGAAAACCCGCAGACACTCGGCCCCCCGTGGAATGAGTTTGACACCTGTGCTTTAAGTTGTCAGCATGCTTCCCGGCCGGAAGAGTTCGTGCATATATTATGGCGACATTTTAGGAAGTTTGTGTTTGTTTTGGACTTTGGTGAGGGTTTCTTCAGCTGTTCGGGCACACAATTGTTTTCTTCTTGAGGCAAGCCGAAGTCGATAACATAACTCTACGCCCCTTCGTCAGTGATTGGTCAACAGTAGGGATTGTTCAAAGAAATATGTTAAACGAGAGACAACTCGTTTTCATGTACATTTTTCTTTGCGATGCACCAAAGACCTTATTTATATGTCAAATTGCGCGACTAAGATCTCCTCTGCAAAAACGTCGACATTAATGACATATTTCTTGAGTTATCTTAGATTAATTCTGACGTTTGTGTAAACTGGCTACGGCGTCTCAAAAATAGACCCAACAGTACTATTGACGTTACTTTCTCGTTTTTCAAGCAAAGGTCTTGGGAGTACACTCGTTCAGTTCGCCTAGCCGAGTCACTGTCCTAAATGACATTGCTGTGGGGTACCATGGGAAAACGGGTGCATTGGCATAACTAAGGAATGCTAGAACAATAGCCTCTGGGTTTTTGATAACAAATGAATTTAGCTTGCAAAAAATGTGTATCATCAATTTCCATCTATATTAGATTCATTATTCAATGGTGCACCCATTGTGTGTAGAATCTGAATGTTGCTGATCAGGGCGCGAAAAGGGGTTTTCTTGAAAAGCAACTCCAGGGTTTTCTGGATGTTATTTTAGTGTTGAGGATTGGATGGATTTCCAGAACATGAGTAATGTGTTCATGTGTACTGTGGACAGGAATTTAGTTTCTTCGTTGCCAGTTTTTGCCCATTTTAATTATATCCTTGGCATGTGTTGTGTATTGAGGAATGGCAGCAAGCGGTTAGAAGTCTAACTACCCCGCTACTGTTAGAAACGGAACATCTTACTTCCTCTGTCTGCCAAAACCTAGAGTGAACTCACAGTAGAATACGCACACACATCCGCAAAAAGAGAATTACTCATTTGCACTTCTCATTCAGACTGGGGCTTGCTTGGCCAACCAGTGTGAATGTGAAATCAGTTCAGTGCCTTCCATTTCTCAGTAGAAACCGAGCCCCGCAGAAACACCGCTTCAGGGGAAGCGATATAAATCAATTCAATAATGACAAAGATTGTGATGGAAAAGAAACTGAAAAGTAAAAGCCCCTGAAAAGTTTATACATTTTTACAAACTATTCAAAAAATGAGTTCAGTTTCTCTCAGCTTGCACTCCCTCTCATTCCCATCTCTCTCTCTCTCATTTTTCTCTCCTCCCCCCCTCCCTCAGGCATTTGTTTTCAGTCAATCTGACAGATATGGCAATGATCTCATTATGCAATTATATTGAGCTAATATGAATATATTGCTGTTGTATGCAGAGCAGATCAGGGACAGTTTGCCTATGTTACATTTAGCTCTGTAAATGCATGTAGACAGGATGCAGACTGGAGCTGTGTAGAAAACAGAACCAGCTTTCTCCAACAAACCCAACAGACACTGACACCATATGGTCACATGTCACCTAAGGTTAATCAATACTAATTGATTATTAATCGATACCGTCACTTTCTGGGGTTGCTGTTTTTTGAGACGAAACCCCAATATTGTGGCTGGACATAATGGGTCTGGTGAGTCAAAAAGCTTTGATAACCCTCTTCTTACTCCTCTTTCTCTCTCTCTCGTATTGTGTTGTTGTAAGCCTCCTCCTCACACTCTCTCTCTTGCTCTGTGTTGTGCAGGAGTGAAGGCGGTGTTCTCTGGCCACTACCACCGTAATGCGGGGGGGCTCCACAATGGCCTGGACATGGTGGTGAGCTCCGCTATAGGCTGCCAGCTGGGAGAGGACACCCACGGGGTCAGGGTGGTGGTAGTGACCGCCGACCAGGTCATCCATCGCTACCACAGCCTGGAGCAGCTCAGTAGGCGGGGCATGGACGAGGACCTCAGGAAACTACTGCAGGCCTGAGCCAATCAGAGAAGAGGGGACACACAGGAACAGAATACCAGGGCCCGATTCATAAAGCATCTCAGAGAGAAGTGCTGATCTAGGCCCCTCTTTTTATTCCTTATGATTTAAAAGGCAAAACTGATCCCTACATCAGTACTGCTTCTCTGACTCCTAATACAGGCTCAGAACACCAGACAGTGGAGAGGAAGTCTGTCAATCATCTTAAGACCTGTAGCCTACTGTGAATAAGCACCAACCCATTGTATTGTACAAGGTCATCAGTCGCAGAATGTGCTGGATTTACCTTACTCCAGAGAGAGAAAAACTGTTCTGTTGTCATAAGTTACTCTTGTCAAGAATATCCTAGTTATGACTATCTCTAAGGTCTACAAAGACACTGTCTGTAACACTCATTGTGCAAACTAACCCAATGAGCATGTCCTGTGTTAGTCATGTCTTTTTTATATCAAGCTTGTGAAATTGCTTGGGGGAGAATGTTTGTCTAGTCTAGTTGCAGCAGCACTGAATGTCTTTACTGACAACGGGTACTAGTATGACTCTATAGCCCTGAAACGACTCCCTGTTGCCCTGTATGAATATTTTCAACCCCACTCACCCAATCCTCGACGCAACAAATTGTCATGGCAACAGCAGCTGCGCTCGTTGGACAGGCCTTATGGTGGTGATGGGTGGGCCAACAACAACATGATGACCTCTGCAATGAAAACACTGTAATGGGAGAAACAACTTCAGTTTACAGCAACATCCTGTCTGTGAATGTGATGTTCCCTACTATGTATGAGATATCTTCTTGACCTGATTGAGAATTTGTTATATTAGATTTGTGAATTGATTTAGTACTTAAGTTGGGGTATGGTCAGGATGATTACATTAGTTTAGTTTCTTTACTCGCACTACAATTAAATGTCATGTTCTGTTTTTTTAATTTTATGAATAAACATTGATTTAAACTATTGCAATGATTATGTAAGTGATGTTGCTGAATTATTGATCATCTGTCCATAACAGCTACACAAACTTTTTTGCACCTTCCTCTCCTCAGTGCACCTACCCATCCCCTCCCAATAGAGGTCTTGTAATGTGTGTCTATTGATCAGGCCGGTTTGTGTCCCAGACCCCCTAAACACAACGGGTCCATCCTTGCGAACAAGTTTTTCTGCATCTTAAAATGCGCATTAGCCAATTAAAATTGTCAACGTAGTTGCACGTGATACAACGCTACATGTTAGCTGTTCCCATCATATAATCTAGCACATTTAGCCCTATGCTAACCTGACAAGGTGGCAGTGATTATTTCCTGTAACAAATCCCACATCAGCCTATCAAATATTTTAAGACAAAATTCATAAGGCATGTTTTCGCATATGACAAAATCGCACGTTTTTGCTTATCAGTTTCACACACATCCACGTACGTTTACGGAAAAAAGATAGGTGTATACAACGTTTTAATTTGATCATACATTGTAAAAACAAAAAGTCGAAGAGCCTTATGATTTTGTCAAACAGCTGTCATGTACCTCTAGTACCATCGCTGCTAGGCAGTTGACTGAATTTTTGGGGTACTGTAACCGTGGGTTCGAGGCCCCTTTCTTCAAGCTTTTTTGTTAAGGATAAAACTGTTCACTGCTGGTCCTCGATGCTCTATTCAAATAACGTATATGTGACGGAGTGGATGATTATAATAATTCATATAAAACGTTGTACATGTAAGTGTAGCCTACATAAGAAATTACATGGTGTTTTTGGTTTAACAGTAATGTTATACTATGCTATCATATTCGGTATGTTAGGCCTATGTAGAATACTAATGAATCATTAAGTGATCTTGTAAGACATTGATTCAGCTTTGATATAAACTTTATTAAATGAGCACCATTCTGAGATGGCAACACTGAATATTGGTCCAGTTGTAATTGTGCATGTATTTTAGTGACTTTGATTAGCGGATGTTGCAGTATGACTTCTGTTAAAGGAAAGATTCATCAATTCAGAATGTTATATCGTTTTTGTGCATCTCTGAGTGATGTTCTATCAATTCCCGGGGTAATTCCATGTGTATCTGAGCTATTGCCGTTCAAGCAGGCAAAAATACAGCCGGTATGAAGCAAAACCCTTCATACCGGCTGTATTTCTGCCTGTTCTATCGCGTCCATCTACGACAACATTTGTAATTGGCTGATGCAGCATTTGTTACTGGATGTAAATCCCTGCCACCTGGTCAGGTTAGAATAGGACTAAATGTGTCAGGTTAGAATAGGACTAAATGTGTCAGGTTAGAATAGGACTAAATGTGCCAGGTTAGAATAGGACTAAATGTGTCAGGTTAGAATAGGACTAAATGTGTCAGGTTAGAATAGGACTAAATGTGCCAGGTTAGAATAGGACTAAATGTGCCAGGTTAGGTAATGGGAACAGCTAACATGCAACACATTTTGAGATGGATAACATTTTAATTATAAACTGTGTGGTTCGAGCCCTGAATGCTGATTGGATGACAGCTGAGGTATATCATGGGTATGACAAAACATTTATTTTTACTGCTCTAATTACATTGGTAACCAGTTTATAATAGCAATAAAGCACCTCAGGGGGTTGTGATATATGGCCAATATACCATGGCTAAGGGCTGTGTCCAGGCACTCCGCATTGCATCGTGCGTAAGAACAGCTCTTAGCCGTGGTATACTGGCCATATAAATCAAATCAAAGTTTATTTGTCACGTGCGCCGAATACAAGAGATGTAGACCTTACAGTGAAATGCTTACTTACAGGCTTTAACCAATAGTGCAAAAAATGTATTAGGTGAACAATAGGTAGGTAAAGAAATAAAACAACAGTAAAAAGACAGGCTATATAAGGTAGCGAGGGTATAAAAGTTGCGAGGCTACATGCAGACACCGGTTAGTCAGGCTGATTGAGGTAGTATGTACATGTAGATATGGTTAAAGTGATTATGCATGTATGATGAACAGAGAGTAGCAGTAGCGTAAAAGAGGGGTTGGCGGGACACAATGCAGATAGCCCGGTTAGCCAATGTGCGGGAGCACTGGTTGGTCGGCCCAATTGAGGTAGTATGTACATGAATGTATAGTTAAAGTGACTATGCCTATATGATAAACAGAGAGTAGCAGCAGCGTAAAAAAAGGGGTTGGGGGGGCACACAATGCAAGTAGTCCGGGTAGCCATTTGATTACCTGTTCAGGAGTCTTATGGCTTGGGGGAAAAAACTGTTGAGAAGCCTTTTTGTCCTGGACTTGGCACTGGGGTATCGCTTGCCGTGCGGTGGTAGAGAGAACAGTCTATGACTGGGGTGGCTGGGGTCTTTGACAATTCTTAGAGCCTTCCTCTGACACCGCCTGGTGTAGAGGTCCTGGATGGCAGGCAGCTTAACCCCAGTGATGTACTGGGCAATACGCACTACCCTCTGTAGTGCCTTGCGGTAAGAGGCCGAGCAGTTGCCGTACCAGGCAGTGATGCAGCCAGTCAGGATGCTCTCGATGTTACAGCTGTAGAACCTCTTGAGGATCTCAGGACCCATGTCAAATCTTTTTAGTTTCCTGAGAGGGAATAGGCTTTGTCGTGCCCTCTTCATGACTGTCTTGGTGTGTTTGGACCATTCTAGTTTGTTGTTGATGTGGACACCAAGGGACTTGAAGCTCTCAACCTGCTCCACTACAGCCCCGTCAATGAGAATGGGGGCGTGCTCGGTCCTCCTTGTCCTGTAGTCCACAATCATTTCCTTAGTCTTGGTTACGTTGAGGGATAGTTTGTTATTCTGGCACCACCCGGCAAGGTCTCTGACCTCCTCTCTATAGGCTGTCTCGTCGTTTTCTGTGATCAGGCCTACCACTGTTGTGTTGTCTGCAAACTTAATGATGGTGTTGGAGTCGGGCCTGGCCATGCAGTCGTGGGTGAACAGGGAGTACAGGAGGGGACTGAGCACGCACCACTGGGGAGCTCAGTGTTGAGGATCAGCGTGGCAGATGTGTTGTTACCTACCCTCACCACCTGGGGGCGGCCTGTCAGGAAGTCCAGGATCCAGTTGCAGAGGGAAGTGTTCAGTCCCAGGATCCTTAGCTTAGTGATGAGCTTTGAGGGTACTATGGTGTTGAATGCTGAGCTGTAAGTAATGAATAGCATTCTCGCGTAAGTGTGCCTTTTGTCCAGGTGGGAAAGGGCAGTGTGGAGTGCAATAGAGATTGCATCCTCTGTGGATCTGTTTGGGCGGTATGCAAAAGGGAGTGGGTCTAGGGTTTCTGGGATAATGGTGCTGATGTGAGCCATTACCAACCTTTCAAAGCACTTCATGGCTTCAGATGTGAGTGCTATGGGTCTGTAGTCATTTAGGCAGGTTGCCTTTGTGTTCTTTGGCATGGTGACTATGGTGGTCTGCTTGAAACATGTTGTTATTACAGACTCAATCTGGGACATGTTGAAAATGTCAGTGAAGACACGTGCCAGTTGGTCAGCACATGCTCGGAGCACACGTCCTGGTAATCCGTCTGGCCCCGCAGCCTTGTGTATGTTGACCTGTTGAAAGGTCTTACTCACATCGGCTACGGAGAGCATGATCACACAGTCGTCCGGAACAGCTGATGCTCTCATGCATGCCTCAGTGTTGCTTGCCTCGAAGCGAGCATAGAAGTGATTCAGCTTGTCTGGTAGGCTCGTGTCACTGGGCAGCTCGTGGCTGTGCTTCCCTTTGTAGTCTATAATAGTTTGCAAGCCCTGCCACATAAGATGAGCACAGAGCCGGTGTAGTACGATTCAATCTTAGTCTTATTTCGTTTCATGGTTCGTCGCAGGGCATAGCAGGATTTCTTGTAAGCTTCTGGGTTAGAATCCCGCACCTTGAAAGCGGCAGCTCTACCCTTTAGTTCAGTGCGAATATTGCCTGTAATCCATGGCTTCTGGTTGAGGTATGTACGTACAGTCACTGTGGGGACGACATCCTCGATGCACTTTTTGATAAAGCCAGTGACTGATGAGGTGTACTCCTCAATGCCATCGGAAGAATCCCGGAACATGGTCCAGTCTGTGACAGCAAAGCAGTCCTGTAGTTTAGCATCTGCTTCATCTGATCACTTTTTTTATAGACCGAGTCACTGGTGCTTCCTGCTTTCATTTTTGCATGTAAGCAGGAATCAGGAGGATAGAGTTGTGGTCGGATTTACCAAATGGAGGACGAGGGAGAGCTTTGTACGCGTCTCTGTGTGTGGAGTACAGGTGATCTAGATTTTATTCCCCTCTGGTTGCACATTTAACATGTTGATAGAAATTTGGTAGAATTGATTTAAGTTTCTCTACATTAAAGTCTCTGGCCACTAGGAGCCCCGTCTCTGGCCACTAGGAGCCCCGCCTCTGGGTGAATGGTTTCGTTTGCTTATTTCCTTATACAGCTGACTGAGTGCGGTCTTAGTGCCAGAATCTGTCTGTGGTGGTAAATAAACAGCCACGAAAAGTGTAGCTGAAAACTCTCTAGGCAAGTAGTGTGGCCTGCAATTTATTACAATATACTCTACTTCAGGCGAGCAAAATCTAGACACTTTCTTAGATTTCGTTTACCAGCTGTTGTTTACAAATATGCACAGACCCCCCCCCCTTGTCTTACCGGTGTGCTGTTCTATCTTGCCGGTGCAGCGTGTATCCCGCTAGCTGAATATCCATGTCGTCATTCAGCCACGATTCCGTGAAACATAGGATATTACAGTTTTTGATGTACCGTTGGAAGGATATTCGTGATCGTACCTCATCTAGTTTATTGTCCAGTGATTGCACGTTGGCGAAGTAGTATTGACGGTAACGGCAGCTGTCCCACTCGCCTTTTCCGGGTCCTGACCAGGCATCCGGCTCTTTGTCCTCTGTAGCTGCGTCGCTTCCTCTTGCAAATAACGGGGATGTCGGCCCTGTGGGGTGTTTGGAGAATATCTTGTGTGTCCTCCTTGTTGATGAAATAATCTTTGTCTAATCCGAGGTGAGGGATCGCTGTCCTGATATACAGAAGCTCTTTTTTTGCCGTAAGATACGGTTGCAGAAACATTATGTACAAAATATGTTACAAATAATGCGAAAAAAACCACATAATAGCACAATTGGTTGGGCGCCTGTCAAACTGCTGCCATTTCTTTCGGCGCTATTTTATCATACCCCCTCTGTCCTTATTGCTTAAACATAAACTTTTTCTAATGTTTGCAAGTATGGACCCAGAATGCAAGAATTACTGGACCAATCCATCAAAGCAGGTTTTACCTGAGCCAATCAGAGGAGAGGACATGCTTAGGACCAGAACACCGGGCTGCATTCAGTAAGTTTTTACGTTCTGGAAAGATTCTCTTGAACGTTCGCTACATTGCGGAAAGGTTTGTACTGAGCGATATGTTTTCCCAAAACGTTCTTGTATGTTCTTGAACAGACTTTGAGATGCGTTTGCTCCGTTCGGTGGGTGTGCCGGGGTGTGACTTGAAGCAAATAGGGATGTATTTAAAGGGCACTGGTGCATTTTGAAGCCACAACCCAACCTTTCCCTCTTTCTCAACTGGTCGTTCAGTACAGCATCATTTTTATTCAATTGAACATTCTATTAGGTTTGTATGTACTGAACGCAGCCCAGTTGAAAAACAGAGAGGGTTTGGGGAATGCTGTCAGCATGGCCACTGCCCTTTAAATACTTCACTCATTGCTTCAAAGCACACCTCGCCACGCCCACCGAGCAGGGGCAAACATGCCTGAAAGTCTTTTCAAGAATGTACAATAATGTTTTGTTTAGTTCCAACGTTCCACAACGTAGCAAACGTTCAAGTGAACTGAACGCTTATTCATGAAGCATCTCAAAATAGGAGAGCTGTTCTAGGAAGTAATCATCATGACAACCTGAGGAAAAACACAGTCGTTGTCCTTGTTGAACAGGCCTGATGGTGGTGATTGGTGGGCCAACAACAACAACTCATGACGACCTCTGCAATTAAAACACTGTAATGGGAGAAACAAGACTCTTCAGTTCAGTTTACAGCAACGTCCGTCTGTGAACGTGATGTTCCATACTACTTTTTTAAATGTCTTCAATCATCTTGACCACATTGATTATTTGTTATATAAAGCCCTTTTTATACCATAGGCATCCTTTGTCCAGGTCTTGTCCACATTCTGAATGTGCCCATGTAACGGATGTGAAATGGCTAGCTAGTTAGCGGGTACGCGCTAATAGCGTTTCAATCAGTTACGTCACTTGCTCTGAAACCTAGAAGTAGTGTTTCCCCTTGCTATGCAAGGGCTGTGGCCTTTGTGGAGCGATGGGTAACGATGCTTCGTGGGTGACCGTTGTTGATGTGTGCAGAGGGTCCCTGGTTTGCGTCGGGGCGAGGGACGGTCTAAAGTTATACTGTTACATTGATGCTGTTGACCCGGGTTGCTGAGGAAAAGGAGGAGGTTGAAAGGGGGGTGAGTGTAACGGATGTGAAATGGCTAGGTAGTTAGCGGGTACGCGCTATTAGCGTTTCAATCAGTTACGTCACTTGCTCTGAAACCTAGAAGTAGTGTTTCCCCTTGCCCTGCAAGGGCCGTGGCTTTTGTGGAGCAATGGGTAACGACTTCGTGGGTGCTTCGTGGGTGACTGTTGTTGATGTGTGCGCCCGAGGTCGGGGCGAGGGGACGTACTAAAGTTATACTGTTACACCCACGTATTAGCCATTGCATCCACACATGATATTAAAATTAGTCTCTTATCTGTCCACTAGCCATGTCTGCTTTGAGACCAGATTTCATGGTCCCTCCCTGTATGCAAATTATTTGACAGATATTTTGTTTACATAATATTTATTTAGTTTAAGAGACATCTTGACACCATGAGTCAATGGTGCCACCAGTCAATGATTTTAAAGAGTGGTAAAATGGTGATTTAAACAGTTTCGCTGTCCAGATCTGTCTACAAGATATACAGGAACAATGCATCTTGCCTGTCTCCGGAGGTGGTCAGGAAGGTCATATCACAATGCAACTTCTACAATTGTAGAATTGTATTTATTATTTAACTAGGCAAGTCAGTTAAGAACAAATTCTTCTTTACAATGCCAGACAAACCCTAATCCGGATGACGCTGGACCAATTGTGCACCGCCCTATGGGACTCCCAATCACAGCCGGTTGTGATACAGCCTGGAATCAAACCCGGGTCTGTAGTGACACCTCTAGCACTGAGATGCAATGCCTTAGACCGCTGCGCCACTCGGGAGCCAATCAGAATGTGGACAGGACAAAATATTAATGTTAGCGCCAGGCAGGTAGCCTATCAGTTAAGAGTGTTGGGCCAGTAGTCTGAAAGGTTGCTGGTACGAATCCCTAGGTGAAAAATCATTGAGCAAGGAACTTAACCCTAATTGCTCCTGTTAGTCACTCTGGATAAGAGCGTCTGCTAAATGACTCAAATATAATACACAGGGATTTTTTTTTCACCTTCCTCTCCTCAGTGCGCCTACCCATCCCCTCCCAGTGAAGGTTTTGCACTGTGTTAATGTGTTGACAGGGAGGTTACTCCATAATGGTCCAGGGAATTCTCTATGTGCATACCAAATGGCACACTATTCCCTTTATATTGCACTTCTATTGACCAGGGCCCATAGGGTGCCATTTGGGATGCAAGCCCTGCCTTACAAGATGAAAGCTGTTGTTTATTGATCTGTCCTGTCTTTGTGTCCCAGACCCCCTAAACACTTGACCTTTACAGCAGCTTTTAGGAAACAACATGACAATATGAGAAGGCAGCCATGTTTCATACAGTATCTCTGTTGTCCTCATGGTGGAAGGTAAGTTGATCAGGGAGGAACAGACAGAGTTTATTTCTGTCAGGGAAGTGAAGGGGGTACAGTGTAAGGAACAGAGTAGGGAGGGGTGACATGAATAGTTCTGTCTCATAAGTGATCCTGCGATCCCCTGTCCACCAATCTCACAAGAATGATCTTACATTCGCTACAGTATTTGATTGCCTGTAGAATATAGGCCATTAACGACCAGCTTCCAAACTAAAAACACTTAGCCTGCGGAGCTACAGTACATAGCTGGAGAAGAGAAGTCTTCCAAGTGATTTCACAGGTCAGCGTATCCAATCATGGCTTGGTACCAGGGAGCAACCCTCCACCCCACTGGACCCATGACCACAGAGAGAGCACCATCTGGGGACCACAGAGCCCTCACCTCCACCCCCACTAGCCCCTTGACGCTCTGCCCTCAGGCCTTCCAAGAAAACAACCACAGCTGTTACTCAGAAAGAACCATGTTCAAAATTGGATAACAACATGATTAAGATACTTTACTTCTTATACTGCGTATAGTGTAGAACCATGAAACAAAACAACTACTAAAGCTTTTGATATCTCAGGGCAAATTCTGTACTAAACAGTCTGCAGGCTGAAGACACAGTGATGTTGCGGCAGAAGAGGTGGTAGCGTTTTGTACCCCCCATTAGTTCCCTTTTCTCTACTTCCTCTGAATTGTCACAGTGCAGTTCCAGGGCTGATTGCCGCCGGTGGGCATGAACACAACTGACAGGGAGAGAACACACACACGCACACACATACAGGGAGTTAAAGGTCTGACTGACAATAATGAAAACACAGAGTTCGGAGGGGCTTCATCTGTCTGGGTGGGTTGTTGGCGTCCTCTGTGTAAGCTGTAATTCATTGTGTCATCGCCCCCCGGCAGCACGTAAAGTATGACACACAGCACACAAACACACACCACAATGAGGTAAACAAACACTGCCTCTGACATGACTGATCATCCTCCTGCCTCATCCCATGCAGGCTCAGGAGTGGGATGCAGGACGGCAGAAAATACATTCCATTTTCTGAGGGGCGTTGGAGCTCACCCTGTAAACAGTTGTTCACTGTCACTTTCTGCTCCCTGTCTGAATAGAAACACATGGGTTACTGTTTGGTAGGTTCCCATATTTGTATGGATAAAGGGCTGTCTAGTTGTGGATAAACAGGAGAAGGCATCAAGGGGGAAGGGTGTGGGGTTGAAATAAAGACCTGCCACTCACCTTGCCTCAAATGTCTCAGTAAGGTTCTGTACTAGAAGAATGTTCAGTGTTTGTTCAGTTAGTCGGCCTGGGAACAGAAGGCTGGATGACATTTACTAGGTTGTCATCTTTCACACTACTGACTGGACTCCCACTCTTTGTAAGTCAGTTGGGCTTTTTAACAGAAAGTTTAAACAAACAACTATTTGCCAAACAACCACCTGTTACTTTGTTTCAACAACAAACTTTGTTATTTTTTCGTATTTTCACTGGTTTACTCTTTGTGACTGATTTATGGAAAGTGGATGGGTGTCTTCACCGTTTCAACTAGCCTAACAAACTTTCAGGACTTTCACCAGTCTTATATAACTTCAGTAGCCCAGTTGGTTTTTCAGGTAGCCTAGGTTTGTTCTTCTCCATCTGTCAATCATCCCTGCTCAACACATGGACAGCTTCCTAGTCGCCAGCCTGTCTGCATTCCATTATTGTAGGCTTCCTTCGACACTAATGGAGCTATTTCAGAAAGCAATAAACTGTGGGGAACATTTGCTGAGATGCAGCGGGGAACACTGAAATGAAGACTAGCACGACGCATCGCTAAGATGTCTCCCCCAGGCCTCCAAGGCAAAATTATTATTCCAAATAATGCTATTAGATTGAGAGAAATGAAAAAAAGAGACCATAAGTATTCTCCCAGAGATGGAGGGAAGGCAGCGGCTCATGTTGAGGACATAAAAATAAAATAAACAGGTAGTCTCACCTGTTAGTAGACCAGCTAACCTGGATAAAGTGCTTGTGTAACAGTATAACTTTAAACCGTCCCCTCGCCCCGACACGGGCGCGAACCAGGGACCCTCTGCACACATCAACGACGGTCGCCCACGAAGCATCGTTGCCCATCGCTCCACAAAGGCCACGGCCCTTGCAAAGCAAGGGGCAACACTACTTAAGTCTCAGAGCAAGTGACGTAACTGATTGAAATGCTACTAGCGCGTACCCGCTAACTAGCTAGCCATTTCACATCCGTTACACTCACCCCCCTTTCAACCTCCTCCTTTTCCGCAGCAACCAGTGATCCGGGTCACGGCACCAATGTAACAGTATAACTTTAAACCGTCCCCTCGCCCCGACACGGGCGCGAACCAGGGACCCTCTGCACACATCGACAACAGTCACCCACGAAGCAGCGTTACCCATCGCTCCACAAAAGCCACGGCCCTTGCAAAGCAAGGGGCAACCCTACTTAAATCTCAGAGCAAGTGACGTAACTGATTGAAATGCTACTAGCGCGTACCCGCTAACTAGCTAGCCATTTCACATCCGTTACACTTGCTTTTTTGTTGTTGCTTGTTACAGGCTGTCATTCATGCCAGATCAAACAATGATGTGATGATACACAAAGGTAGGCCGGATAACAAGTTACATTTTGATTTTCAAGACAATTTTCAAGGGGTTAAAGGTCATTGGTGAATATGGGCATAATGGAAATAGTAATAGATTTAGGTCAAATTTCTTAATTCTCAACAAAAACGGAATGGATAATCAAACATAAACACAGACTATGGAATGGATGCATTAATAGTTACTTTTCGTACAGTTATTTAATACCTCTACCGCTTCTCTCTCCCGGATCCGGGATCCTCCTCATCAAAAAAGCTGACTAGCATAGCCTAGCCTAAAGCGACAGGGATATCATATAATATAATTTTCATGAAATCACAAGTCCAATACAGCAAATGAAAGATAAACAACTTGTGAATCCAGCCATCATTTCAGATTTTTTAAATGTTTTACAGCGAAAACACAATATGTATTTCTATTAGCTAACCACAATAGCAAAAGACTCAACCGCATATTTTCACCATTTTTCTACCGCATAGGTAGCTATCACAAAACCGACCAAATAGAGATATAATTAGTCACTAACCAAGAAACAACTTCATCAGATGACAGTCTTATAACATGTTATACAATACATTTATGTTTTGTTCGAAAATGTGCATATTTGAGGTATAAATCATAGTTTTACATTGCAGCTACCATCAAAAATATCACCAAAGCAGCCATAATAATTACAGAGAGCAACGTGAAATACCTAAATACTCATCATAAAACATTTATGAAAAATACATGGTGTACAGCAAATGAAAGATAAACATTGTAACGGTTGTCCTCCTCCTCTTCAACCGAAAAGGAGGAGTAGTTATTGAACCAAGGCGCAGCGTTGTGAAATGACATATTTAATAAAGACACGACAAAACAACCAAGACAGAAAACGAACTATACTTGAAATAAACTAACAAAATAACAAAACGAATGTGTAGACAGACCTGAATTATACGAACTTACATAAAACACGAAGAACGCACGAACAGGGAAAATAGACTACACAAAAGAACGATTTACAAATAAACCGAACAGTCCCGTATGGTGCGACAAACACTGACACAGGAGACAACCACCCACAACGAACACTGTGAAACAACCTACCTAAATATGACTCTCAATTAGAGGAACGCCAAACACCTGCCTCTAATTAAGAGCCATACCAGGCAACCCTAAACCAACATAGAAACAGCAAACATAGAATGCCCACCCAAACTCACGTCCTGACCAACTAACACATACAACAAACTAACAGAAATAGGTCAGGAACGTGACATAACCCCCCCCATAAGGTGCGAACTCCGGGCGCACCAGCACAAAGTCTAGGGGAGGGTCTGGGTGGGCATCTGACCACGGTGGTGGCTCAGGCTCAGGGCGAGGTCCCCACCCCACCATAGTCAATCCCATCTTACATCTCCCCCTACAACTGACCACCCTCATATTACCCCCACTTAATCTTTTGGGTAACATCGACACAAGGGGCAGCACCGGGATAGAGGTATAGCTCAGGACAGAGGGATAGCTCAGGACAGAGGGATAGCTCAGGATAGAGAGGTAGCTCAGGATAGAGGGGCAACTCCGGACTGAAAGGCAGCGAGACAGCTCTGGACTGAGGGGCAGTTCTGGATAAATAGCCGCTCTGGGCTAAAGGGCCAGCTCATGACTGGCTGACGACTCTGGACGCTCATGGCTGGCTGACGGCTCTGGACGCTCATGGCTGGCTGACGGCTCTGGACGCTCATGGCTGGCTGACGGCTCTGGACGCTCATGGCTGGCTGACGGCTCTGGACGCTCATGGCTGGCTGACGGCTCTGGACGCTCATGGCTGGCTGACGGCTCTGGACGCTCATGGCTGGCTGACGGCTCTGGACGCTCATGGCTGGCTGACGGCTCTGGACGCTCATGGCTGGCTGACGGCTCTGGATGCTCATGGCTCACTGACGGCTCTGGTAGATCCTGTCTGGTTGGCGGCTCTGGCAGATCCTGTCTGGTTGGCGGCTCTGGCAGATCCTGTCTGGTTGGCGGCTCTGGCAGATCCTGTCTGGTTGGCGGCTCTGGCAGATCCTGTCTGGTTGGCGGCTCTGGCAGATCCTGACTGACGAATGGCTCTAGCGGCTCCTGACTGACTAACGGCTCTGACGGCTCGGGACAGACGGGCGGCTCTAATGGCTCGGGACTGACGGATGGCTCAGACGGCGCTGGGGAGACGGATGGCTCAGATGGCGCTGGGGAGACGGATGGCTCAGATGGCGCTGAGGAGACGGATGGCTCAGATGGCGCTGAGGAGACGGATGGCTCAGATGGCGCTGCGGAGACGGATGGCTCAGATGGCGCTGCGGAGGCGGATGGCTCAGACTGATCCTGTCTGGCGGAAGGCTTTGGCTGCTCCTGTCTGGCGGAAGGCTCTAGCGGCTCCTGTCTGGCGGAAGGCTCTAGCGGCTCCTGTCTGGCGGAAGGCTCTGCAGGCTCATGGCAGACGGGCAGCTTTGCAGGCTCATGGCAGACGGGCAGCTTTGCAGGCTCATGGCAGACGGGCAGTTCATGCGGCTCTTGGCAGACGGACAGTTCAGACGCCGTTGGGCAGACGGCAGACTCTGGCCGGCTGAGACGCACTGTAGGCCTGGTGCGTGGTGCCGGAACTGGAGGCACCGGACTGGAGACACGCACTTCAAGCCTAGTGCGGGGAGCAGGGACAGGGCACACTGGACTCTCAAAACGTACTATATGCCTGGTGCGTGGTACCGGCACTGGTGGCACCGGGCTGAGTGTACGCACCTCAGGACGAGTACGGGGAGAAGGAACAGTGTGTACAGGGCTCCGGAGACGCACAGGTGGCTTAGTGCGTGGTGCCGGAACTGGAGGCACCGGACTGGAGACACGCACCATAGAGAGAGTGCGTGGAGGAGGAACAGGGCTCTGGAAACGCACTGGAAGCCTGGTGCGTGGTGTAGGCACTGGTGGTACTGGGCTGGGGCGAGGAGGTAGCGCCGGAAATACCGGACCGTGCAGGCGTACTGGCTCCCTTGAGCACCGAGCCTGCCCAACCTTACCTGGTTGAATGCTCCCCGTCGCCCGACCAGTGCGGGGAGGTGGAATAACCCGCACCGGGCTATGTAGGCGAACCGGGGACACCATGCGTAAGGCTGGTGCCATGTAAGCCGGCCCAAGGAGACGTACTGGTGGCCAGATATGTAGGGCCGGCTTCATGACATTTGGCTCAATGCCCAATCTAGCCCTACCAGTGCGGGGAGGTGGAATAACCCGCACTGGGCTATGCACACGTACAGGAGACACCGTGCGCTCTACTGCGTAACACGGCGTCTGCCCGTACTCCCGCTCTCCACGGTTAGCCTGGGAAGTGGGCGCAGGTCTCCTACCTGCCCTTGGCCCACTACCTCTTATCCCCCCCCCCCCCCAAGAAATTTTTGGGTGGTACTCACGGGATTTTCGGGCTTCCGTGCTAGACGCGTCCCCTCATAACTCCGGTTCCCTTCTCCGGTTGCCTCTGCTCTCCTCAGTGCCTCCAGCTGTTCCTATGGGAGGCGATCCCTTCCAGCCAGGATCTCCTCCCATGTGTAGCAACCTTTACCGTCCAAAACATTGTCCCAAGTCCATTCCTCCTTCTTGCGCTGTCCCTTCCTCCGATTACACCGCTGCTTGATTCTGGATTGGTGGGTGGTTCTGTAACGGTTGTCCTCCTCCTCTTCAACCGAAAAGGAGGAGTAGTTATTGAACCAAGGCGCAGCGTTGTGAAATGACATATTTAATAAAGACACGACAAAACAACCAAGACAGAAAACGAACTATACTTGAAATAAACTCATAAAATAACAAAACGAATGTGTAGACAGACCTGAATTATACGAACTTACATAAAACACGAAGAACGCACGAACAGGGAAAATAGACTACACAAAAGAACGATGTACAAATAAACCGAACAGTCCCGTATGGTGCGACAAACACTGACACAGGAGACAACCACCCACAACGAACACTGTGAAACAACCTACCTAAATATGACTCTCAATTAGAGGAACGCCAAACACCTGCCTCTAATTAAGAGCCATACCAGGCAACCCTAAACCAACATAGAAACAGAAAACATAGAATGCCCACCCAAACTCACGTCCTGACCAACTAACACATACAACAAACTAACAGAAATAGGTCAGGAACGTGACAAACATCTTGTGAATCCAGCCAATATTTCCGATTTTTTTAAGTGTTTTACAGCGAAAACACAATATAGCGTTATATTAGCTTACCACAATAGCCAAACACACAAATGCATTTATTAGCAGCAAAAGGTAGCGATCGCAAAAACCAGCAAAATATATAAAATTAATCACTAACCTTGGACAACTTCATCAGATGACAGTCTTATAACATCAGGTTATACAATACACGTATGTTTTGTTCAAAAATGTGCATATTCAGAGCTGCAACCCGTGGTTATACATTGTGAAAATGTAGCATCAATTCACCAAATTGTCCGGAGCTATTTTGGACACTCACCTAATCTGACCAAAGAACTCATCATAAACTTTACTAAAAAATACATGTTGGACAGCAAATGAAAGATACACTAGTTCTTAATGCAACCGCCGTGTTAGATTTTTTAAAATAACTTTACCATAACAAACAGCTTACGTTATAGCGAGACAGCGCCCGCAAAAAGGGCGAATAATAGGACTCAACATTTTCCACAGATATATGAAATAACATCATAAATTGTTCTTACTTTTGCTGAGCTTCCATCAGAATCTTGTACAAGGAGTCCTAGGTCCAGAATAAATCGTTGTTTGGTTTTAGAATGCCCTTCTCTCCTGTCGAATTCGCTCCACAAGGCTAGCCAATGTTGATGACGTTCCCAATTTCTCTCGATGCAGAGAACGGAAAACTCGAAAAGTCCCATTAAACGTTGAATAAACTGATGAAACTCGGTTGAAAAAACCTACTTTATGATGTTTTTCTAATATCTATCAAATAAAAACAGAGCCGGAGATATTAGCCGTGTATACCGAACGCTTATCATAAGACAACATGGAGGCACTTCCCGCGCCTAGGTAGAGAAAGGAAATTCTGGTCACGTCATTCCAAGAGCTCTTGTTCGACCTCAGATCAAGCTAGACACCCCATTCCACCTTCCACTGCCTGTTGACATCTAGTGGAAGGCGTATGCAGTGCATGCATATCCATAAATATTAGGCAATTGAATAGGCAGGCCAGATTTTTCACTTCCTATCTGGAAGTTTGCGGCAAAATGAGTTCTGTTTTACTCACAGATATAATTCAAACAGTTTTAGAAACTTGAGAGTGTTTTCTATCCAATAGTAATAATAATATGCATATTGTACAATCTAGAATAGAGTACGAGGCCGTTTAAATTGGGCACGATTTTTTCCCAAAGTGAAAACAACGCCCCCTATTCACAAGAAGTTGCAATATGGCATGAGGGGGTGTGGTATATGGCCAATATACCACTGCTAAGGGCTGTTCTTTACACGACGCAACGTGGAGTGTCTGGATACAGCCCTTAGCCGTGGTATATTGGCCATATAACATAAACCTCTGATGTGCCTTATTGCTATTGTATACTGGTTACAAATGTAATTGGGGTGGTAGGTAGCCTAGTGGTTAGAGCGTTGGGCCAGTAACCGAAAGGTTGCTAGAACAAATCCCCAAGCTGACAAGGTAAAAATCTGTTGTTCTGCCCCTGAACAAGGTAGTTTACCCACTATTCCTAGGCTGTCATTGGAAACTAGAATTTGTTTTTAACTGACTTGCCTAGTTAAAATAAAATAAAAAATTAGTGCAGTAAAAATAAATTATTTGTCATACTGGTGGTATATGTCTGATAGACCATGGCTGTCAGCCAATCAGCATTCAGGGCTTGAACCACCCAGTTTATAATATGCTTTAAGACATGTGAACATTCAGATGTTTTCAGCTACAATTGTGGTCTGTACATCTCTCCCTAACTTGTAGGCTTACCCAGTATCGAAGGCTTGGCAATCTTTGAATATCATTAAACCTTTTGGTGCTTCACAGTTTGGATTGATTAATTGAGTGATTTTATTTGTCAGTAAAATAATACAGGGCAAAGATGATTTTTTTTTCACAATAAAGTCAGGGACTTATTTCCATTGTGGTCCTTATTTTTTTTAACATAAATACACATACAATTGCATAGATACAGACACATTACAGAGATACAGACACAAAAATGTTCTACTGTTCACACATTAGCCAGCTTTTGACATCCTTTTTAAAAGTGGTTATGGTTGGTAAGGCTTTGAGTTGCTGTGGTAGTTCAATCCAACAGCCCCGGTGTATAAAAATGTGTTCTTACCAGATAGACATTTATATTTAAAACAGCAAATATTAGAGTCTCTGGCTCTGGTATTATGCTGGTGGACATCTCTAACAAATTAAAAATAGTTGGATAGGTACCTGAGGGCTGAGTCAATCTTTTTCAACTTAAAATGCTCGACCTCCAGATGAGTATAAGGGGGGAGTTGAAGTACAATTCTTACAAGCTTGTTTTGACTGGTCTGTAGCTTATTCTTAGATGTGTTGGGCTGCTGATGAAACATGATCTGCAGGCATAATCAAAGTGACACTGGACTAGCGCACTTTCCAGAGAATTTAGGGTGTCTATACCTAGGTTTCCATCCAATTGGCGACAGATTTTCATGCGAATATTCAAAAATCTGCATAAAAACAATATGAGCATTTTCCAATAAGAGTTGTGTGTCCATCAAATTGACTTGTTGGAGATAAAAGTCTATGCGTAAATACATAGAAATTACTTTTGCGGCTAAATTCCCATGTACCGAATAAATAATCCAAGTTGAATGGGTTTCCAAAGCGTTTCCAACTCTAGGCCTACTGATGGTTTTGTCACAAAAAATCTTGTGTAGATATAGCAAATGAATATGCCCATCTGGTACAGTATTGGCAGGTGCGCTCTAAATCAAATCACATTTTATTTGTCACATGCGCCGAATACAACAGTGAAATGCTTACTTACAAGCCCTTAACCAACAATGCGGTTTTAAGGAAAATACAAAAACAAAAAAACAATAGCGAGGCTATATACAGGGGGTACCGTCAGTGGCGGATTTAGGTATAGGCGACATGGGCAGCCGCCCAGGGTACCCCCTGTAAATCCGCCACTGACGGTACCCCCTGTATATAGCCTCGCTATTGTTTTTTTGTTTTTGTATTTTCCTTAAAATCGCATCACCGGACACCCGCACAAAAAAAATCGTAATGGTGACGTTTGCGCGATCGGTTTTCTATCGCTCATTTGCACATCACGTTAATGATATCATGTCACTGTGTGGAACTGTGGGTCAATTAACCTTTTCGGAGTGGGCACCCTGATTCTAGTTTGTGAGCTAGGCAGGCTACTGCCTGGGAAGGTCTCCCAAGTACGAGATGGGGAGGGGGCGGGGGTAGGTTGACCTCAGGTCTCCCCACTGGAAGCCCGAGGTAGGGGGAGCGGGGGAATCTATCAAATAGCGCACCTCTAATTTTGTACAGTACTAATGCAATTAGGAAAATCAGTCACACTACGAAATGCTACCAAATAAACCACAATTCATTCATAATACTGTGAATGTATAGATTCACAGACATATTGTTGCATTGTTTTCTGGTTTGTGGGAAATCGTTAATAATATAAAAGCAGTCTGCACACCACCAAGGGGAATGGGCATTCGTCCAGGGAGCCATACAAGCTGGGTACGGGTACAGAGTCAATGTGCGGGGGCACCGGTTAGTCAAGGTAATTGAGGTAATATGTACATGTAGGTAGAGTTATTAAAGTGACTATGCATAGATAATAAACAGAGTGTAGCAGCAGCATAAAAGAGGGGAGCAATGCAAATAATCTGGGTAGCCATTTGATTAGATGTTTAGGAATCTCATGGCTTGGGGGTAGAAGCTGTTTAGAAGCCTCTTGGACCTAGACTTGGCACTCCGGTACCGCTTGCCGTGCGGTAGCAGAGAGAACAGTCTATGACTAGAGTGGCTGGAGTGTTTTACAATTTTTAGGTCCTTCCTCTGACACCGCCTGGTATAGAGGTCCTGGATGGCAGGAAGTTTGGCCCCAGTGATGTATTGGGCGTACGCACTACCCTCTGTAGTGCCTTACGGTTGGAGGCCGAGCAGTTGCCATACAGGGCAGTGATGCAACCCGTCAGGATTCTCTCAATGGTGCAGCTGTAGAACCTTTTGAGGATCTGAGGACCCATGCCAAATCTTTTCAGTCTCCTGAGGAGGAATAGGTTTTGTCGTGCCCTCTTCATGAAAGTCTTGGTGTGCTTGAATATGTTAGTTTGTTGGTGATGAGGACACCAAGGAACTTGAAGCTCTCAACCTGCTCCACTACAGCACCGTTGATGAGAATGGGAGCGTGCTCAGTCTTCCTTTTCCTCTAGTCCACAATCATTTCCTTAGTCTTGATTACGTTAAGGGAGAGGTTGTTTTCTTGGCACCACACGGCCAGGTCTCTGACCTCCCTATAGGCTGTCTCATCGTCGTGATCAGGCCTACCACCATTGGGTCATCGCAAACGTAATGATGGTGTTGGAGTCTTGCCTGGCCATGCAGTCGTGGGTGAACAGGAAGTACAGGAGGGGACTGAGCACGCACCCCTGGGGAGCTCCAGTGTTGAGGATCAGCGTGGCAGATGTGTTGTTACCTACCCTCACCACCTGGGGGCGGCCCGTCAGGAAGTCCAGGATCCAGTTGCAGAGGGAGGTGTTTAGTCCCAGGGTCCTTAGCTTAGTGATGAGCTTTCTGGGCACTATGGTGTTAAACCCTGAGCTGTAGTCAATGAATAGCATTCTCACATAGGTGTTCCTTTTGTCCAGATGTGAAAGGGCAGTGTGGAGTGCAATAGAGATTGCATCATCTGTGGATCTTTTGTGGTGGTATGCAAATTAGAGTGGGTTTCTGGGATAATGGTGTAGATGTGAGCCATGACCAGCCTTTCAAAGCCCTTCATGGCTACAGACGTGAGTGCTACGGGTCTGTACTCATTTAGGCAGATTACCATAGTGTTCTTGGGCACAGGGAGTATTGTGGTCTGCTTGAAACATGTTGATATTACAGACTATGACAGGGAGAGGTTGAAAATGTCAGTGAAGACACTTGCGAGTTGGTCAGTGCATGCTCGGAGTACACGTCCTGGGTTTCCGTCTGGCCCTGCGGCGTTGTGAATGTTGACCTGTTTAAAAGTCTTACTCACATCGGCTATGGAGAGCGTGATCACACAGTCGTCCGGAACAGCTGATGCTCTCATACATGTTTCAGTGTTACTTGCCTCAAAGCGAGCATAGAAGTATTTTCGCTCGTCTTGTAGGCTCGTGTCACTGGGCAGCTCTCGGCTGTGCTTCCCTTTGTAGTCTGTAATAGTGTGCAAGCCCTGCCACATCCGACAAGCATCGGATGTTTGTACAATTCAATTTTAGTCCTGTATTGACACTTTGCCTGTTTCATGGTTCGTCGGAGAGCATAACAGGATTTATTATAAGCTTCCGGGTTAGAGTCCCGCTCCTTGAAAATGGCAGCTCTACCCTTTAGCCCAGTGCGGATGTTGCCTGTAATCCATGGCTTCTGGTTGGGGTATGTACATACAGTCACTGTGGGGATGACGTCATCGATGCACTTATTGATGAAGCCAGTGACTGATATGGTGTACCCCTCAATACCATCGGAAGAATCCCGGAACATATTCCAGTCTGTGCTAGCAAAACAGTCCTGTAGTTTAGCATCTGCTTCATCTGATCACTTTTTTATTGACCGAGTCACTGGTGCTTCCTGCTTTAGTTTGTGCTTGTAAGCAGGTATCAGGAGGATAGGTTTATGGTCAGATTTGCCAAATGGAGGGAGAGATTTGTACGCATCTCTGTGTCTGGAGTAAAGGTGGTCTAGAGTTTTGTTCCCTCCGGTTGCCAACAGCTTGCAGATACAGTGCAGGTATAGCCTAATAAACTGCATGGCGTCGTGACAGTTTTTATCCTACATGTACTTTATTCACATATAAAGGTTGGATGGCAATCTGGTTAACGTCAAGCCATGTTGAAGTTGATGAAATTATATTTTGAATGAATGTGTGCATGCCTACAGGAGACATTTGAAGTAACCTAATCAGATTAAAAGATTGTGACTGGCTTTGTGTGCCTTTCTAGACATAATAAATTGTAGAGAGTAGACCCAAAACTGATCCAACTGGAAAGAAACATTCAAATCACAGGGATTTTGTGCAGTGTCGTTATTAAAAGGACATTTTCACTGCAGCCTAGAGTAGAATTTTGTACTCCCTTAAAAACAAAAAACATTTATTCATTGCATTGTGGTGTTTGGGTAGTCTAGGTAGGATATTTCTATAGTCCCTAAAACAAGATCCATATGGCAGCTTTTTGAGCTGCATGTCTCATGTCTTCACTGTTTTTTCATGTGCAACGATGAACCTCATTTCTCCTGCTGCCTATCAGTTATTTCTATTTGTTCTTGTGGATTCATATTGAAAATGTATCCAGCTTTGAATGCTTTTCTGTGTGGTAGTTAGCCTATTGCAGATCTGGGCAAATGATCCACCTACCACTGTCACTATGAATAGTGGAGGGCAGGATAGACCGTTAGACTATATTGACCTGTGGTATAGTAAAAGTTACCGCATGGAAAAGCGTAGGTGTAATGCCCCAGGGTGTAGTGGATGAGAAGTCAGGCGCAGGAAGCAGAGAGTTCAGGGTAGTGCTAATATTTTAATGCACCACAATGGTGAACATACGCCAACCCAAATAAATGCCCCAAACACGGGGGACTTAAACAGTCCAGCAAAAAAAAAAAAACATGGGAAAACCGTGACACACAGACGTGTACACATGTACATCGAAACAATCCCGCACAACCAGCAGGCGGGCCTGCTGGTAAATAAAGCCCAACCAATCAGCCTAAAACAAACACAGGTGAAACCAATAAACAGAAAAGGGGAAAAAAGGATCAGTGGCAGCTAGTAGGCCGGTGACGACGACCGCCGAGCACCACTCGAACAGGAAGGGGAGCCACCTTCGGTAGAAGTCGTGACAGTAGGTCATAAAGGAAGTACCAAAACACCTATATATTGCGGAGGAACATGCAAGCAGATGAGGACATGTGGCTAGGATGGAAGACATTATATAGTAAAACTTGCAGAAGAGCGAATGTAAAACAGGGAGAAAACACACTACCCTCCCTTGTGCCCAATAATATAAAAAAACACAACCCTTCCCAATAAAATTCTAACTGTCCCTTTTCTCAATTTGATTTTGAGATAAAATAAAAAAATACGTCTGCATTGGACCTTTTAAAGCATACTCATGACAAATTAACTATAAATATGTTTATTCCATATTCTATGCGTGTTTATGTATGATAAAATAGTCTGTTCACTAAATTTGGTCAGAATTGCTACTTGTACATTTGAAACCCAATACTGTATCTCTGGTACAGAAAGTCATATTCTTAAAAGGTAAAGTTCTCCTGGTTTAGTGGGGTCAAAGTTTTTTCAAAGGGTCTACATCATCAGAGAAGGGTCATTTGTGATGCTACAGACCACAAATCTAGCTGAAAACATCAGAATTGTCATATTTTTTGTATATTTGAATGTCTTAAAGCATAATAACTTCATGAAAAGTAACTATTAATGCACCCATTCCATAGTCTGTGTTTGTTTGATAATCTATTCCGTTTGTGTTGAGAATGTCAGGATTTTTGACCTAAATCTATTATCATTTCCATTATGCTAATATTCACCCATTTGACCTTTAACCCCTTGAATATTGCCTTGAAAATCAAAATGTAACTTGTTATCTGGCCTATATTTGTGTATCACCCTATCATTGTTTGATCTAGCATGGATGACAGCCTGTAACAAGCAAGCACTTTTTCCAAGTATGCTGGTATGCTATGTCCTGCTTCACGGTGATCTCTCATTAATGCTCCCTCATCCCCCTCTATCTATGGTGTGTTTTTACATGATTACATGAGCTTAGCATGTTGACACTAACAATTCATCTCTCCATGTTATTAATTGAACTAGTAAAAATAGAAGCACGATTACAAAAACAGAAATCCAATCAAATATGTTTCTTTAATGCCGGTCCACAGATAAGGTTAATTGTTCAATAATAACATACAACGCATATTTAGAATTAAATCCCTCTCACTGTTTCATGAAACAACCCCCTCAACAATGCTAATTAATAACACTATCTTCTCCCACATTGGATATATCCCCCTTAGCTTTCTCATCCCCTCTTCAATTAGATTTACCTCCATACTGCAATGTTAGTGTTTGGATTAGGTGGAATTACCCAGGAATGCTAATGTTTTAAATTCTCTTTAGCCTTTGACCCCCCGTGTATCAGCCGCTTGACACATGTTGTGTTGTGGGTTTATATGTTACTCAAAAATATACAGCAGATATTAGCAGGAGCTTCCCTGTTGGGTCAGAACCGTGATCAGTCTGTTCTTTATTCCGACTCAGAGCAGTGGAACGATCCCATCATTCTGGATATTCATTCCGAGTTCCGTCAGAGGATTTTTCTATCCCTGTATGGTGTCCTTTAGAATCTTGCTCGATGGGTATTAAAACCAAAGATGAGGGGGCAGAAGTGAGATGAGGATGTCTGGGAGAGGAGAAGATGAGAGACGAGATGAAAGGGAGGGGCCATCGTTCTCTACCTTCTCCGTCCTGTCCTACATGATTGGGCTTGATTCTCAAAAGATAGCTTTGTTAGAAAATGGGTCCACTTGGGGCCCATTGGGACCCAAGTTGAAACTTAAGTATCACATTCAACATTTTCCCAGAGCTGGTTGGTTCCTTGCGGGAGGAGAGTGACTGTGGAAATATATCTTCCCTGATACTCTCCCTGAGCGTCTTGCCTCCCCACCACACACTCTCCCTCGTTGTAATGAAGTGTAGTGTGGAAAGTGGCTCCCCTGTCTCCAAAACTTCCCACTCAGTCTCTCTCTCCATCCATCTGTCTGTCTCTCCATCTGTTATGGAGATTCATTTGTTTAAGGTAATGGTAAGATAATGACTAAATGATTAATACGTTCCAATTAATGTTAAGGCCATAACTAATAGTATTCCACCCTGTCACTGTATAATGCAGTAAAATGTGTTTGAATCATAAGACTAGAATTCTTATATGTATGTGCATAAAAAAGAGGAACTGTTACCAGACAAGAGACAGTGGCAGACAACTTGTGACAACTGTGAATCTGATAACAGGGAAGGAGGTCTTCCTACCCAGGGAGGGGAGAAACCTTGGGCTTGCAGTAGATTGTGTAATATATGGCAGGATATGATAAACAATATTGACAGTATTAGGAGAAGAGGAGGGACATTTATGACCAAATGTGAGGTATAAAAGGCTATGTGCATTGTATGATTTTCAGAGCTCTCGTAAATAAACATTCTGACTATTGTAAGCTGGGACTCTGTCTGTTTCATTCAACTAGAATCTTACAAATTCTGGGTTGCAGACTGAGTAGTTTAATTGAAGTTCAGTTTATGAACATTGAGAACAAAATTCTCTTAACACCATCTCACTCTCCATCTGTCTCTCTCCATCTCTTTGTCTGTCTGTCTATCTCCCTCCATCTGTCTGTTCTCCATCTCTCTCTCCATCTCTCTCTCCATCTCTTTGTCTGTCTGTCTATCTCCCACCATCTGTCTGTCTCTCCATCTCTCTTTCCATCTGTCTGTCTCTCCATCTCTTTGTCTGTCTGTCTGCATCTCTTTGTCTTTCTGTCTGTCTCTCCGTCTGTTTGTCTCTCCTTCTGTCTGTCTGTCTGTCTGTCTGTCTGTCTGTCTGTCTGTCTGTCTGTCTGTCTGTCTGTCTGTCTGTCTGTCTGTCTGTCTGTCTGTCTGTCTGTCTGTCTGTCTGTCTGTCTGTCTGTCTCTGTGTCTTTGTCTCTCTCCACCTCTCTGTGTGTCTCTCTGTCTCCTAGCTGGCAACCCTTAACTGAATCCAATATGCTTTCTGACGAGTCCGTCACTGCAGTATTTCAACACTCACTATTTGTGTATTTTTCTTTTTTCTATCCATTTTTCTTTCTCTCCCCTATGCTATGCCTCCAAACACCATATTTCCTTCTCCTTTTATTGCCATTCACTGTCACACTGATTTGCTAAACTGAATGTGACAGGCAGAGAATCTTGTTCATGCCTCTTATAAAAGCTATACATTTTGTTTCTCTCTCTCTGGTTTTCATGCATTTGTCTTGACCATGAGGTTGCTTCTTTTCTTAAGATGTTTTATTTTAGTTTGTCACAGGGAGATATGCAAATTGGAGCCCTTGAAAAGTAGGTCTCTTGTTTTTTGATAATCAGCTCCTGGTTACGTAAACAAGTGTGTATCGTTGCTTCCCAGCAGCTACTCTCAAGCTGCCTGACTTGTTTGAGCAACCTAACTCTCTGCCAATATGCTTTTCTCCTCATCTATATTTTAGTGTACAGAGAAAACAATACGCTCAATGAATGAATTAAAAGGGGACTCATTTTTGGTTTGTAGTCAACAATGGTTGGACCAGAAAGGTAGAGGCACTGTGCTTGATATGGTATATCTCTTTGCCCTGAAAAAGTGGGCTGCTTGAAAATTCTAAATCTTCTGTCCTATTTTCTTTTTGAGCTCTCTTCTTCTCTCTAACTCCTTCTCTCTACATAAAACATGTACTATAATTAGCCCAGTATATTTTGGTTCCTTCATTTAACAATGCTCTGCTACTATTCAAGCCCTGCACATCTGTCCTCTGTCGCTCTTATACATCAGATTCCTCTTACTTCCTCCTCCAGCCTGCCTTGTATTTCAAGCTGTTCACACAATCCTTAATGATGTCAGGAAACTGCAAGGTACGAGCTGACAAATAGTAATTTTTTTACTCATCTTATAGGGAGAAAAAGATGAGTGGAAAATGGATGCGATGCATGCATTTCAACATGTGGGTCCTCCATGTGACCAAGGGACCTATATGGTCATAAATAGCATGTTAATGGATCATTTTATCCCACTTCATGTAACAGGAAGGGAACCCAGATACGATCAGCTGACTAGTTTACCCTAGTCTTTCCTTCTTTTAGAGAGGTTCAGACTGTGAACATTAGATGAGTTCTACAGTACACTGTGGAACAGAGCAGTATAATAGAGAACTATGTTGAGTAGCAGTGAGACAGTGCTGTAGTGCTCTCTAAAGGCCATTCTGGAACAGGACATGACTTCTCTTACTTAGGATTTCTATACATTCTATACAAATTGCTTATATTTCCTGCTGCAAGTAGCCTAGCGATTAGAGCATTGGGCCAGTAGCCAAAAGGTTGCTGGTTCAAATACTTGAACCAACAAGGTGAAAAATCTGTTGATGTGTCCTTGAGCAAGGCACGTAGCCCTAATTTGCTCCAGGGGCGCTGTACTACCATGACTGACCCTGTAAAACAACACATTTCCCTGCACTTATCTGGTGTATGTGACAATAAAACACATATTTTTTGTATAGCCTGGAATCCACTCTGAATAATGGTGAAATTGAGCAATATTCAGTTTAGATTCCAGGCTGCTGAAATAAAACAAGTGTTTTTTTTTGCATTAATAATTGAATTAACTCAGGGAGTGAGTTGACTGAAGTTCAGTAATGTCATGCTAGAGGAGGATTCCTGCTAGAAGAGTGATGTAACAGACAATGAGACTAATGTTACCTGGTGCGGCAAGTAGCTTAGTGGTTAGAGCATTGGGCCTGTAGTAAAAGGTTGCTACATCAAATCCCCAAGCTGACAAAGTAAAAATCTGTAGTGCTTCCCCTGAACAAGGTGGTTAACCCACTGTTCCTAGGCCGTCATTTTAAATAAGAATTTGTTCTTAACTGACTTGCCTAGTTAAATAAAGGTCAAAATAAATAGAAAATGTAACAGACAACAACAGTGATGTAACAGACTTTTAGGATGCAGCCACTCAGCAGATAGTTTTGGAGATGAACCTATTGAAACATTGATGCCTGTCTTTCATTCTGGTTTTTCACAAGCACGGTTAAAGCCTCACAACCTACCTAAGTTTCGGCTCTGTGGGTAACTAGGCTGCGTCCCTAGGCTATTGGACAGAAGTGTTGGCTACTCTGTGGCTGACCCTGTGCTGTGTCCCCAGGCTATTGGACAGAAGTGTTGGCTACTCTGTGGCTAACCAGGCTGCTTCTCCAGGCTATCGGACAGAAGTGTGGGCTACTCTGTGGCTGACCCTGTGCTGTGTCCCCAGGCTATTGGACAGAAGTATTGGCTACTCTGTGGCTAACCAGGCTGCGTCTCTAGGCTATTGGACAAAAGTGTGGGCTACTCTGTGGCTGACCCTGTGCTGCGTCCAGTCTATCTTGTGGGAATCAAGAATAGCCTAACATAAGACAGCAGAAGATGCATCTTCATTTCACAATGGGCAATAAAGTGATGCTGCACGATAACTCCTCCTCAACATCATTAATTCATTGTCATGTTTTTTGGTGGAAACACTTCTGTGTCCTCTGTACTCCCAGGGATGGTCTCCCTCAAGCTCCACTTCACTTTAATAACAGCAAGAGAAAGGAACTATCTTTCTGTGTTGTGTTTAGTGGAAGTGCTTCACAGCTATTTTCCCATTTTTTATGGTGACGGTGAAACAAGCAGATTATTCTGTAGATAAATCCTTCTTTGTAAGTCTCATAGTATGCATGGCTCTGGATTGGAAATGCATCAAAATGTGAATACCGGTACGAATGTAAACATTAAAGCATGTAAATGCTGGTCACAGTGTTAAATAGCTACTGAGGTGAGTCATGTCAACAACTTCTCCATCTGACGAGGAGTGCCAGGGTTGGAGGAGTGGGAGCTGTGTGTGTGTGTCTGTGCTGTCAAAAGCAGACAGACACCCCCCTCCTCCAGTGCCATTCACAAGCCTGTTCTATTCTGAGCTACGATTACACACTGCTTCTTCACTGATTATGGAAAAATGTGGGTTGACAGGACATAGCCCAGGACATAGCCCAGCTGTGTACACTTTAGCAGCACAACGTGTGTATATGTGTGTGTGTGTGTGTGTGTGTGTGTGTGTATGTGTGTGTGTGTGTGTGTGTGTGTGTGTGTGTGTGTGTGTGTGTGTGTGTGTGTGTGTGTGTGTGTGTGTGTGTGTGTGTGTGTGTGTGTGTATGTACCCAGTTGGGCTATGTTTTGGGCTACTGTAGGTCCTGGGCTATGTTCTGGAGGTTGGTGGTACCTTAATTGGTGAGGACAGCTCATGGTAATGGCTGTAGCAGAATCACTGGAATGGTATCAAACACATCAAACACAATGGATTCAGGGGTTCAGGTATGATGGACCCCCTTGGTTGCAGACCTTTGTTAATCAAACTCTAAAGTTTGTGCATGTCCTTCTATGTATAAAGTTTGTAACAGTAACCAATAACCCATGTTCCTATGTGTGCTCCAATTTCCTCCAAGTATAGGAGTACTTGACAGAGGAGCTGCGAGCTGAGGGAGTGAGCCACCTTCCCCAGCCAGTGACCAGTGATGTCCAGAGCACATAGCGCTACAAAGTGTACACACAGGGAGGGGTCCTGTTCGTCACCAGACATATCCTAGTGGTGGACTTCCTCACTGACAGGATACCTGCACACTTCATTTTGGGTCAGTGTATAGCCTCAACCTTCCTCATGACTCTCAGTTCCATTACATTACACATAAGAGTCATTGGAAGAAGGCGTCTTCTGTATGGGGGCGTTTTGTTAAGAGCCCCGACACTCGGTCTTTATATTAACACACATCGCTTGCGGTGCGGTTTTGGAAGCATGAGGACCTTCTCTTTCATATCGGCGAGAAATAATTTTCAAAAAACAAAATGTTAAAATAATACACGTTTTTATAGGGTTCGTATACCCACACGGCAATATTTCCATGTTACAGTGCGTGTTTTTCAGAAGGCAGATGGAAGACAGAGAGGCAACCTGTTCTAATTAGCTATCTAACATGCTCCAAACACCTGTGCGTATTGGAAGATGGCCTCCAGAAACATTTTGTCACTCTAAAATACTGTTGTTGGCTGAAACTGTGATGAAGCCGGTTAAAACGGTCTTCACTGTATATTTTCTATTTGTGAAATGATTTGGATGTGATATGAAAGTGAAAGGCTTTATATTTCTAGAACTGTATTGCAATTGAGAATCGAGTCATGTTTAGATGGAGTATAGTTTCAGATTTTAATGTCACATGCACAGTGAAATGCCTTTCTTGCAAGCTCTAAACCCATCAATGCAATAATCAATAACAATGTAATACCAAAAATAATATAAGGTAGAACAAAAACACACAATCAATCTTTTAAAGAAATAAGAACATGAGAAAGTAAGAAGCGATATACAGGGTCAGATCCAATACCAAATTTACAATGTGCAGGGATATTGGAGTGATGGAGGTAGATATGTATAGGGGTAAGGTGACTAGACATCAGGGTATATGATAAACAGATTAGCAGCTACGTAGAGGAAGATTGTATGTGTGTGCATGTGTGTAGTCAGTATAAATGTGTGTGTTGGAGTATCAGTGTGCGTGAGTGTGTAGAGTCTTGTGAGTGTGTAGAGTCTTGTGAGTGTGTAGAGTCCTGTGAGTGTGTAGAGTCCTGTGAGTGTGTAGAGTCTTGTGAGTGTGTATAGTCCTGTGAGTGTGTATAGTCCCGTGAGTGTGTAGAGTCTTGTGAGTGTGTATAGTCCTGTGAGTGTGTAGAGTCCTGTGAGTGTGTAGAGTCTTGTGAGTGTCTATAGTCCTGTGAGTGTATAGAGTCCTGTGAGTGGGTAGAGTCCTGTGAGTGTGTAGAGTCCTGTGAGTGTGTAGAGTCCTGTGAGCATGCATAAGTCCTGAGATTTGGCGGTTTTGGCTGCCAGAGCAAGTCTATCTGAAAATAACATGTAAGGGCCTTGGACCTTAAAGAGTAACGGCAGGCTCCTTAAGAGTACATCTCGGGCTAAATCTAAGCTAAACATCGTTTACATCGTTTTCACATACCAGTTATGTTTTATCACTGCGGATCATGGTACCAATCGCTCCTGGATACGAATAAGACGGGGATGTTTGACAACAATGCCCTAAGCTGTAGCTTCTCAAAAAAATACTCATATTGCTCTCTCTGTGAGAGCACTCTCCTTTCTCTCTCTGTGTAAATACTATCCTTTCTGTCTCTGTGAGCACTCTCCTTTCTCTCTCTGTGTAAGCACTCTCCTTTCTGTCTCTGTGTGAGCACTCTCCTTTCTCTCTCTGTGTAAGCACTCTCCTTTCTCTCTCTGTGAGCATTCTCCTTTCTTTCTCTGTGTGAGCACTCTCCTTTCTCTCTTTGTGTAAGCACTCTCATTTCTCTCTCTGTGTAAGCACTATCCTTTCTCTCTGTGTAAGCACTCTCCTTTCTCTCTCTGTGTGAGCACTCTCCTTTCTCTCTCTGTGTGAGCACTCTCCTTTCTCTCTTTGTGTAAGCACTCTCCTTTCTCTCTCTGTGTAAGCACTATCCTTTCTCTCTCTGTGTGAGCATTCTCCTTTCTCTCTCTGGGTGAGCACTCTCCTTTCTCTCTCTGTGTAAGTACTATCCTTTCTGTCTCCGTGTGAGCACTCTCCTTTCTCTCTCTGTGTGAGCATTCTCCTTTCTCTCTCTGTGTGAGCACTCTCCTTTCTCTCTTTGTGTAAGCACTCTCCTTTCTCTCTCTGTGTAAGCACTATCCTTTCTCTCTCTGTGTGAGCATTCTCCTTTCTCTCTCTGTGTGAGCACTCTCCTTTCTCTCTCTGTGTAAGTACTATCCGTTCTGTCTCCGTGTGAGCACTCTCCTTTCCCTCTCTGTGTGAGCATTCTCCTTTCTCTCTCTGTGTGAGCACTCTCCTTTCTCTCTTTGTGTAAGCACTCTCCTTTCTCTCTCTGTGTAAGCACTATCCTTTCTCTCTCTGTGTGAGCATTCTCCTTTCTCTCTCTGTGTGAGCACTCTCCTTTCTCTCTCTGTGTAAGCACTCTCCTTTCTCTCTTTGTGTAAGCACTCTCCTTTCTCTCTCTGTGTAAGCACTCTCCTTTCTCTCTCTGTGTAAGCACTATCCTTTCTGTCTCTGTGTAAGCACTCTCCTTTCTCTCTCTGTATAAGCACTCTCCTTTCTCTCTCCGTGTAAGCACTCTCCTTTCTCTTTCTGTGTGAGAACTCTCCTTTCTCTCTCTGTGTAAGCACTCTCATTTCTCTCTCTGTTTGAGCACTATCCTTTCTCTCTGTGTAAGCACTCTCCTTTCTCTCTTTGTGTGAGCACAGGCCCATAAGGTCATTTCTTTCTTTTTTTCTTTCTTTGTACTCTCTCTCTCTGGTTCCAGGCATCCGTGAGCTCTGTTTTGGACAGACACAAGCCAGAGGTAGTGGATGTGTGTCTGACCCTGGCTGTGAGGGCCATCCAGAGCTCTGGACATCATGAACGCCTGTCTGAAGGAGCTGAAGTGATACAACCCCACAATGGTGACAGGAGGAGCTCTCCCTGGAGAACAGCCTTGTGAATGCCTTCAAAAAGGTCAGACTTTTTAGTTACTTAGGAATTAAGTATCAATACCTTCACGCAGTTCAGCAATAGCCATTGCATACATAACACTATTCAATATGATTGTAAATGTAGTGTTCTTTAGATTAGCCTTAGTGATATAAAAATACAACTGCAAGCTGCTTGTCTCCAGTGATCTCCACACTTTACACCAAGGTATCCACTGTACTCTATTGACCACTTACAGACTTTCTCTCATATTCTTGCTTGTTGTACCTGTTTGACCCCCAGACCATCCGTCACTACCTGGACCTTGTGTGGCACCAGCTGGGAGTCAAAACCAAGTCTCTGGTCCAGGACCTGATGATCCTACGTACTCTGCTGCTGTACCTCATCCACTATGACTGTGTCACCTTCCTCAGCCTCCTCGAGTCACTCCGCTCCAGCCAGAAAACTTTGGAAGTAACTGGTAAGAAGTTGGAAGAACTGTCCTTGGAGAGTGAGATAATAGTAATATTCATTTTACATGATCTTGTCGATTACATATTTGGTTTTCAGATGAAGTCTCTCATGAAGCATTTCCTTCTCCTCTGTCAGGGTGTACTTCCTGATTTATGGCGGCTCCACAGAGGAACAGAGGAACTTGACTGGTCTTGCTAAAGAGAAACAAGCCTTCGAACACCTCATCAGGTCAGACATCTGCTGCATTACATTATGACCATCCTATAGTTTCCATACCATGTGTTGGTTTGTGAATAGAGCAGACAGACTGGGTGTCTGTGTGTGTGAATACAGGGAGAAGGCCACTATTTTGGTTCCTGTGGAGAAAGGGAAGAGAAGACACCAACCTGGATCTGCTCAGGAGTCAGGAGTCAGCAGTCAGGAGCCTGCTAACACTACCACCAACACATGCTAAGCAGGTAAGTGATGTGATGACAGGCCATACGACTTCCTGCTTCAGATGCCATGGCTCAATGCTAAGAACTACAAGGCTCTGGTTAAACACGAAGATAGCCTGGCACACCTAGCCAAACTGAGCCAGGAGAAGCTAGCACTGATTCTGGAGCATGCTGGCAATGGAAAGTTGTTCTATGACTTCCTGTATAATACTGTGGATTTCCCTGCCCCTGCACAGAAATGTAAGCACTCATACACTTAAAAGGAACTTAGGCGGACATGTAATCAGCTATGCTCTGGTTTCACATTCATAGAGACTATGGAATGAACTGTGTCTTGTGTGTGTGGACTGAACTCAATTATATTCTGTCATTGTACGTGTTTCTGAATTGACTATTTTTGCAATCCAACTTTGACTTTGTAAATCTTTGAATATGTAAATGTATGTTTTGCTTACACGGGCTGAATTATTTTTAGGTACCAAAGGCTTCATACTGTCGTGCTGCTGTTGGATTTGGTACTTGCGGTACTGCAGTGAAAAACTGCTGACACAGGGAAGTCAGTGAGCAGGACATTTTTTCAAAGTTTATTTGTTGTGTGTACAAGATACACCAGGTGTAAAAACAGTCAAGGAAAATGTGTACTTACAAGCGCTTTGTTAACAATGCAGTGTTCAAATACTAGGTTTTATAATGATGAATGAATTGTCTGATAATGTTGGTAACAAAAATATATATATAAAAAAGTTTGAAACTGTTTGTCAACTAGACTAGAGCTTTATTGAAAGATTTGAGGGTTAAACAATAGCTCTAGATGAGGCCTCATCGTTTGGTCTTATCTCTTGCAAAACATTTTTGTCAGAAAGTGCTTAATGGTTTTGAATTCTTTGTATTCTCGGAGCTATTTATAGATTCAGAGATAAAATTGTTTATTTATGTTCCGTGCTATCCGGGATCTTTGGGACGTATCTACCCCATTGAAGTTTAAATATTAATTGGTAGGGACGACCCAAGGACACCGGATAGCACTGATAATTTCTTTATACATTTATTTGGAGTGTAGAATGTTTTGCTGTCGAAATTGAAGACTCAAGAGCGCCCTCTGTGTCTCCTTGAATGCAAGTGAGGCAACGCAAAGCTTCTGCTTGACTATTCCTTTTACGTCACCAACTTAATCGGAACATATCAGCAGGAGCCATTTTATTCAGCGAATCAAAACTTCGACCCCCTTAAAAAGACAGAAGACATTCTCCTCAACATCAATGGCAGTGTGTCCTACTGCAAGGCGAAGGAATTGGGTAAGGTCTTGGAACTGCGCAGGGCAGTCTTGTTTTTAACGTGCTATCAGAACTAGCAGCATGGCTAGCTGATTAACGTTAATGTGTGCAATTGTTGTTGATGCGGTCATGTTATGTGCAGAATACACCAATACTAGACTATGTTTAACTGATTTAAATTACAAGATTACAGATTTGTCCATATTTTATCACCCCCGTTTAATCGGTTTGCCAGCTATCTTGCCTGTCAGATAACCGCAGACCTGCCAACTACAGTGACACTGTCTCTGTGTAGCCTAGGCTGCCGATTGTGCAGATCTAGCGCAGTTTAAGCTAGTGTGTGATGCTAACTAGTTTCTCACAAACGAAAACCAATGTATCGCAGTTAACAACTGTAGTGCCTGCTAGTGAAATGAACTCGAGGTTTTTATTGTGTTGTCTCTAGACCAGGGTTTCCAACCCTCTCCTAGGCCCTCACAGACATTTCGCATTTTTAAATTGATCCTAAACTGGCACACCTGGTTCAATTAGTCAATTCATCATCAAGCGACAGGTAGAATGTACTGTGGGGTGGCGGATCAAATTATATATATTTTTTTGCTTTGGGGAAGGTTGTGCTTATTTATTGGGCATAGGGGAGTGAAGTGCCGGTTTATGTTCGCCCTTTTGCAGGGTTTTACTACACTGAACAAAAAATGTAAACGCAACAGGTAAAAGTGTTGGTCCCATGTTTCATGAACTGAAATAAAAGATCCCAGACATTTTCCATACACACAAAAAGCTTATTCTCTCATTTTATGCACACATTTGTTTATATCCCTGTTAATGAGCATTTCTCCTTTGACAAGATAATCCATCCACCTGACAGGTGTGGCATATCAATAAATTGATTACACAGCATGATCATTACACAGGTGTAGCTTGTGTTGGGGACAATAAAAGACCACTAAAATTTGTGGTGTTGTCACAACACGATGCCATATTGACTTTTTCCACATTTTGTTACAGCCTTATTCTAAATTGTATTAAATTACTTTTTTCCCCCTCGTCAATCTACACGCAATACCCCATAATGACAAAGCGAAAACAGGTTTAGACTTTCGCAAATGTATTATAAGTAGTCAGACCCTTTGCAATGTGGCTTGAAATTGAACTCAGGTGCATCCTGTTTCCATTGATCATCCTTGAGATGTTTCTACAACTTGATTAGAGTCCACCTGTGGTAAATTCAGTTGATTGGACATGATTTGGAAAGGCACACACCTGTTTTGGAAAGGCACACACCTGACAGTGCATGTCAGAACAAAAACCAAGTCATGAGGTCGAAGGAATTGTCCGTAGAGCCCCGAGACACAGATCTGGGGATTTCTGCAGCATTGAAGGTCGCCAAGAACACATTGACTGCCATCATTCTTAAATGGAAGTTTGGAGTCACCAAGACTTCTCAGAGCTGGTCGACCCCGCCCAAACTGAGTAATGAACATAATAAATGGCTCTCTATCCACCGGATGTGTACCAAACTCACTAAAAGTGGCAGTAATAAAGCCCCTTGAAAAAGCCAAACCTTGACCCAGAAAATATAAAAAACTATCGGCCTATATCAAATCTACCATTCCTCTCAAAGTTTTTTGAAAAAGCTGTTGCGCAGCAACTCACTGCCTTCCTGAAGACAAACAATGTATACGAAATGCTTCAGTCTGGTTTTAGACCCCATCATAGCACTGAGACTGCACTTGTGAAGGTGGTAAATGACCCGTTAATGGCGTCAGACCGAGGCTCTGCATCTGTCCTCGTGCTCCTAGACCTTAGTGCTGCCTTTGATACCATCGATCACCACATTCTTTTGGAGAGATTGGAAACCCAAATTGGTCTACACGGACAAGTTCTGGCCTGGTTTAGATCTTACCTGTCGGAAAGATATCAGTTTGTCCTCTGACAAATCAACTGTACATTTCGTTGTTGCTTAAGGTTCCGTTTTAGGACCACTATTGTTTTCACTATTTCACTATTGTTTTCACTATTTTACCTCTTGGGGATGTCATTCGAAAACATAATGTTAACTTTCACTGCTATGCGGATGACACACAGCTGTTCATTTCAATGAAACATGGTGAAGCCCCAAAATTGCCCTCGCTAGAAGCCTGTGTTTCAGACATAAGGAAGTGGATGGCTGAAAACTTTCTACTTTTAAACTCGGACAAAACAGAGATGCTTGTTCTAGGTCCCAAGAAACAAAGAGATCTTCTGTTGAATCTGACAATTCATCTTGATGGTTGTAAAGTCGTTTCAAATAAAACTGTGAAGGACCTCGGTGTTACTCTGGACCCTGATCTCTCTTTTGACGAACATATCAAGACTGTTTCAAGGACAGCTTTTTTCCATCTACGTAACATTGCAAAAATCAGAAACTTTCTGTCCAAAAATTATGCAGAAAAATTAATCCATGCTTTTGTTACTTCTAGGTTAGACTACTGCAATGCTCTACTTTCCGGCTACCCGGATAAAGCACTAAATAAACTTCAGTTAGTGCTAAATACGGCTGCTAGAATCCTGACTAGAACCACAAAAAATGATCATATTACTCCAGTGCTAGCCTCCCTACACTGGCTTCCTGTTAAGGCAAGGCCTGATTTCAAGGTTTTACTGCTAACCTACAAAGCATTACATGGGCTTGCTCCTACCTATCTCTCCGATTTGGTTTTGCCGTACATACCTACACGTACGCTACGGTCACAAGACGCAGGCCTCCTAATTGTCCCTAGAATTTCTAAGCAAACAGCTGGAGGCAGGGCTTTCTCCTATAGAGCTCCATTTTTATGTGAAATGGTCTGCCTACCCATGTGAAAGACGCAGACTCGGTCTCAACTTTTAAGTCTTTACTGAAGACTCATCTCTTCAGTGGGTCATATGATTGAGTGTAGTCTGGCCCAGGAGTGTGAAGGTGAACGGAAAGGCTCTGGAGCAACGAACCGCCCTTGCTGTCTCTGCCTGGCCGGTTCCCCTCTCTCCACTGGGGTTCTCTGCCTCTAACCCAATTACAGGGGCTGAGTCACTGGCTTACTGGTGCTCTTTCATGCCGTCCCTAGGAGGGGTGTGTCACTTGAGTGGGTTTAGTCACTGACGTGATCTTCCTGTCTGGGTTGGCGTCCCCCCCTTGGGTTGTGCCGTGGCGGAGATCTTTGTGGGCTATACTCTGCCTTCTCTCAGGATGGTAAGTTGGTGGTTGAAGTTATCCCTCTAGTGGTGTGGGGGCTGTGCTTTGGCAAGGTGGGTGGGGTTATATCCTTCCTGTTTGGCCCTGTCCGGGGGTATCATCGGATGGGGCCACAGTGTCTCCTGACCCCTCCTGTCTCAGCCTCCAGTATTTATGCTGCAGTAGTTTATGTGTCGGGGGGCTAGGGTCAGTTTGTTATATCTGGAGTACTTCTCCTGTCTTATCCGGTGTCCTGTTTGAATTTAAGTATGCCCTCTCTAATTCTCTCTTTCTTTCTCTCTCTGAGGACCTGAGCCCTAGGATCATGCCTCAGGACTACCTGGCATGATGACTCCTTGCTGTCCCCAGTCCACCTGGCCATGCTGCTGCTCCAGTTTCAACTGTTCTGCCTGCGGCTATGGAACCCTGACCTGTTCACCGGACGTGCTACCTGTCCCAGACCTGCTGTTTTCAACTCTCTAGAGACCACAGAAGCGGTAGAGATACTCTTAATGATCGGCTATGAAAAGCCAACTGACATTTACTCCTGAGGTGCTGACTTGCTGCACCCTCGACAACTACTGTGATTATTATTATTTGACCATGCTGGTCATTTATGAACATTTGAACATCTTGGCCATGTTCTGTTATAATCTCCAGCCGGCACAGCCAGAAGAGGACTGGCCATCCCTCATAGCCTGGTTCCTCTCTAGGTTTCTTCCCAGGTTTTGGCCTTTCTAGGGAGTTTTTCCTAGCCACTGTGCTTCTACACCTGCATTGCTTGCTGTTTGGGGTTTTAGGCTGGGTTTCTGTACAGCACTTTGAGATATCAGCTGATGTACGAAGGGCTATATAAATAGATTTGATTTGATTTTGATAATCGTGGGGAGAAGGGCCTTGGTCAGGGAGGTGACCAAGAACCCGAAGGTCACTCTGACAGAGCTCTAGAGGTCCTTTGTGGAGATGGTTGTCCTTCTGGAAGTTTCTCCCATCTCTGCAGCACTCTACAAATCAGGCCTTTATGATAGAGCTCTGATGAAACCAAGATTGAACTCTTTGGCCTGAATGCCAAGTGTCACGTCTGGAGGAAACCTGGCACCATCTCTACGGTGAGGCATGGTGATGGCAGCATCATGCTGTGGGGATGTTTTTCAGTGGCAGGGACTGGGAGACAGGATCGAGGGAAAGATGAACAGTGCAAAGTACATAGAGATCCTTGATGCAAACCTGGTCCAGCCCGGACTCGAATCCAATTGAATGTCTCTGGAGAGACCTGAAAATGGCTGTGCAACGACACCCTACATCCAAGCTGACAGCGCTTGAGAGGATCTGCAGAGAAGAATGGGAGAAACTCCCCAAATACAGGTGTGCCAAGCTTGTAGTGCTTATTTCCAAGATGGCATAGCAGTCGGACGTCTGTTTTGTCTTGTCCCGTCCCATGTATATATCGCTTTCTTCTTATATATTTTTAATCTCAATTTCCATCTACGGACTGAACATACTCTCCTGCAACCCACCTCACCCAATGTGGTACTGATCTGCTATTTTTTTTATACTTTAGAACCGGAATCCCCATCAGAAGCAAGCCAGCTAACTAGCTAATAGTCAGTTAGCCACTGCTAGCGGTCATCACTGTTAACTCGGACATCAGCCAGCCAGCCTCAGCCCGGTCAATTCCTGCCAGTCTGGACAGCGCGATATCCATTCAAAAGATATCGGACAGCTTTTTCTCTACCACATCTCCGGATTCCTACCTCAAGCTCTCAACCTTTTACACACCGGATCATCGCAGCTAGCTAGCTTCTATCCGAGTGGCTACTCCTGGCTAACGTCTCTGTCCCGAAGCAAGCGCCAGTTAGCCTGGAGCTATCCTCGAGCTAGGCCCATCTCCCAGCTAGCCAAAGAGGTCATCAACCAATTCTTGGGCTACAATACCTCTTTTGCCAATTGGCCTGGACTCTTTACTGCCAACACGGCGCCCCGACGATCCATCACGACTGGTCTGCCGACTTAACTGTCCAAGGGGGTTTCAACAGGCTCTTGGCTCTCTCCGTTGCGATGTCCCCCGGAGGCCCATCTGCTAGCCTGCTTGCCCCGGCCCGCTAGTTGTCTGAACCACCGTGTCTCCAGCACGCCTAACTACTCACTGTACCCTATGAATATTCGGCTACACATGCCTCTCCCTAATGTCAATATGCCTTGTCTATTGCTGTTTTGGTTAGTGATTTGTCGTATTTCACTGTGGAAAATGCCTGTATCGCAAGAATCGAGGTTCTGTTATGTTGTAACGTTTTACAAATGCAGCATCTCACTGTCTCTTCTCTGTCAGCCCAATGTCGAATCATGCCCCAATTGCGTGCCAACACGTGCACAGAGGTTATCCACCAATCACAACCCTAGTCAGCCTCTCACAAATTAGTAACCACTATTAGTAACCACTTCTCCGGAGTAACCACTCCGGAGAAGTGTAACGGCGGTAAGAGTTCCACCAAAATGGAAAGTGAGGAAACCAGCTCAAATCAAGTCAAACTTTATTGGTCACATACACATGGTTAGCAGATGTTAATGCGAGTGTAGCGAAATGCTTGCAGCTCAGCCTCTCGTGAGGATGAAATCACCCCCAAAAAGGGCAGCAATGTTTTTTCAGTAATATGAAAGTGGTTCAGGTTTAAGTGGTCTGATGTTCAGCAAACGAATGTCTTGTGCAAAATGTGCCGAAAGAATTGCTACGAAAAGCAGCAGCACAACCAACCTCTTCCATCACCTGCAACTGAAACAAGCGGTGGAATGGGAGGAATGCGTGAGACTACGCAACGCCAATTCCAGTCGCCGATTCCCAAAACGTCTGCTAAAAGACAAACTACCAGAGCCGCATCCTTTTCAAACGTAATCCCTTATGACAAGAGAAGTTTGAGGTGGAAGGAGATAACGGATGCAGTGACCTATTACATAGCGAAAGATATGGTCCCAACCTTTACAGTAGAAAAGCCAGGCTTTAAAAAGCTGTTAGGTACAGTTGACCACAAATATCAGCTGCCAAGACGCAAGTATTTCACGGAGGAAGCCCTGCCGCGATTATACACTGCTACCTGCAAAAGAGTCGCAGAGAAGCTGGCTAGTGTTTTCTTATTTTTCCACAACAGCCGATCTATGGTCGAGCAGAATGGCAGGGCCATACCTAAGTTTGACAGTCCACTACATAAATGAAGACTGGAAATTGCTAAATGTCTGCCTCCAGACGTCTTACTTCCCCAATGATCATACGGGTGAAGTAATAGCTCAGGGTCTCAATGACTCTCTGGTATCGTGGAAGATGAGTGAAGACCGACAGTTGTGCATGACAACTGACAGCAGGAGCAACATGATAAAAGCATTGCGCTTGAACAACTGGACCCGCCTGCAGTGCTTTGGGCACAGGCTTCACCTCACCATCGGTAAGTGTGATGTTGGATAATTAAAGTGCATTCAAAAAAGTTATGTTCAGGCCAGCTGTAGGCTAATGTGTTAGTAGTTGTGTCATTCTTCCAATCTAATAGCAAATAACCATAGGCTGTTTTAATTAATTAACAAATTAACTAAATTAATACATTTTCAATCAAAAGGATTATTTAAATTTCATATTCAAACAGCTAGTGGTCAAACATTCCCAAACAATAGAATAGACGTGTGTGTGTTTTGTGTTTTTCATTTGTTTTTCACAAATAGGCCTCGAGGCCTTGTATATTTTTTATTTTAACACAAATTCAATTAAGAATTATTTCTTGGCCTTTTTAAAAATTTGTTTAGAGAAAAACAAGAAATTGATATATATATATCATGAATCATCCAAACCTAAAAATGTAGATATTACTTTTAGGCCATAACGCCCAGCCCTACCTTGAGTCATACTAAATCTCTACTCCGACTATTAACACTAGAAAAGCTGGGCATCTAGCAATCCAGCTCTGAGACAATGCATTCTAACAGTAATAAATACATTTAATATATGCTATTTAGGGTTTAATACCGGTGACCGGTATCCCAGGACTTCTTGACCAAGCTCCTTAATAATGATGGTCCAGTGAACCAATAATATAGTCTACCAGTTTGCCACACTAAAGTAAAGTACTAAATATGCACGTGGGAATAGCTGCATGAAATGGACATATCCACTTTCTGACTTCATTCATACATTAGACCAGTCATCACAATGCTAGTAGCCTACCATATTTGGCCTACTCAACCTTAATGTCCTCAATAGAAACCATCACTTAATTGCATAATTTCTATAAATTGCATTGATGACTATCATGTGTAGGCTAGGCTATATATGCGACCTCTCGACTGAAGGCAATCTCCATTTCATGTTCACAATTCTCCAAACTAGCTTTGTGGACTTGGCAGAGGCTCCAAACTGCAGCTACTTACTCACTGTTAACAAAATGGCTGGTACATTGAGTCTACAAACACGCTTGAGGAAATAGACATTTACAACATTGTTCCATGATATTACTATAACGAAAGCGAGTGCACTGGTTTGACCTAGTCCGATTGGCAGGGATTTGATCAACCACGGCGCTACCCATGGTTCTGAGTCTCCGCTACTAGGTTTATTTGCTTGTCTGTTCAGGGGAGATGTTTCCTGTGACAGTCACCACAATAAGCAGGTTCAGAAAGTCAAAACAGCCACAACCTTCTGAAATCCCCCTGATAGCCAGATAAAAGGGGTGAGAAAAGGGCCAACAAGCTGCCTGACATCTTTCAGTCAAAGGTCATCTAAAACAAATGTCATTTTCACTAGGCTGTACGCTAATAACCACATTTTAGTCCTACATTTAGGCTACATCAATGAAATAGTGTGGTGACTTTGACAGAACATTGACTTGATTTTAAATTGTGACAAATAAAACAAGCACTTTAGATTCCTGTTCATATTCATCAATTTACAGTGGTATGATCATGTCAGATTGTTTTTGATGGCATTATATGCTTTTTAAATAGCATTTCCATTTTAGTTGTGAACTCCAGGATTTTACCGATATGGTTGCATTTTTTTCTGGAAGGAAAATGTGTCGATTTTTGGGACATTTTTAAAACCTGATGCTGTTAAAAAGAATAATTTGGTTGTGTTTATGAAGATTTTAGGTAGGCCTACCATTACAATAGCAAAAAAAGTAAATTCATTACTGTAGGCTACATTTAAAAATGAAAAACCACAACATCACAATTCAAGTGTTATGCACTATCACAAAGAAATACGTTCATATTTTAAGGCAGGTCTTTAGAAAACAATAAAAAATGAATTGTATTTCAAAAGAACAGAATCTCATATTTTAGTTGTATTAAGTTACTAGTCTGTGCTTAGAGCCTATGGCTATGCTGCCGCAAGTGCTCACATGTAGAACGCATCGAATAGCGACTGGAATATTCTACAAAAAAGCGATTTTGAAATGGGGCCCATGCCTTCATTTGAAGTTGTTTGGCAAATGTACACTACAGTTCAAAAGTTCGATGTCACTTAGAAATGTCCTTGTTTTTGAAAGAAAAGCATGTGTGTTTTTTTGTCCATTTTTTAAAATAACATCACATTGATCAGAAATACAGTGTAGACATTGATAATGTTGTAAATGACTATTGCAGCTGAAAACACCTTTCTTTAAAAAAAATGTTTTGTCCAGTGTCTGTGCCCATCTTAATCTTTTCTTTTTATTGGCCAGTTTAAGATATGGCTTTTTTTTGCAACTCTGCCTAGAAGGCCAGCATCCTGGAGTCGCCTCTTCACTGTTGACGTTGAGACTGATGTTTTGTGGGTACTATTTAATGGATGCATTTACATTTCTGATATTTATTCTGCACTGTCTGTTGCAGATCATTATTCACCCATGTCATCCTATAATAATGTATTCAGGAAAACTTAAAGCGATCCGAGCGGCTATTCCTCACGCACCTAGGACCCATAATGCTTCAATAGCCTAAATATTTAACTTTTAAAATGTATTACCTTTTTATGTGTGGCATAAACACAACCAGTCACAATGTTTTCATCTGATTAGGCTACTTAAAAAATATCCTTTAGCCTACCTGCGCACGTTCGTCCAAAATATAATTCCAGCATCCAAACTTGTGGAGTTGAAAATGAAAATCATTATACTGAAGTGCCCAACATCAGGCACTTTATTGATTGTGGTGCATTGGCACAGCAACCTGTTGATGGAAAATGCGTTGCATACATTTTATATTATTATAAATATAGCATCAATGTTGAAAAATGTATTTCCACCTAGCTGATCATTGTCTGCAGCCGGCTCTGCTCGTAATGTAGGTCTATTGAAACCGTCAGGGAGAGCTGTTAGCTCGTCCGTGATGGTCAGTGAACCCTCAACCTTCTGGTCGGTAGCCCTGCGTCGGACAGAGGTACAGCGCATTTGGAAAGTATTCTGACCCCTTGAACTTTTACACATTTTGTTACATTACAGCCTCATTCTAAAATAATCCATAATCACAAAGCAAAAACAGGATTTTAAAAATGTTAGCAAATTTATAAGAAATTAAAAAAAACTGAACTCTACTCAGTACTTTTTTGAAGCAACTTTGGCAGCGATTACAGCCTCGAGTCTTGACGCTACAAGCTTGGCACACCTGTATTTGGGGAGTTTCTGCGGATCCTCTCAAGCTCTGTCAGGTTGGATGGGGAGTGCTGCTGCACAGCTATTTTCAGTTCTCTCCAGAGATGTTCGATCGGGTTCAAGTCTGGGCTTTGGCTGGGCCACTCCAGGACATTCAGAGACTTGTCCCAGAGCCTCTCCTGCGTTTTCTTGGTTGTGTGCTTAGGGTCGTTGTCCTTCTGGAAGGTTCTCACATCTCCACAGAGGAACTCTGGAGCTCTGTCAGAGTGACCATCGAGTTCTTCGTCTCCTCCCTGACCAAGGACCTTCACCCTCCCATTGCTCAGGTGGACAGCTCAAGGAAGAGTCTTGGTGGTTCCAAACTTTTTCCATTTAAGAAAGATGGAGACTACTGTTCTTGGGGACCTTCAATGCTGCAGAAATGTTTTGGGACCCTTCCCCAGATCTGTGCCTTGACACAATCCTGTCTCGAAGCTCTACGGACAATTCCTTTGACCTCATTGCTTGGTTTCTGCTCTGTGGGACCTTATATAGACAGGTGTGTGCCTTTCCAAATCATGTTCAATTAATTGAATTTACCGGAGGTTATTGAAACATCTCAAGGATGATCAATGGAAACAGGATGCACCTGAGCTCAATTTTGAGTCTATTGCGAAGGGTCTGACTACTTACGTTTTTTCTGTTTTAAATGTACAAAAAATTATACAAACCCGTTTTTCCACTTTGTCATTATGGGATATTGTGTGTAGATTTGAGGAAAACAACTTAAAATATATATATATTTTAGAATAAGGCTGTGAAGGGGTCTGAATACTTTCCGAATGCACTGTCACTCACTGAGGTCAACTTAGGTCTCAGTCATACATGAGTGAATAAGGATGATAGAACCAGACCCTTGGGATGCATGCTTGAGATGACTAACACCACAGAGACAGCCAAAGAAGATACTTGACAGATCAAAGAAGGTAGAGATGAAAGTGAGATGAGTGAAGTGGTTCTGCCTGCGACACATCAAACAGGTCACTGGATGATGACACACACGCACACACATACACACATACACACGTGTCACCTGACAACAGTCTTGTTAGAAATAGGATAAGCTAGATTTGAGATTTTACATAATACTTCGTCAGAGCCTGAGGAAGCTAATATGGTTAGGAAAACAATAGTGAATTGTTTTTGCATAATGTGTTGTGATGATGATCTATTTAGCCAAACTTTTTAAAGCTCCTCTCCTCATCCCAAAAATGTGTCCTGCAATTTAGATTTTGAATGGCCATTTATCTCATTAAAACTTCTTCAGGACTGGTGGGTCCCCTGCGGGATGGTTGAGGTAATGTAGGCTAATGCGATTTAGCATGAGGTTGTAGGTAACAAGAACATTTCCCAGGACATAGACATCGGATATTGGCAGAAAACTTACATTCTTGTTAATCTAACTGCTCTGTCCAATTTACAGTAGCTATTACAGTGAAATAATACCATGCTATTGTTTGAGGAGAGTGCAAAGTTTTGAACATGAAAAAGTTATTAATAAACAAATTAGGCACATTTGGGCAGTCTTGATGATACAAATGTTTGAACAGAAATGCAATGGTTAATTGGATCAGCCTAAAACCTTGCACACTGATGCCATCTAGTGGCCATATCTAAATTGCACCTGTGCTGGATAAATACATTATGGCCTTTCTCTTGCATTTCAAAGATGATGGTACAAAAAAACGTTTGGTTTTTTCTTTGTATTATCTTTTACCAGATCTAATGTGTTATATTCTCCTACATTCCTTTAATTTCCACAAACTTCAAAGTGTTTCCTTTCAAATGGTACCAAAAAAATGCATATCCTTGCTTCAGGGCCTGAGCTACAGGCAGTTAGATTTGGGAATGTCATTTTATGTCAACACAGACTGCTGTGTTTATTATGGAGGGAAGCGGTTATCAGATGTTGATTTCTTAGTCCTGGCAAAACAGGTTCTGCACCAATCATCCGATTCTAACCTCCACATCAGTAATCTGAACCACCCAGCCCTCGTCACGTACGAGGGTAGGTTTGTTGGGACATGGCCTCATGGGTCACGGACGAGGGTAGGTTTGTTGGGACATGGCCTCATGGGTCACGGACGAGGGTAGGTTTGTTGTGACATGGCCTCATGGGTCACAGACGAGGGTAGGTTTGTTGGGCCTACCTGTCTCTCGAAAATAGAAGTGCCACTAACAACAGCCACTGTCAAGGCAAAAGCCTAGCTTGTTTGCTCTTAAAAAAATTGCTTCAAGTAGGAGCGTGATTACTGCTTTGGATTGGATTGAATAGATTTTTTAAAAATGCTGCAGCTGTATGGCAGGAAACAGCCAATCTGGCCAGCTGGCTGAGGGAGTGGAGCCAAACCGAGCAGACCCTGACTATAGTGAACTCTATGACATAAGCCATAATAACGTCAGCTGGCATTGGCTTTGTCTCCGGTCATTTTTGTTGGCCTATTTACATCACAGAGAAGCCAACTGCAGTAGCTTGGATTGGGAATGAGAGTCAATACTGTCCACAGCACAATATACTGTGACTGGGCTGTGACTTGATGCAAAGGGACTGGATATATTTCTGGGTATTTACCCTGACTGTTCAGAGGAGAGAGGACTGGGTATTTACCCTTCCTGAACAGAGGGGAGAGGACTGGGTATTTACCCTGAATGAACAGAGGGGAGAGGACTGGGTAAGAGGGGAGACTGAACGGAGGGGAGAGGACTGGGTATTTACCCTGACTGAACAGCGGGGAGAGGACTGGGTATTTACCCTGATTGAACAGAGGGGAGAGGACTGGGTATTTACCCTGACTGAACAGAGGAGAGAGGACTGGGTATTTACCCTGACTGAACAGAGGGGAGAGGACTGGGTATTTACCCTGACTGAACAGAGGGGAGAGGACTGGGTATTTACCCTGACTGAACGGAGGGGAGAGGACTGGGTATTTACCCTGACTGAACAGAGGGGAGAGGACTGGGTATTTACCCTGACTGAACAGAGGAGAGAGGACTGGGTATTTACCCTTCCTGAACAGAGGGGAGAGGACTGGGTATTTACCCTTCCTGAGAGGAGAGGACTGGGCAGTTACCCTGACTGAACAGAGGAGAGAGGACTGGGTATTTACCCTGACTGAACAGTGGGGAGAGGACTGGGTATTTACCCTGACTGAACAGAGGGGAGAGGACTGGGTATTTACCCTGACTGAACAGAGGAGAGAGGACTGGGTATTTACCCTGACTGAACAGAGGGGAGAGGACTGGGTATTTACCCTGACTGAACAGAGGGGAGAGGACTGGGTAGGAGGGGAGACTGAACGGAGGGGAGAGGACTGGGTATTTACCCTGACTGAACAGATGGGACAGGACTGGGTATTTACCCTGACTGAACAGAGGGGAGAGGACTGGGTATTTACCCTGACTGAACAGAGGGGAGAGGACTGGGTATTTACCCTGACTGAACAGAGGGGAGAGGACTGGGTATTTACCCTGACTGAACAGAGGGGAGAGGACTGGGTATTTACCCTGACTGAACAGCGGGGAGAGGACTGGGTATTTACCCTGACTGAACAGCGGGGAGAGGACTGGGTATTTACCCTGACTGAACAGAGGGGAGAGGACTGGGTATTTACCCCGACTGAACGGAGGGGAGAGGACTGGGTATTGACTTATGTGTTTTTAGATACTTAGCTGATCTATGACCTCCTCTGTGTAATGAGGAAGGGGCAGTGTGTGTGTGTGTGTTTGCTGTGTGTTTGCTGTGCTCTTGACATACAGGCCTGTCATATTGTTTCTTTGAGTATTCTGGAGAACTATGGTTTTGTTAACTAAGGCTGTAGAGATTGTGATATTATGCGATATTACAATATATTATTTGCTAAGTTATGTTAACTGTTAGGCCATATGTCTCCATCCTGCGTCTGTATGCCCATAGTTGGTGATATGGACCTGATCGTTCCTTTACGGTAATCTGTTTTACACACCCTCATGCATTATCATGACAGTACACTTAAACCATTCTTGACTTTGCACCCAACAACCTTCAGCCTTGTGAAAACACAAAACAACAGTATTTTAAAGCTGAATTGTAAACACCAAACACATTTCTATACACGCTATGCCTATAATCTCCATAGCCATCTACCATTAGGCATAGCTAGGTTTCGTGTGGGTTTCCCTTTGATGAACACATGGTACTCGTTGTTAATTTCTGTAGCAGAGTAGAACAGCATACACGCAAGGCCTGCCTGACCATCTGCAGGCGGGTAGGACCACGGTTGACATTTACCACAGTGTCTAGTCATGCATGACGTTTGTTTTCTCTCTGCGAGAACCAGGTACATCCCTCTGTTTTGAATGTAAACAAACCTGTTGACCTCAATCTACAGTGGTCGCTGTGGTCAGTCACCAACTGTGCTCCTGCAGTGCAAAAGGTTTTGTGCATGCTTACTGTTTTGTTACAGCCCAACACTAAAACACCTCCTGATTCAATGATCACCAATACCTTGAGTTGAGTCAGGTGTTTTAGCATGACTTGCGCACACACACTCTGTCCAGGCTTGTTGCCATTGGCAACCTATGATTTGAGGAGAGTGCACTAGAAACTCTGTAGCTTAGAAACTGAGTCCTGCAGTGTTTTTGTGTCTTGAACTGGTTGGTGCTGCTGTCACAGGGTTGCCCTTCCGTGAAAATCCCCTCGTGTCTGAGAGCTTTTCCCGCTATCGTTTTTCCTTCTCTCTCTCTTCTCACCTCCGGAACATCCCATCGCCACAGAGACCACAACCTGTTGTTGCTATAGCAACCGCCGCTTGCCGCCACAGCACAGTCCCTGTGTTTCCTTGCATAGCCTTCCTTAAGCCTCTGTTTTTGGCCCCATATAGCCTACAGTGTTCATGATTTTCTGATTGATACAAATCTTACGAAGGTTTGTGGTAAAGATCTTCAACATATTCAGATTTGCGCAGAAGGCTTTCTTTGTTCTCATTGAGCGTTAGCGTTAGTTGTAGTTCGTTTCTGAATTACATTTTAAATGATCTCTGTCTTCTCTCCCCAGGTCTGTCTCCATGGCTTAGTGTCCTGTACCAGCTGGACCCAGATAGAAGTCTCTCTTCCTCTCCTCCTTCAGCCCTTCTTCCAGTGGTGGTAAGGAATAGCATTATGACATAACGTTGCCGTAATAAATGGAACTAAATTGACATTGTGACTTGGCAATATTTTTACTAGATAATTATTTAAAAGCTTGTCAAGACTCCTCTTAGGCTATATAAGAACCTTTATCTGAACTGTGTCTGTATAACTGTATTCCGTTGTCTAGCAAGTAGTAAAGTTAACAACCCATGGTAGAAAATTCCCCTACTACCATTCAAATAGAACGATTACATCTACCTACATGATGAGTTGGTTCCATTGATATCAAGCCTAAGTCGGATATGAATGGCCAACTACTTGAATCTGGAGGATAGGTTTGTTTTCCTCCCCATGTGTTTCATGGACTCATTCGTGTTTCTTTTTTTTTTTTTTCACCCCTTTTTTTCTCCACAATTTCGTGGTATCCAATTCTTAGTAGTTACAGTCTTGTCTCATCGTTGCAACTCCCGCACGGACTCGGGAGAGGCGAAGGTCGAGAGCCATGCGTCCTCTGAAACACAACCCAACCAAGCCGCACTGCTTCTTGACACAATGCACATCCAATCCGGAAGCCAGCCGCACCAATGTGTCGGAGGAAACACTGTACACCTTGCGACCTGGTCAGCGTGCACTGCGCCCAGCACAGGAGTTGCTAGTGCGCGATGAGACAAGGATTTCCCTGCCGGCCAAACGCTCCCTAACCCGGACGACGCTGGGCCAATTGTGCGCCACCCCATGGGCCTCACGGTCCCGGCCGGCTGCGACAGAGCCTGGGCTCGAACCCAGAATCTCTGGTGGCACAGCTAGCACTGTGATGCAGTGCCTTAAACCACTGCGTCACCCGGGAGGCCCTCATTCGTGTTTCTTACTAAAAGAAACAGAAGTTCAAGTGAGAACTAGGAGCTGAATCTGACACTCAACAGCCTTTTTTGAAATGTTCTTCCTCAAACTCAAAACCAGCTGTGGGCTGCACTCACTCCTCCCTGTATGGCACCACACTGGAACGTTCACAATTTGTTCTATTGTAGAATAGGCACAATTCTCTATGGAGGAAGACGTAATGTGGTGTTGGGGATCATGTCAGCTCTTCATTAAATTGATCTGATTCTTCTACAGTCAGAACATTGCACCCCGTGACCCTAATATGTTTCCAGTCCCCCTGCACCTGCCCCGGTGACATAACACCTTGAATAACCAGGGCCCCAGTATAGAGTAACATTTAATTTGAACTGAACTGTGTTTTAACTGGCTCCGGTGGTGAGTTTGACTACCTCTTACAGTTTGGCTGAGGAGAGGTGGAAGACGAGTGCTGACGAACCAGATTATATGAATGATCTTGTCTGTTGGATATCAGTGTGACGTCAACTTACCAACATTACGACCAGGAATACGACTTTCCCGACGAGGATCCATTGTTCACACCACCACCCAGGACATTGGATCTGATTCCAGAGGCCGACACAAAACAATGTCGCTGCAGAAGAGGTAGACGGAGCGGCCTCCTGGTCAAACTTCGAAGGCGTGCACACCACCCACCGCTTCCAAGTATATTACTCGCTAATGTCTAGCCTCTAGATAGCAAGTTAGATGAAATTAGGGCAAGGGTTGCCTTCCAGAGAGATATCCGGGATTGTAACATTCTCTGTTTCACGGAAACATGGCTCTCTCGGGATATGTTGTCGGAGTCTGTACAGCCACCGGGATTCTTTATGCGTCATGCCGACAGAAATAAACATCTCTCTGGGAAGAAGGGCGGGGGTGTATGCTTCATGATTAACGACTCATGGTGTAATTGTAACAACATACAGGAACTCAAGTCCTTTTGTTCATCTGAACAAGAATTCCTTAAAATCAAATGCCGACCATATTATCTCCCCAGAGAATTCTCGTCGGTTATTATCACAGCTGTGTATATCCCTCCTCAAGCCGATACCACGACGGCCCTCAAGGAACTTCACTGGACTCAATGCAAACTGGAAACCATATATCCAGAGACTGCATTTATTGTAGCTGGGGATTTTAATAAAGCAAAATTGAGAACAAGGCTACCTACATTCTATCAGCGTATTGATTGTAGCACTCGTGCGGGTAATACACTGGATCACTGCTGCTCTAACTTCTGGTCTGACCAATCGGAATCCATGCTTCAAGATTGTTTTGATCACGCGGACTGGGAAATGTTCTGGGCAGCCTCAGAGAATAACATCGATTTATACGCTGACTCAGTGAGCGAGTTTATAAGGAAGTGCATTGGCGATGTTGTACCCACTGTGACTATTAAAACCTACCCTAACCAGAAACCGTGGAGAGATGGTGCAAAACTGAAAGCGGTAACCATTGCATTTAACCATGGAAAGATGACTGGGAATATGGCAGAATATAGACGGTGTAGTTATTTCCTCCGCAAGGCAATCAAACAAGCAAAATGTCGGTATAGGGACAAAGTGGAGTCGCAATTCAACGGTTCAGACACGATACGTATGTGGCAGAGTCTACAGGCAATTACAAACTACAAAAAGAAAACCAGCCACGTCACAGACACCAACGTCTTGCTTCCAGACAAACTAAACACCTTCTTTGCCCGCTTTGAGGAAAGTACAGTGCCACCGACGTGGACCGCTACCAAGGACTGCGGGCCCCCCCTCTCCTTCTCCGTAGCCGACTTGAGTAAGACATTTAAACGTGTTAACCCTCGCAAGGCTACTGGCCCAGACGGCATCACTAGCTGCGGCTGCGTTGACCAGCTGGCTGGTGTGTTTACGGACAAATTCAATCTCTCCCAGTCTGCTGTCCCCACATGCTTCAAGATGGCCACCGTTGTTCCTGTATCCAAGAAGGCGAAGATAACTGAATAAATGACTATCGCCCCGTAGCACTCACTTCTTTCATCATGAAGTGCTTTGAGAGACTAGTCAAGGATCATATCACCTCCACCTTACCTGCCACCGTAGACCCACTTTGATTTGCATACCGCCCCAATAGGTCCACAGATGATGCAATCACCTGCACACTGCCCTATCCCACCTGGACAAGAGGAATACCTATGTAAGAATGCTGTTCATCGACTACAGCTCAGCATTAAACACCATAGTACTATCCAAAGCTTATCATTAAGCTTGAGGCCTTGGGTCTCAACCCCGCCCGGTGCAATTGGGTCCAAGACTTTCTGACGGGCCGCCACCAGGTGGTGAAGGTAGGAAACATCTCCACTTCGCTGATCCTCAACACTGGGGTCCCACAAGGGTGTGCGCTCAGCCCCCTCCTGTACTCCCTGTTCACCCATGACTGCGTGGCCATGCACGCTTCCAACTCAATCATCAAGTTTGCAGACGACACGACAGCAGTGGTAGGCTTGATTACCAACAATGACGAGGCAGCCTACAGGGAGGAGGTGAGGGCACTCGGAGTGTTCTGGCAGGAAAACAACCTCTCATTCAACATCAACAAAACAAAGGAGATGATTGTGGACTTCAGGATACCGCAGTGGGAGCACCCCCCTATCGACAGGACAGCAGTGGAGAAGTTGTAAGTTCCTCACCGTACACATCACTGACAAACTGAAATGGTCCACCCACACAGACAGTGTGATGAAGAAGGCGCAACAGTGCCTCAAATTTAAAAAATTTGACAAGCCAAAAACCCTAAAAAGTTCTACAGGTGCACAATTGATAGCATCCTGTTGGGCTGTATCACCGCCTGGTACGGAAACTGCACCGCCCACAACCGTAAGGCTCTTCAGAGGGTGGTGCCGTCTGCACAATGCATCACCGGGGGTGAACTACCTGCTTTCCAGGACACCTACAGCACCCAATATCACAAGAAGGCCAATAAGATCATCAATAACAACAACCACCTGAGCCACTGGCTGTTCACTCCGCTATCATCCAGAAGGCGAGGTCAGTACAGGTGTATCAAAGCTGGGGCCGAGAGACTAGAAAAACAGCTTCTATCTCAAGGCCATCAGGCTGTTAAACAGCCATCACTGACACAGAGAGGCTGTTGCCAATTTAATAATATTTACATATCTTGCATTACTCATCTCATGTGTATATACTGTATTCTATACCATCTATTGCATCTTGCCTAAGCTTCTCGGTTATCGCTCATCCATATATTTATATGTACATATTCTTATTCCATCCCTTTACTTAGATTCATGTGTATCAGGTAGTTGTTGTGGAATTGTTAGATATTACTGCACTGTCGGAACTAGAAGCACAAGCATTTCGCTACACTCGCATTAACATCTGCTAACCATGTGTATGTGACCAATAAAATTTGAGTGTAGTGCAGTGTGTGTGACTGTGCATATTAGACGTACTTGTGGGGATACCTTTTGGTCAGCACATATGATTTAAAACAGGGTTGGGGAACTGTGATGGGGTGGGGGGCACAAACAAACAGAACTCATCATGAGGGGCCGCAGTGGCTCCACTGACTCTTGTGTGGGTGAGACTGCTGGGTCTCTTAGCAACAGTGGCTACGTTCAAGTCACTACTGTGGATCAATCTTCCTGCTTATTTTTTTCAGGCACTGAGCAAATTTTTGTTCTTGTGAGCGAAATGTTTTGTGCAACTTCCGGTGAGCATTCACAGTGAACACTGAGGCTGTACCCTTAGTTTCAGACAGTAGTCAATAGGCCATTGTGGCTATTTTAGCATAATGAAGGCCTACCAACAAAACCAATGGAGCAAATCCCATAACATTTTCACATGGAAATAGCTTTTGATGCAGGCCTACATTGCTCAAGACTTTTAAAAACGTTTTTACATTATGAAGGGCTTGACATTAATTCATGATTTTTTTACTTGGATTTTTTACATGGGCAAATTAGGTGACTAAATTGCATTGCGTTGTATTGTGTCGTATGATGTAATCCCAGACTCAATCTTGCAAAGTTAGTTGTGTTTTGGTTTGTTGCATTGAAAAGGGATTGATATCATGTTGATTAGATCACAGAAGAAACGTTGATCTATATAGTGCAAACTAATGGGGTGAACTCAGTGAAGTTCAGCCTCTTGCGTCTGCGCGGCCTGGCATTACTTCTGGAGGAGGTGCACGGCCTGGCATTACTTCTGGAGGAGGTGCACGGCCTGGCATTACTTCTGGAGGAGGTGCACGGCCTGGCATTACTTCTGGAGGAGGTGCACGGCCTGGCATTACTTCTGGAGGAGGTGCACGGCTGCGCATTACTTCTGGAGGAGGTGCACGGCCTGGCATTACTTCTGGAGGAGGTGCACGGCCTGGCATTACTTCTGGAGGAGGTGCACGGCCTGGCATTACTTCTGGGGGAGGTGCACGGCCTGGCATTACTTCTGGAGGAGGTGCACGGCTGCGCATTACTTCTGGAGGAGGTGCACGGCCTGGCATTACTTCTGGAGGAGGTGCACGGCCTGGCATTACTTCTGGAGGAGGTGCACGGCCTGGCATTACTTCTGGGGGAGGTGCGCAACATCCGCAGAGTACGACCCTGCCTCACACAGGAAGCGGCGCAGGTCCTAATCCAGGCACTTGTCATCTCCCGTCTGGATTACTGCAACTCGCTGTTGGCTGGGCTCCCTGCCTGTGCCATTAAACCCCTACAACTCATCCAGAACGCCGCAGCCCGTCTGGTGTTCAACCTTCCCAAGTTCTCTCACGTCACCCCGCTCCTCCGCTCTCTCCACTGGCTTCCAGTTGAAGCTCGCATCCACTACAAGACCATGGTGCTTGCCTACGGAGCTGTGAGGGGAACGGCACCTCAGTACCTTCAGGCTCTGATCAGGACCTACACCCAAACAAGGGCACTGCGTTCATCCACCTCTGGCCTGCTCGCCTCCCTACCACTGAGGAAGTACAGATCCCGCTCAGCCCAGTCAAAGCTGTTCGCTGCTCTGGCACCCCAATGGTGGAACAAACTCCCTCACGACGCCAGGACAGCGGAGTCAATCACCACCTTCCGGAGACACCTGAAACCCCACCTCTTTAAGGAATACCTAGGATAGGATAAAGCAATCCTTCTGACCCCCCCCCCCCCCCTTAAAAGATTTAGAGGCACTATTGTAAAGTGGCTGTTCCACTGGATGTCATAAGGTGAATGCACCAATTTGTAAGTCGCTCTGGAAGAGAGCGTCTGCTAAATGACTTAAATGTAAATGTGCGCGGCCTGTCATTACTTCTGGAGGAGGTGCACGGCTGCGCATTACTTCTGGAGAAGGTGCACGGCTGCGCATTACTTCTGGAGGAGGTGCACGGCCTGGCATTACTTCTGGGGGAGGTGCACGGCTGTGCATTACTTCTGGGGGAGGTGCGCGGCCTGGCATTACTTCTGGAGGAGGTGCACGGCTGTGCATTACTTCTGGGGGAGGTGCGCGGCCTGGCATTACTTCTGGAGGAGGTGCGCGGCCTGGCATTACTTCTGGAGGAGGTGCGCGGCCTGGCATTACTTCTGGAGGAGGTGCGCGGCCTGGCATTACTTCTGGGGGAGGTGCGCGGCCTGGCATTACTTCTGGAGGAGGTGCGCGGCCTGGCATTACTTCTGGGGGAGGTGCGCGGCCTGGCATTACTTCTGGAGGAGGTGCGCGGCCTGGCATTACTTCTGGAGGAGGTGCGCGGCCTGGCATTACTTCTGGGGGAGGTGCGCGGCCTGGCATTACTTCTGGAGGAGGTGCGCGGCCTGGCATTACTTCTGGGGGAGGTGCGCGGCCTGGCATTACTTCTGGGGGAGGTGCGCGGCCTGGCATTACTTCTGGAGGAGGTGCGCGGCCTGGCATTACTTCTGGAGGAGGTGCGCGGCCTGGCATTACTTCTGGAGGAGGTGCGCGGCCTGGCATTACTTCTGGAGGAGGTGCGCGGCCTGGCATTACTTCTGGGGGAGGTGCGCGGCCTGGCATTACTTCTGGAGGAGGTGCGCGGCCTGGCATTACTTCTGGGGGAGGTGCGCGGCCTGGCATTACTTCTGGAGGAGGTGCGCGGCCTGGCATTACTTCTGGAGGAGGTGCGCGGCCTGGCATTACTTCTGGGGGAGGTGCGCGGCCTGGCATTACTTCTGGAGGAGGTGCGCGGCCTGGCATTACTTCTGGGGGAGGTGCGCGGCCTGGCATTACTTCTGGGGGAGGTGCGCGGCCTGGCATTACTTCTGGAGGAGGTGCGCGGCCTGGCATTACTTCTGGAGGAGGTGCGCGGCCTGGCATTACTTCTGGAGGAGGTGCGCGGCCTGGCATTACTTCTGGAGGAGGTGCGCGGCCTGGCATTACTTCTGGGGGAGGTGCGCGGCCTGGCATTACTTCTGGAGGAGGTGCACGGCTGTGCATTACTTCTGGGGGAGGTGCGCGGCCTGGCATTACTTCTGGAGGAGGTGCGCGGCCTGGCATTACTTCTGGAGGAGGTGCGCGGCCTGGCATTACTTCTGGAGGAGGTGCGCGGCCTGGCATTACTTCTGGGGGAGGTGCGCGGCCTGGCATTACTTCTGGAGGAGGTGCGCGGCCTGGCATTACTTCTGGGGGAGGTGCGCGGCCTGGCATTACTTCTGGAGGAGGTGCGCGGCCTGGCATTACTTCTGGAGGAGGTGCGCGGCCTGGCATTACTTCTGGGGGAGGTGCGCGGCCTGGCATTACTTCTGGAGGAGGTGCGCGGCCTGGCATTACTTCTGGGGGAGGTGCGCGGCCTGGCATTACTTCTGGGGGAGGTGCGCGGCCTGGCATTACTTCTGGGGGAGGTGCGCGGCCTGGCATTACTTCTGGAGGAGGTGCGCGGCCTGGCATTACTACTGGAGGAGGTGCGCGGCCTGGCATTACTTCTGGAGGAGGTGCGCGGCCTGGCATTACTTCTGGGGGAGGTGCGCGGCCGCGCATTACTTCTGGGGGAGGTGCGCGGCCGCGCATTACTTCTGGAGGAGGTGCGCGGCCTGGCATTACTTCTGGGGGAGGTGCGCGGCCTGGCATTACTTCTGGAGGAGGTGCGCGGCCTGGCATTACTTCTGGAGGAGGTGCGCGGCCTGGCATTACTTCTGGAGGAGGTGCGCGGCCTGGCATTACTTCTGGGGGAGGTGCGCGGCCGCGCATTACTTCTGGGGGAGGTGCACGGCCGCGCATTACTTCTGGGGGAGGTGCACGGCCGCGCATTACTTCTGGGGGAGGTGCACGGCCGCGCATTACTTCTGGGGGAGGTGCACGGCCGCGCATTACTTCGGGAGGAGGTGCACGGCCTGGCATTACTTCTGGAGGAGGTGCACGGCCTGGCATTACTTCTGGGGGAGGTGCACGGCTGTGCATTACTTCTGGGGGAGGTGCGCGGCCTGGCATTACTTCTGGAGGAGGTGCGCGGCCTGGCATTACTTCTGGAGTAGGTGCGCGGCCTGGCATTACTTCTGGGGGAGGTGCGCGGCCTGGCATTACTTCTGGGGGAGGTGCGCGGCCTGGCATTACTTCTGGGGGAGGTGCACGGCCGCGCATTACTTCTGGAGGAGGTGCACGGCCTGGCATTACTTCTGGGGGAGGTGCGCGGCCTGGCATTACTTCTGGAGGAGGTGCGCGGCCTGGCATTACTTCTGGAGGAGGTGCGCGGCCTGGCATTATTTCTGGAGGAGGTGCACGGCCTGGCATTACTTCTGGGGGAGGTGCACGGCCTGGCATTACTTCTGGAGGAGGTGCGCGGCCTGGCATTACTTCTGGAGGAGGTGCGCGGCCTGGCATTACTTCTGGGGGAGGTGCGCGGCCTGGCATTACTTCTGGAGGAGGTGCACGGCCTGGCATTACTTCTGGAGGAGGTGCGCGGCCTGGCATTACTTCTGGAGGAGGTGCGCGGCCTGGCATTACTTCTGGAGGAGGTGCGCGGCTTGGCATTACTTCTGGAGGAGGTGCGCGGCTTGGCATTACTTCTGGAGGAGGTGCACGGCCTGGCATTACTTCTGGAGGAGGTGCGCGGCCTGGCATTACTTCTGGAGGAGGTGCGCGGCCTGGCATTACTTCTGGGGGAGGTGCGCGGCCTGGCATTACTTCTGGAGGAGGTGCGCGGCCTGGCATTACTTCTGGAGGAGGTGCGCGGCCTGGCATTACTTCTGGAGGAGGTGCGCGGCTTGGCATTACTTCTGGAGGAGGTGTGCGGCCGCGCACTCAGCTTACAGGGAACATTTGCTCTAGACCATGTATGATCATGTTTACTATTATCCAGCAGATGTAAACAATAAAGATATTCAAATTATTTAAATGATTGCACTGAAGGAACTGACTGCAAAGGAATGAAGAGAGACATTTTTCTATCCATGTAGAGGATCAACAAGCCTCGAGATTCACAGAAAACCCCAGATATGGTCAGCAGTATGGTGTTGGTTACAGATAACTTTTGTTTTCAAAACAACCAAAAAAATGGAGTGTGAGAGTCCATGTATAGCCATGTACCCCACTTTACCGATACGCTCGTAAAATCTTTGTCCTTTAAGTTGGTACATTGGTTGGTATGTTGGTGCTGGTTCTGAGTCCAGAGGCGAGGCAGAGAAAGGATGTTGCTGCATAGTGCCATGCCAATACCAACATGTCAGGGTTGTTCCACTTAGCTGTAGATGGATGTGGTTTGAAATGGCTGAATGGAGCTGATGGTGGAACGGGAGCCATCCGTCATACACTGGTTATGAGGTTATTGGGAGCTATGGTTACCCAACTGTTTGTTTTGCTCCCCCTAAAGCAGTTCCATTCCCACTGTTTCAAACCACCATGACGTGATTTCCAGATTATAAGGCAGTAGGGGAACTCTGGATTTGATGCATTCAGCTTCTTTCTTATTATGACTGTTGTTTAAAACAATTATTTCACTCACACACATGCATCACTAGCTCCTAAATGAATAACATGGGTAGAGAGCTCTTCCAGATGGTAGATTCTATATTAGACCTTCCCTACCACCACGCCCAGTAGGTTGAAGAGTCATACCATTGATGCCAACCTGGTAATCATGTTGAGTTGAGAAGAACACTGTTATCCCAGGGCATGTTGTAACATTCTTCACTGATTTTAAAATGCAGTAGTAAAAGTTGATTCAGCCTTTTTCATCGCTTCCCTGTTCTTTGTGTCTTGTTCAAATAAACCTGGATCCTCTTCTCTCTTCCCATGCAGATATCACGTGACATCACCGTGGGACGATAACTGCTCCTGCTGGTTGCCAGGGAGACTCCTGACTCCCAGCCCCCCTGTGGAGATGGAGCACCAGGGGCTGCTCGGAGCAGAGGGGGATTGTGGGATGTTGGGTCTGCTGGTGCCCAGTCCCCAGAGTGAGGCGGTTACCCATGAGCTGGAGGAGCTGTCCCTACAGCCCAGTAACAACCTGCCCCCCCTCAATGAACGTAAGAATGGTGAGTGGGGAGGAAAGACACACACATACACACACACACACACACACACACACACACACACACACACACACACACACACACACACACACACACACACAGTGAAACAGACTCAGTGGTTATAGTCAGTCATTATAAGGAATCGGCTGTCTAGCATGCATTGCAGGCTAACCATTACTCACACAGCCCAGTTGTTGTTCTGGCAGCTCTATGGGTCTGGCTAAGGCACTGATGAATGAACACATGATTACTAGGTTGAACAGGGCTTTAGAAACGCCATTCTGTTTGCCAGGTCCTAATGACAGCTTAGATGGCTTAAATGAGAATTCCACCCCAAAACGATCTCTCATTAGTCCATTGTTGATATAGTCCCACATTTTTTTTGCATGTCAGCAATAGATGATATATATAAACTCAGCAAAAAAAGAAACGTCTTCTCACTGTCAACTGCGTTTATTTTCAGCAAACTTGACATAAATATTTGTATGAACATAACAAGATTCAACTGCTGAGACATAAACTGAACAAGTTCCACAGACATGTGACTAATAGAAATGGAATAATGTGTCCCTGACCAAAGGGAGGGGGGTCAAAAACAAAAGTAACAGTCAGTATCTGGTGTGGCCACCAGCTGCATTAAGTACTGCAGTGCATCTCCTCATGGACTGCACCAGATTTGCCAGTTCTTGCTGTAAGATGTTACCCCACTCTTCTACCAAGGCACCTGCAAGTTTACGGACATTTCTGGGGGGTATGGCCCTAGCCCTCACCCTCCGATCCAACAGGTCCCAGACGTGCTCAATGGAAGATCCGGGCTCTTCGCTGGCCATGGCAGACCACTGACATTCCTGTCTTGCAGGAAATCCCGCACAGAACGAGCAGCATGGCTGGTGGCATTGTCATGCTGGAGGGTCATGTCAGGATGAGCCTGCAGGAAGGGTACCACATGAGGGAGGAGGATGTCTTCCCTGTAACGTACAGCATTGAGATAGCCTGCAATGACAACAAGCTCAGTCCGATGATGCTGTGACACACCGCCCCAGACCATGACGGATCCTCCACCTCCAAATTGATCCCGCTCCAGAGTACAGGCCTCGGTGTAACGCTCATTCCTTCGACGATAAACGCGAATCAGACCATCACCCCTGGTGAGACAAAACCATGACTCGTCAGTGAAGAGCACTTTTTGCCAGTCCTGTCTGGTCCAGCGACGGTGGGTTTGTGCCCATAGGCGACATTGTTGCCGGTGATGTCTGGTGAGGACCTGCCTTACAACAGGACTACAAGCCTTCAGTCCAGCCTCTCTCAGCCTATTGCGGACAGTCTGAGCACTGATGGAGGGATTGTGCGTTCCTGGTGTAACTCAGTTGTTGTTGCCATCCTGTACCAGTCCCGCAGGTGTGATGTTCGGATGTACCGATCCTGTGCAGGTGTTGTTACACGTTGTTACACGTGCCATTTCGAGGACGATCAGCTGTCCGTCCTGTAGCGCTGTCTTAGGCGTCTCACAGTACGGATATTGCAATTTATTGCCCTGGCCACATCTGTAGTCCTCATGCCTCCTTGCAGCATGCCTAAGGCACTTTCACGCAGATGAGCAGGGACCCTGGGCATCTTTCTTTTAGTGTTTTTCAGAGTCAATAGAAAGGCCTCTTTATTGTCCTAAGTTTTCATAACTGTGACCTTAAATGCCTACCGTCTGTAAGCTGTTAGTGTCTTAATGACCGTTCCACAGGTGCATGTTCATTAATTGTTTATGGTTCATTGAACAAGCATTGGAAACAGTGTTTAAACCCTTTACAATGAAGATGTGTGAAGTTATTTGGATTTTTCTGAATTATCTTTGAAAGACAGGGTCCTGAAAAAGGTCAGTTTATTTTCTGTACACACACACACACACACACACACACACACACACACACACACACACACACACACACACACACACACACACACACACACACACACACACACACACACACACACACACACACACACACACACACACACACACACACAGTACCAGTTAAAAGTTTGGACACACCTAGTCATTCAAGGGTTTTTCTTTATTTTTACTATTTTCTACATTGTAGAATAATAGTGAAGACAAACTATGATATAGCACAAATGGAATCACATAGTAACCAAAAAGGTGTTAAACAAATCAAAATATATTTTATATTTGAGATTCTTTAAAGTAGCCACCCTTTGCCTTGAAGACAGCTTTACATACTCTTTGCATTCTCTCAACCAGCTTCATGAGGTAGTAAACTGGAATGCATTTCAATTAGCAGGTGTGCCTTGTTAAAAGTGAATTTGTGGAATTTCTTTCCTTCTTAATGCATTTATCCAATCAGTTCTGTTGTGACAAGGTAGGGGTGGTATACAGATGATAGCCCAATTTGGTAAAAGGCTATGATGAATGGCTCTCATGAGGACCGCCACAGGAAAGGATGACCCAGAGTTACTTCTGGTGGGGGTGCTTTGCTGGTGACACTGTTGGCGATTCTAATGACCTTATCCCCTGCAGCAGAGGTAACTCTGTGTCTTCCTTTCCTGTGATGGTTCTCATGAGAGCCAGTTTCATCATAGCGCTTGATGGTTATTTCACTTTTGATGTCTTCACGATTATTCTACAATGTAAAAAATAAAGAAAAAACCTGGAATGAGTAGGTGTGTCCAAACTTTTGTGTGTGTACACAACAGGCCTACAAGTCCTCAGTCTAGCCTCTCTCAGCCTATTGTGGACAGTCTTGAGCACTGATGGAGGCATTGTGCACACACACACACATATATTTATATATACACATACACATAAGTATTTTTTTACCCCTTTTTTCTCCCTAATTTCGTGATTTCCAATTGGTAGTTAGTCTTGTCCCATCGCTGCAACTCCCGTACGGACTTGGGAGAGGCGAAGGTCGAGAGCCATGCGTCCTCCAAAACACGAACCTGCCAAGCCGCGCTGCTTCTTGACACACTGCTCGCTTAACCCGGAAACCAGACGCACCAATTCGTCAGAGGAAACACCGTACAACTGGCGTCCGAAGTCAGCGTGCATGCGCCTGGCCCGCCACAAGGAGTCGCTAGAGCGTGGTGGGACAAGGACATCCCTAAGTTTTTTTATATATATATATATATATATAACAGAAATGCTGCCGGTATGACTCATTTTGCATCATGTAATGCTACATTTAGAAAATGTAATTGCTCAACCGTCGTATGCTTACATTCGCATCTCTCCCTTCTCCCAGAGTGCATCGCTCCCTTTGGGACACAGGGACAGGGCAGATATAGGACATGACAATGACATTAATACATGCTGTTACCTAAATAGTTAACTATCGAGATAACTAGGCTATATGTTTTGAATTTGCTATCTAGTTAGTCTGTCATTATGTCATTATTTATTTTATAGGCTAGCCTACCTGCTGCCGCAATGCCTCCACCTTTTCATAAACATATGAACCCTGTTCGCTGACCAAAAATGATGCTATAAATTGGCAAATGACTCACTAACTAACAAGGATTATCAACAAATGTGGCTGCGTGATTGAAAGACTGCCAATGCCTCTCAATGCAATACTTCTATTCCGATGAGCTCTTCAGAGATTGAGAGAACAGTGTGCAACACATCACATCCAGAGGGTTTTGATCCAATTCTGATAGACTAATTGTTTGATATTGTGATTTAGTTTTTTTTACTTGTCCATTCCGGACAACTTCAGACTATATGCTGCTTGCCAGACGTATTATTACTATTATTTTGACTTGTCCCGGACAAGGGCATAAGCATTAATGGCAAGCCCTGATACACCTCTTCCCACACATCACATGCACTTCAGACATTGAGCAACTGGAGAAACTACATACTGTTAAAAGATTAACCACAAGGGAGTTGTGAAAGTGTCAGACTCCTTGGAATCCTTGTCAGAATCTCTTACCCTCATAGCTGACCTGGCCTGAGTTCACTGAGCTGACCCACAGCTTAGGAAACATTGCTGAGACTGTCTGTGTTTGCATGTAAACTGGCTGTGTGTGTGTGTGTGTGTGTGTGTGTGTGTGTGTGTGTGTGTGTGTGTGTGTGTGTGTGTGTGTGTGTGTGTGTGTGTGTGTGTGTGTGTGTGTGTGTGTGTGTGTGTGTGTTAACTCAGCCCTACATAGACCAGTGTTCACATAACACTGTGACTGACAGTCTGGTCAGGGTGTTACCCAGAGGTCAGTGTTGTTACCCCATTGAAATGTGAATCAGCCAGACAGACCCTAGTGTCACTTAGCTACTATTGTTATGACTTTCTGTTCTCCTAAAAGATGCTGTAAGGGGTGATGGGCGATCACTCACTGCAAGTGTTAACTTGAACCGATTCTGTTCTGCCTCTTGTTTCTCACTGATGGGTTGATTGCTACTGACTGATGAGGACAGGTACAATCCATCAACTGAAGCATACCAACAGAAACAGTCAGAGAGCGAGAAAGCGAGTGAAAGAGGGAGGGGGTAGTGGTTGATCTGCCTACAAGAGAGAAAAATTGTGAGAGAGAGAGAGAGGAGTATTTGAGTAGCGCATTGAGAGAATATCAAGGCATGCATATCCTGGCAGACTTTGAGTCTGGTGGTTCATCTCTCCTGTAGCTCTCTGTGAACTAACAGACTGACATATGGGACGGCAGTTAGTCTGTAGCATTCAGACCTTCCAGAGCTCCCTCAGCTCTGTCCTGCGTGGCTGATATTAACTATGGCTTGTCTGAATGTGGAGACCCCCTCCGTCTGCAGGGACCGATTCAGATCAGGTGACTCTCTCGCTCGCTCACTCAGCACCCTCTTCTTACTTTTGCTTGTTTGTGGTTCTGGAGTATCAATTTGTTGAGACATAGCGCTTTGGGTAGGGTGTGGTTTAGACCCCTGTATAGGCCAACTGAGTGTATAGGCCAGATACCTTAGGAGATTCTCCACTTATTCTGTTTCTTCGGTTTTGGATTTTTTGGCAGTAGCGCATTCAGTGAGACTTGTGATTCAGTGAGCGAGGGGCATTTCCATGTAAAAAGCTCCAATAGCACTAACATGTGAAGTTTATCAAATTTGGTGTCAAATGAAAGCTAAGAGTCTATATTTTGGAGAAATTAATCCCTATATACAGTACCAGTCAAAGGTTTGGACACACCTACTCATTCAAGGGTTTTTCTTTATTTTTACTATTTTCTACATTGTAGAATAATAGTGAAGACATCGAAACTATTAAATAACACATATGGAATCATGTAGTAACCAAAAAAGTGTTAAACAAATCAACATATATTTGAGATTCTTCAAAAAGTAGCTAACCTTTGCCTTGATGACAGCTTTGCACACTCTTGGCATTCTCTCAACCAGCTTCAATGCTTTTCCAACAGTCTTGAAGGAGTTCCCACATAGGCTGAGCACTTGTTGCCTGCCTTTCCTTCACTCTGCGGTCCAACTCATCCCAAACCAGCTCAATTGGGTTGAGGTCAGGTGATTGTGGAGGCCAGGTCATCTGATGCAGCACTCCATCACTCTCCTTCTTGGTCAAATAGCCTTTACACAACCTGGAGGTGTGTTGGGTCATTGTTCTGTTGAAAAACAAAATTATAGTCCCACTAAGCGCAAACCAGATGGGATGGTGTATCGCTGCAGAATGCTGTGGTTGCCATGCTGGTTAAGTGTGCCTTGGGAACCACACATGCGGAGATCATCCGTTCACTTACTCTGTGTTTCACAAAGACAGAGATTGGAACCAAAAATGAAACATTTGGACTCATCAGACCAAAGGACAGATTTCCACCGATCTAATGTTCATTGCTCGTTTCTTGGCCCAAGCAAGTCTCTTCTTCCTATTGGTGTCCTTTCGTAGTGGTTTCTTTGCAGCAATTTGTCCATGAAGGCCTGATTCACGCAGTCTCCCCTGAACAGTTGATGTGTCTGTTACTTGAACTCTGAAGCATTTATTTAGGGGCGGCAGGTAGCCTAGTGGTTAGAGCGTTGGACTAGTAACCGAAAGGTTGCTAGATCAAATCCCTGAGCTGACAAGGTAAAAACCTGTCATTCTGCCCCTGAACAAGGCAGTTAATCCACTGTTCCTAGGCCGTCATTGAAAATAAGAATTAGTTCTTAACTGACTTGCCTAGTTAAATAAATAAATAGAGAAAAAATAATAAAGAAAATTTGGGCTGCAGTTTCTGAGGCTGATAACGCAAATGAACTCATCCTCTGCAGCAGAGGTAACTGAGTCTTTCTTTCCTGTGGCGGTCTTCATGAGAGCCAGTTTCATCATAGCGCTTGATGGTTTTTGCAACTGCACTTGAAGAAACTTTCAAAGTTCTTGACATGTTCCGCATTGACTGACCTTCATGTCTTAAAGTAATGATGGACTGTAATTTTTCTTTGCTTATTTTAACTGTTCTTGCCATAATATGGACTTGGTCTTTTACCAAATAGGTCTATCATCTGTATACCACCCCTACCTTTTCACAACACAACTGATTGGCTGAAACGCATTAAGAAATTCCACAAATTAACTTTTAACAAGGCAAACGTGTTAATTGAAATGCATTCCAGGTGACTACCTCATGTAGCTGGTTGAGAGAATGCCAAGAATGTGCAAGGGTGGCTACTTTTTGAAGACTCAAATATAAAATATATTTTGATTTGTTTAACACTTTTCTGGTTATTACATGATAGCATGTGTGTTATTGCATAGTTGTGATGTCTTCACTATTATTCTACAATGTAGAAAATAATAAAAATAAAGAAAAAACAGTGAATGAATAGGTGTGTCCAAATTTTTGACTGGTACATTTTTCAACCAACAAAGTAGGAATAAGCAAAGGTTTAGATTTCTGATCAAACAGATGGGAAAGGGGTCTCAGACAACATCTAGCAGAAAAGTATTTTGAAATACATCAATACACATTAATGTTGAACTAATATCAACACTTAAATTTAGTTTTGGAGCATTTTTGTCTGCCTTCTGTAACTTTAAGAAACATTGCCTTGGGCCTTGTAATTCTGCCCCAATATCTTTAAGATATTTTCTAATCTCTCCCTCATGAGGAGGGAGAAAAATGAAAGTTCACAGAAGTAACAAGCAAAGGTAGACCTACCAATTAGGTTTGTTTTTACTAATAAAACAATTTGGTTTATGATTTATTAAGTGATTATAACATGAAATTCTGTTACCAAATCGGTAACAGAATGACCAAAAAACATTTAACAGAATGACTGCAACTGAATTGGCGACAATGGGAATTCATAGTAGTCACAAACCCACAGTTGGGTCACCTGCTACTGTCCTCCCTTCCACTGGCATACTGTTGTGTTCAGCTCATAATTGTTTTATTTCTGTCACATGGTGGTCAAACCAAGACTAGTAAACCTCTCCCTCTCTCTCTCCAGTTAATGTCACCTCTCCCAGCACTTACTGACACCTAACCATGCTCGTACTAACCGGCTCTTACTAACCGACTCTTACTAACCGGCTCTTACTAACCTGACACCGAGTAATGCAAAACACTCACCAGAAAACATTTTTGTAACAGAATCCGTTCTATAATGGAGAAAATCAAACTTCTCTTTCGGCGTTGCTGTTAGCCAAACTACCGGTGAAAAGGTATACAAAAAATGTAATTATTTGAATAGTAAAATATTTTTTAATTCCCATCCCTACTATACAGTAGAGTACAGTAAAGCACACGAGTACAGTATCATTTACTGTATTGTACTGAACAATACTCTGTTTTACTGTACTGTGATGTCCAAACTTATGAAACCTAGACGTCTATGATTGGTTCAGATTTGGTCCGTACCAAATTTGGTCTTGTTTGGGGGCAGAGCTCATTAGAATAAAAGCCAGTGTGTAGAATTATACCCAGATATGCAAAGGAGGATATTGCATATTTTTACCTTTTTGTGTACCTATTCAAGATACATCACCATGAAGAGAATAACATTCACATTTATAAATGTATTACAGATCAGGCAACCTTGATGTCATTCTGTTAATGTAATTTTCTTAACGGGTGTTAATCCACTTCACTTACTGTAGTTCGATAACCAAAAGAGATGTTTTGAAACACAAGTTGTCAGACATCTTCGAAAATTAATTCGGAGTAGATATTTAAGAGTTTTTGGAAAATGTGGTCACATAAAAATACTGAGGTGGACTTTACGGTCATTCTGTTACCAAACATTATACTTCCACTGTACTTTGAGTAAATGTGTTTTTGTAACATTTTCAGTGTAAATTGTTAAAAGTAGTCCTTGTGCATAGACTTGTACAGTTGAAGTCAGAAGTTTACATACACTTAGGTTGGAGTCATTAAAACACGTTTTTCTCCACACATTTCTTGTTAACAAACTATAGTTTTGGAAAGTAGGTTAGGACATCTACTTTGTGCATGACACAAGTAATTTTTCCAACAATTGTTTACAGACAGATTATTTCACATATAATTCACTGTATCACAATTCCAGTGGGTCAGAAGTTTACATACACTAAGTTGACTGTGCCTTTAAACAGCTTTGAAAATTCCATAAAATGATGTCATAGCTTTAGAAGCTTCTGATAGGCTAATTGACATAATTTGAGTCAATTGGAGGTCTACCTGTGTATGTATTTCAAGGCCTACCTTCAAACTCAGTGCCTCTTTGCCTGACAGCATGGGAAAATCAAAAGAAAACAGCCAAGAATTCAAAAAATAATTTGTAGACCTCCACAAGTCTGGTTCATCCTTGGGAGCAATTTCCAAACGCCTGAAGGTACCAGGTTCATCTGTACAAAGAATAGTACGCAAGTATAAACACCATGGGACCACGCAGCCGTCATACCGCTCAGGAAGGAGACGCGTTCTGTCTCCTAGAGATGAACGTACTTTGGTGCAAAAAGTGCAAATCAATTCCAGAACAACAGCAAAGGACCTTGTGAAGATGCTGGAGGAAACAGGTACAAACGTATCTATATCCACAGTAAAACGAGTCCTATATCGACATAACTTGAAAGGCTGCTCAGCAAGGAAGAAGCCACTGCTCCAAAACCGCCATAAAAAAAGCCAGACTATGGTTTGCAACTGCACATGGGGACAAAGATCGTACTTTTGAAGAAATGTCCTCTGGTCTGATGAAACAAAAATATAACTGTTTGGCCATAATGACCATCGTTATGTTTGGAGGAAAAAGGGGGGCTTGCAAGCCGGAGAACACCGTGAAGCACGGAGGTGGCAGCATCGTGTTGTGGGGGTGCTTTGCTGCAGGAGGGACTGGTGCACTTCACAAACTAGATGGCATCATGAGGAGGGAAAATTATGTGGATATATTGAAGCAATATCTCAAGACATCAGTCAGGAAGTTAAAGCTTGGTCGCAAATGGGTCTTCCAAATGAACAATAACCCCAAGCATACTTCCAAAGTTGTGGCAAGATGGCTTAAGGACAACAAAGTCAAGGTATTGGAGTGGCCATCACAAAGCCCTGAACTCAATCCTATAGAAAATGTGTGGGCAGAACTAAAAAAGCGTGTGCGAGCAAGGAGGCCTACAAACCTGACTCAGTTATACCGGCCAAAATTCACCCAACTTATTGTGAGAAGCTTGTGGAAGGCTACCCCAAACGTTTGACCCAAGTTAAACAATTTAAAGGCAATGCTATCAAATACTAATTGAGTGTATGTACACTTCTGACCCACTGGGAATGTGATGAAAGAAATAAAAGCTGAAATATATCATTCTCGCTACGATTATTCTGACATTTCACATTCTTAAAATAAAGTGGTGATCCTAACTGACTAAGACAGAACATTTTTACTAGGATTAAAAGTCAGGAATTGTGAAAAACTGAGTTTAAATGTATTTGGCTATGGTGTATGTAAAATTCGGACTTCAACTGTATGGTTTGTTAAACTTTGCAATTATTGTTTTTGTTTTTATTGGTCAATTATTGGTCTTTTAAAGTGAAAAATCGTGGTCCATGACATTCTGTTACTGTGGAATTGCCCAGAGTGAATGGGAGGTTGTTTCTCGGTCAGATGAGGTGTCGGTCTGTTTACTCAGTTAATCCAATGTCACATTGGGAGGTTTCGCCACTCTAAATTGTACAACTCAATGCATGTTCTGTATTAAGGTAGTAGGGTTGTTTATTATCTGGGTAATCAATTTGGTTTCTTGGTTGCAGTAATGTTGTTTTGTCACGATCGTGTGGGAGTGAGACGGACCAAAACGCAGCGTGTGGAAAATAAGCCATCTTCTTTTTATTTTTGAAGAAGGCAAAACGAAACAAAACACTTACAAACTAACAAATCAACAAACGACCGTGAAGCTATAAATGTAGTGCACACACACAGGCTACAAACGTTCAACATAGACAATTCCCCACAACAAACTAAAGCCTATGGCTACCTTAAATATGGCTCCCAATCAGAGACAACAGAAACCAGCTGTCTCTAATTGGGAACCCATTCAGGCAACCATAGACTTTCCTAGACAACTACACACAACATAGACACAGCTAGACAACTATACTAAACATAAACCCAACTACTCTAAATAAACCCCCTAAACCTTACAATCACCCTGGACACTACAAAACCCACATAAATACCCATGTCACACCCTGACCTAACTAAAAATAATAAAGAAAACAAAGAATACTAAGGCCAGGGCGTGACATGTTTGTTGTAACAGGAAGGAAACACAGAGCTGCTATGGTAATCAATGTAGTCAAGTACATTTGAGCTTATTTTGCTGTTAAAAAAAATAAATTCTCGCATGTTTAGCCATTTGAGATAAAATCGCAATTCCCCCTGATTTCTGTTCCTGTACAATTTTCCAAGGACCAAAGAATGAAACAGTTTTAAGGAATGACATTATTGTTCAGATAAGGGATTACAGTGAGATCAGTCACGTTCTTAATGAATGGACGGACTGGGTTAGCGGAGGACATTCCATTGGTCAGTGTTATGTGGTCACACTGCTGGCTAGAGTGGAAACGAGTAGTAGTTGTTGGTGGCCGTGGGGGTCCTAACTGCCCTGGTATGTGTCTAGCGGTCTATCAGAACCACATCCTGCTCCGAAACCTCAGTTACTCATGATGACTTCAGACCCTCCGATGCCGTCTCTGGTTGTTTACTGAAGGGTCTACCCTTCTCTCTCTCTTCTCCAACAGTCCTTCAGCTGAGGCTACAGCAGAGACGTACCCGTGAGCAGCTGGTAGACCAAGGCATAATGCCACGTGAGTATGGGTACTGCCACTTCATAAAGTCATAATGTAGTGATCTGTCTGTTGACGAAGCTGACATGTGTTTCTGTCCATGCAGCTCTAAAGAGCCCGGCTGCATTCCATGAGCAGATACGCAGCCTGGAGAGAGCCCGGGTAGGAGCTCATTCTTACAAATACATTCCTTTAATATATTCAGAAACTTCTTGCATTGAAATTACTTGTCAATGCCCTGACCTCCTGTTCCCTTCCCCAGACTGAGAACTTCCTGAAGCACAAGATCCACAGCCGACCAGAGAGATCTGAGCTGGTCAGAATGCACATCCTCAAGGAGACTGGGGCAGAGCCCTCCCTGCAGGCCACCCAGATGAAGCTGAAGAGGGCCAGGCTGGCTGACGACCTGAATGAGAAGCTGGCTCAGCGCCCCGGTCCCATGGAACTGGTAGAAAAGAACATTCTGCCTGTAGAACCCAGCGTCAAGGAGGCCATCATTGGTGAGGGAGAGGAGAGGAGAGAGAGAGAGAGAGGGGTTGAGAGGGAGATGGTGATATGGAGCCGTATGTATCAAGTCTTAGTGTAGGAGTGCTGATTTTATGATCAGTTTTGTCTTTCTAGCTCACAATGAATAAGATTAGATGGACAGTCAATCTGATCCTAGATCAGCTCTAAACGGGCCCAGATCACACACTTCTTAGGCCTTTTCATTCACCTTTCTCTCTTTTTAACGTGGCCCTTAGTTAGTGTTCTGTATTAATGTTGACTGTGTTAATTAATGTTGACTGTATTAATGTTGACTCCCTCAGTAAACTACCCCAAAGCACTGGACGCCTACGGGTTTGAGGAGGACAGCGGGGATGTCCTGTCTCCAGAGCAGCCGGCCAGCCACGAGTCCCAGGCCGCCGCACCCTCCCCTGGGGAACCCCGCGCCCTGGAGACCCCCTGTCCACCACCGCTGCCCACCATAACCACCAACAATACCATCCTACAGGTAGGGACTAGGGAGGATCTTTATCAACTCAAATATCCTCTTGAAGGACAATACATATGCTTCATCATACCTAGTGTTGCAAAGGGAGGGTATATTACTGGAAACGTTCTAAGTTTACCAGTAAACTACCAGAATTTTGGTAGCTTTCAAGGTTTTTGGGGCATTGTAAAAGATGACGTCTAGTGGCTTTTTAGGTGTCTGTAATTAAAATAATCAAATAGCATGATAAAAAAAAAATGCTGACAAAGCTGTAAAACATAAATATAAACCAGTAACTTATTCAATACCATTGGTGTCCCGTGTAGCTCAGTGGGTAGAGCATGGCAACACTCTGGGTTTGATTCCCATGGGGGACCAGTATGAAAATGTATGCACTCACTACTGTAAGTTGCTCTGGATAAGAGCGTCTGCTCAATTACTAAAATGTAAATGTAATAATGTGTTTTAATATGAGGGTTTCAGCATAGAACATCCTTTATAATTTTTATACTCTTATTTATTTGACTTTGTCAATATGTCTTTGTTGTAAATGTTTTGGCGCCAAACTAGCAGTTGTGAAAAAAGTTAGTTGAAACATTGCAGAATTAATAGAAAAATAATGCCATTCTTGATTAGATGCTTTTTCATTAATTAGGAAATTTTCTCTTGAACCATATGGTCTAGCCACTAGAAATGCCTGGACAATATGGACACAGCTATAAAATATGAATATTATAAATTACTGAATATTCCGGTAACTTTGGTAAATTACTGGTAGCTTTCCGTCCCAATTATATATATTTTTATTTATTTTACCTTTATTTAACTAGGCAAGTCAGTTAAGAACAAATTCTTGTTTTCAATGACAGCCTAGGAACAGTGGGTTAACTGCCTTGTTCAGGGGCAGAACGATAATGATAATACCCCTCGTTCTTTGTCTACCCCTGAAGGATTGTAATAATTAAGAATTGAGGTAAATAAAATTAACATGAAACATAGGCTTACCTGTTATGACTGGAATGTTAATGTTTTCCTCTCTTCTTTTTCTGTCCCAGCCCTTCCCTGTTGTCAGCCAGGCAACAGCAGACTTCCTCAAAGCTCTCTCCACCAATGAGCCACCAGTTAGTCGCCCAGCTCCCGCACCTCAGCCAATAACCACTGTTTCTTCTCAAAAGCCAGGGCCCACCCTAGTGAAAGTAAGCAGGCACGTTATTCTGTCTACTGTTTAGTGAAGTAGACTTTCCAAAAATCTAAGTTCACATTGAAACAAAAGCTCAGTCTTTGAACTAGCATTGAATCCAAATCGCTGAATAAATAAAGGTGTTTTACATTTTTTGAATCTTTCTGTACTCAAATCTGAATTCAATCATCTTCCAGTTATTGAAAAATACCGTGTTTGAGTCACTTCTAAACACATATTGTCAGAGTTGACCCTGTTCATTAAAACAAGTCTAAAACTAACCAAACTACTATAACCTGTGAAATGGCTGTGTGTTGGCTGTGTGTTGTCTCAACACACAGCCAATCAGTTGCACTAAAAGACACCAACTGACCTTTCTGCCTAGAGCGTACAGACTGACCCTGTAGTCTACCAGGGTTCAGTTCTTCACTTCTTAACTGGAATGTTCCCACTGGTAAAAACATAACTTTTAACCCAAAAACAAAATCCCTTTTTCGATGACAGTTGTTTTTATGTCAATGTATTTTATATTTTATTTTGTGGAGAGCATCTCGTGTCATATTGTTATGCAATTATGTTTTATATAAAGAACTTGTAGCTTTGAAGCATGTGCATCTTCTTTATCTTGGCGTTTCTCCTCTTCTCATCCCACAGCAGAGCCAGCCCAGGCAGCCGGGGGAGAGGAATCGCAGTAAGAAGGGCAAGGAGCCCAAGCCCCGGATCAAGAAGTTAAAGTACCACCAGTACGTCCCCCAGGACCAGAAACAGGAGGCCAGCGAAGCCCCCATGGACTCATCCTACGCCAAGATCCTCCACCAGCAGCAGCTCTTCCTCCAGCTGCAGATCCTCCACCAGCAGCAGCAGCAGCAGCACTATAACTACCACACCATCCTCCCAGCACCCTTAAAGTAGGATATTACTATCATTTCAGGGACAAAGTATGTTCATAATCACTTCTGACACTCCTAGGTGCAAATCCTAAGTTCTACTTTGTCAATGGGAGACCAAGTGAAAATGTTATTTAAATGGACCGGATCCGTCTACCTGTTGTTCAAACTAAGGTTTACAAGAGAACATTATGTTAGCTGGAAAGTACCTAAAAAGCAACCCAGCTGTTGATGTTTCCAATGTCCCAAATAGCAAATGGACAATTAGCTAGTTTCCAATAACAAATCCTCTGTAATGATATTAATAACCTGCAGGATGTTGTCTTAGTGGGAGTCCAAGGCCCATTAGAACTGTGTATGTCAGTTATTGTTGGAACTCTGCATTGTTCCATTGACTGACTGTGTACTGAGGCACCAGGTAGTTCCCTTCATATTGCCAACACTCTTTCTCTCTCTCTCTCTCCCACATTTCCCTTCTCCCTCCTTCGTCATCTCTCACTCCACCATCTTTACTCTCCCTCCTTCCCCTTGTTTTGCTTCCTCTCTTCCTTCAGGCCTGTAGCTGAGGGTCAGAGCAGCGCTGTGAACGGTCTGCCAACCTCTATAGTGGTGTCCCTGCCGCCTGCCGTCACTGTCCCGCCTCCCACCCCTGTCCGCCCCAACAGCATATCCAGCCGCAAGCCTGGCCACCTGTCCCCCAACCTGGAGGACATGAAGGTGGCCGAGTTGAAACTGGAGCTGAAGTTGCGAAGTCTCCCTGTGTCAGGGACCAAGACTGATCTCATTGAGAGGCTGAAGCCTTACCAGGAGAGCCCCAGCACCCCAGCTCTGACCCCTGGCCCGAACACCCTCCCATCCTCAGTCCCCATGGAGGTCAGCTCATCCCCCGCACTTCTCCTAGCTGCCCATCAGTTGGCACCAGAGAGCATGAGCTCCACACCCCCAGTATCCCCAATCCCCACAGACCTCTCCACCGTTAGAGACAACAGAGGGGTGTCCGAGCTATTTTGCGACCCCCAGAGGGTTAGTCCCGGTCGTGCAGGCGTGGGGATGTCCCCCCTGAGGCCGGGTGTCCCGGAGGAGAAGGATTCGCGGCTCCATGAGAAGGAGCGTCAGATCGAGGAGCTGATGAGGAAGCTGGAGCAGGAGCAGAGGCTGGTGGAGGAGCTGAAGATGCAGCTGGAGGTGGAGAAGACCCAGCCTCTACAGGGACCCTCCACAGACTCTGTCCCCGTGATCCAGACCTCCAACAAGGTCAAACTGGAAGACAGGGTCCTCCCTAACTGCTCAGCAATGGGTACTGCAAACATGGCTCCCCAGACTCACCCTCACTCTCTTCCCACTGTGGTGAAGCTGGAGGATGTGCTCTGCAACTCCCAGCCCCCGCACCAGCCCTACCTCACCCCCACCCTGCCCCAGTTCTTCATCAGCCACCAGGTTGTAGGCCGGCCTGGCACCCAGACCCTGCTTGCAGCCCAGGATGGCACTACCCAGATCCTCCTGCCTGTCCTCCAGGCTACGATATCAAATCAAGCCCCAGGCCTGATCCAGGCCTCAGTGCCCCAGGTACACACCACCAAGATGGAGACTCGGCAGGCCTCAACTCAACAGCAGATACTTAATCATAACCACATGCTGCAGGTAAGTCATACCACACCAGGACCAGTTCCTGGAAAATATGGATCTGAAACCTGCTTGAAATGAGATCTAGTAGAATTGGTGATGAAGTTAAGGTTAACCCCTTATTGTGTGTCTCTCTTCTACAGACTTTCACAGCGTGCAACGGCCCTGGCTCTGGGATGGTGGAGAACCAGACAGGGCCTGACATGCATCCCCAGTGTTTCCTGAGAAGCTCCCCAGATAACAGGCTCTCTCCCCGGGGGGCTTCACCCAACCACACCCTCTCCAATGGGCCTGTCAACAAGGTACATTTAGGTGTATTATTAGGAAAACATCATCCTCTAGGCTAAATGTGATGCAAAATACACATTGTAAACCGTCAACCTTTCCAGTTCCACTTTCTCCCTCAAATACTGTTAAATCTTACATTGGTTATATGAGTCGTTGTTATAGACAAGGTAGGTTGTGTTGTTATAGACAAGGTAGGTTGTGTTGTTATAGACAAGGTAGGTTGTGTTGTTATAGACAAGGTAGGTTGTGTTGTTATAGACAAGGTAGGTTGTGTTGTCATAGACAAGGTAGGTTGTGTTGTTATAGACAAGGCAGGCTGTGGTGGCTATAGACAAGGCAGGCTGTGGTGGCTATAGACAAGGCAGGCTGTGGTGGCTATAGACAAGGTAGGTTGTGTTGTTATAGACAAGGCAGGCTGTGGTGGCTATAGACAAGGCAGGCTGTGGTGGCTATAGACAAGGCAGGCTGTGGTGGTTATAGACAAGGCAGTCTGTGGTGGTTATAGACAAGGCAGGCTGTGGTGGTTATAGACAAGGCAGTCTGTGATGGTTATAGACAAGGCAGTCTGTGGTGGCTATAGACAAGGCAGGCTGTGGTGGTTATAGACAAGGCAGGCTGTGGTGGTTATAGACAAGGCAGGCTGTGGTGGCTATAGACAAGGCAGGCTGTGGTGGTTATAGACAAGGCAGGCTGTGGTGGCTATAGACAAGGCAGGCTGTGGTGGCTATAGACAAGGCAGGCTGTGGTGGCTATAGACAAGGCAGGCTGTGGTGGTTATAGACAAGGCAGGCTGTGGTGGTTATAGACAAGGCAGGCTGTGGTGGTTATAGACAAGGCAGGCTTTGGTGGTTATAGACAAGGCAGTCTGTGGTGGTTATAGACAAGGCAGTCTGTGGTGGTTATAGACAAGGCAGTCTGTGGTGGTTATAGACAAGGCAGTCTGTGATGGCTATAGACAAGGCAGTCTGTGGTGGCTATAGACAAGGCAGGCTGTGGTGGTTATAGACAAGGCAGGCTGTGGTGGTTATAGACAAGGCAGTCTGTGGTGGTTATAGACAAGGCAGGCTGTGGTGGTTATAGACAAGGCAGTCTGTGGTGGTTATAGACAAGGCAGGCTGTGGTGGTTATAGACAAGGCAGGCTGTGGTGGTTATAGACAAGGCAGGCTGTGGTGGTTATAGACAAGGCAGGCTGTGGTGGTTATAGACAAGGCAGGCTGTGGTGGTTATAGACAAGGCAGGCTGTGGTGGTTATAGACAAGGCAGGCTGTGTTTGTTCAATGTTTTTATCTTCCTTCTCTTCCTCCAGTCCCCCTCTCCATCTCCATCCCAGCCCACCTTCATCCTCCAACCCTCCTCCCTCGTGACCCAGCCCCCCATGACCAGGGAGCCCCCTCGCTACGAGGATGCAGTCATACAGACACGCAACCTGAAGCCGGCCAACAACCTCACACAGGTGAACTCACACACTCAACAGTGGTGTAAAGTACTTAAGTAAAAATACTTTCAAGTAGTTTTTGGGGGTATCTGTACTTTACTATTTATATTTTTGACAACTTTTACTTCACTACTTTCCTAGAGAAAATATTGTACTTTTTACTCCATACATTTTCCCTGACAACCAAAAGTACTCGTTACGTTTTGAATGCTTAGAAGGACAGGAAAATGGTCCAATTCACAGACTTATCAAGAGATCTGGCGGACTCACTAAACACACATGCGTTTGTAAATGATGTCTGAGTGTTGTAGTGTTCCCCTGTCTAAAAACAAAAAGAAAGAAAATGGTGCCGTCTGGTTTACTTTGTGAGGAATTCGGCCACCAGCTGCATCGAGTACTGCAGTGCATCTCCTCCTCATGGACTGCACCATATTTGCCAGTTCTTGCTGTGAGATGTTACCCCACTCTTCCTGCAAGTTCCCGGACATTTCTGGGGGGAATGGCCCTAGCCCTCACCCTCCGATCCAACAGGTCCCAGACGTGCTCAATGGGATTGAGATCCAGGCTCTTCGCTGGCCATGGCAGAACATTGACATTACTGTCTTGCAGGAAATGACGCACGGAACGAGCAGTATGGCTGCTGTATAGGCGACGTTGTTGGCAGTGATGTCTGGTGAGGACCTGCCTTACAACAGGCCTACAAGCCCTCAGTCCAGCCTCGCTCAGCCTATTGCGGACAGTCTGAGCACTGATGGAGGGATTGTGCGTTCCTGGTGTAACGCAGTTGTTGTTGCCATCCTGTACCTGTGATGTTCGGATGTACCGATCCTGTGCAGGTGTTGTTACACGTGGTCTGCCACTGTCCGTCCTGTCTCCCTGTAGCGCTGTCTTAGGGATCTCACACGGACATTGCAATTTATTGCCCTGGCCACATCTGTAGTCCTCATGCCTCCTTGCAACATGCCTAAGGCACGTTCACGCAGATGAGCAGGGACCCTGGGCATCTTTCTTTTTACTAAGTTTTCATAACTGTGACCTTAATTGCCTACCGTCTGTATGCTGTTAGTGTCTTAATGACCGTTCCACAGGTGCATGTTCATTAATTGTTTATGGTTCATTGAACAAGCATTGGAAACAGTGTTTAAACCCTTTACAATGAAGATCTGTGAAGTTATTTGGATTTTTACGAATTATCTTTGAAAGACAGGGTCCTGAAAAAGGGACATTTCTTTTTTTGATGAGTTTAGTATTTTACTGGGTGAATTTCACTTTTACTTGAGTCATTTTCTGTTAAGGTATCTTTTACTTTAGTATGATATTTGGGTACTTTTTCCACCACTGCACTCATACAATAACACACACACATTCATAAATATATGAGGTGCTCTCCGAAGTCCTGAGGGAATGTATTGCTATTGGTCACACCTCAGAGACTGTAATGCTATTGGTCATGCATCTCCACCCCCTTACCTTATTGTCTCTTTCTCAGGTTTCCACGGCAACCAGCCAGGAGATGGACGACCTATTTGACATCCTGATTCAGAGTGGAGGTGAGAGTTCACAGCATCAGGAAAGGTTTACACCTTTAGCTCCTTGTCCTAACCCTGAAGGGACTGACTTAGTCATGACTATCTGGTCTTTTCATCTCTGTAAACAGTAATAAGGCTGCACTTTCTTATTTGACATTAAGAAGAAGCCTGTGTTTTAATATAACTGATTAATTTCTCCCCATCTTCTGTTTCGTCCAGAGATCACTCCTTTCATCCAGCAGCCGGACCTTCTGTCTCTCGGCACCAAGACTGTTCCTATCACAGCCAACATCACTACCCTCCCTGTCAACACCGCCCTGTCCAGGCCCCCTCCACAGATCCAGGTAGCTCCCCCTCCCATCTCGCCCGTCGACCCACTCCATCTCCCAAGCCTGGCCTCCATGACCTCAGACAAGCAGTTGGAGGCCTTCCTGGAGAGAACCCTGAACGATCCGTCCCCAACCACGGACCTCCGCACCCTGGGTCTGATCGAGGAGCTGCAGTCCCAGCTTCTGGATCAACCCTACTCCCCCATGGACACCTCGGAGCTGTCCTTCTGCGACTCCACGTCTCTCCCCTCCTCCCTCAATATGGGCATATCTGACACAGCCCTGGACAACATGGAGTGGCTGGACCTAACCATGCCGCCCGGCCCCGCAGGGGGGCTTACACCATTGGGGATTCCTTCAGACTTCCTGGATACACACGACCTGCAGGTGCACTGGGACTGATGGAGAGATGGATGAGGACAAGGATGGAGGGGAAAGGAGGAAAAGGATGGAGGGACCGAGAGAAGAGGAGGAGAGGAGTGTTTGAGGAAATGAAAAGGGATAGAGGCACTCAACATAAGAAATCCAGACTTGGTTAGTCAGGTTATAGTCCTGGTGCATTTTAAAACTTTATTTTTAACACAAAATTGTCTCGTTTATTTTTTGCCTAGGATGTCCTAGGATTGGCCAGCCGGTGATTGGGGCATTCATTGGGTGTTGCTTATTAGAGTAGTGGGGCCAGAGCCAAATGAACAAGGATGCAGACATTATGGAAATATCCTGTAAATGATGGGGATATTTCAACCAGAACAAGGTTAGATGTTCCCTCAGCCCTCCTGGAGTTTTCATTGGGTTGTGCAAAGCTTTCACCATACAACTCCTGACAGTCAGCCTGTACGGTGGTTAGCGTGGCTTGCGGTGAACACATGGATGTGTTAACTGAGCATGCGTTTCACATCAGTCGTATGACAGGGTCTTCATCTACAGCCATTTCTCTGTGGACGCTGTTTGGTTATTACAGATCTGTTGTACACAAGCCACAACAGACAGCATAACTGACAGATGTAAACCTGACAAGAGTACAAGGCTGGTCTTTTATTGCGACATACCTATATTTGTGTTTTCTGACCCTTTTGATACATATTGTATTGGTTGAGACAGTTGGACTATTTAAGTAATGAACTGAACTGACGCCGAGAACAGACTCATTCCTATTGGACAAGGAGGAGTAGTCTCCTCCCACTATGAGCTATGCACTAAGGAGGCGGGCCTTACACCTCCTTCATCTCACAAGGAAATGTGAATCACAGATAATGATTTTGTAGATTTAATGGTTTATTGCAACAATGTTGATCCACCTGTTGGTTATCTCAGTGTCTATCGCCTTCAGTTCAAGTCTAAGTTGATCCGTCTGAATGTAAATGGAGACTTTACATTGTTGGCAGCTTTATCTTCTGAAAGACAACTGACGTATCAGTGGGGAGGGACCAAATATGGTATCACACAGGTACACTACATACAGGTTAATGTGTGTACTTACTGTATGCTAGCCTGCTTCCATCTCTGTTTGTGCTCTTGCCAACTCTGTTACTCATTGTCAAGCCAGATATGTTTGGCATAGCAATGAGTGACAAGAAGGTGGCATGATGGCACAAAAAGACTGGCACTCAGGCTAACTGTATTCTTCAGTGTTTGACATGTTTTAATGTGGCTGCATGACCTCTGGAGAACAGAGGTGTTATACTTTTCTGTCTGTCCTGAATTCTGTCTGTCAACTCTCTGCACTTTGTCTGTGTGTCAGTGGTTCTGTCTCTGTGTGAGAAAGTATGTACGTGTCTAGAGCTGGGCGAAATGGCCAAAAACCAGGGGCGCAACTTTGGTTTTAGAAGTGGGGGGGACATAATAATTACTATTATTATTTCATTTTTTAATCCAGTCAAATAAACACTCCAGCCTACCCGACCGCTCGGAGGCGACCGCATGGTCCTAAAGCATGCCATTGCCTTGTTTTGTATCACATTGAAATGATAAAACGGGGGGACAAAAATGCAATTTCAGAATGTGGGGTGGAGACATGTCTCCCCCGTCCCCAGTGAAAGTTGCACCCCTGCCTAAAACTCATTTCTTTTTTTTTCAAACTTATGCAATTCCCAATATATATCAAAACACATTTTTTTTGTTTTCTCTAAGCTTTGTTGTACAATTAAAGGTCAAATACACTACTTTTAAAACAGTCACCAATAGTCTAATCAATTCAGAGCTTGGTAAATTATACAGAAGCTGAATATATGCTATCCACAAACATGAGACCCACTAATATTTACATTATTTTATGAAAATAGTTGTACTTGCTTTTATTGCAATTATCACTGATCTGGCTTTCAGGTCTGTCTATAAAAATGCCCTTTTTGTTACAAATTTAACCATAACCATGCATAATGCACGTTCACTAATCATGTAGCAGGCATTATAGAAAATGAACACGGGTCTCATAAACAGTCTCTCAAACACAAGCCCACGTGCTCGTGAGTAGTCAGCTAATATTTCTATTTCAGGTTTAGCCAACTTAGATCTACTTATAGTTTGACAAGTTCTGAATTCAGCTAACAAGTCAAAACAGTTGTAATTGTTATGAACATAACCTTCTGTCCGTCTCCAGCTGTTTGAACAGCATGCTAGTCTGTCCACTTTGTTCACATGTTGAAATCAAGTGGCCTACCTTATTTCGCAGAATGAGAATGAGTTGCCAAATCCTTCTATAATTGTTTTATGTGTATTGCATATTTATAAAACACAGACTAAACAGCTAGTATAGCAATCTTTATTTGACTAAAATGCTGCTAGCGGTACCGTAATGCGTGCGACAAACTGAGCATTCATTTTCCAGAATGAATGTTTATTGGTACATCCGTTTTAGTAGTGTCTTTGCACGAAATTTGAAGAGTTGAAACAGTTCGAAAGGTTTACAACTTCTTTATTACAGTAAAATAGTGTCTCCGTGTGTTTCGTTGTCCATATGACCGATTTATGTTGTACCAAATCTCTAATGCAAATAACGAGTTGAAACCATTTGACAGAGATGAAGAAGTGATATCTCATCTTTGTTGTTGTGAGTGGTGGGGGGAGGTGCTTGGGAGAAAGAGGCGAAGCGAGAGGCTTCACTCTTGCCAAAATCTATCCAAAATCAGCCCAATGCGTTTCTATGTGCTTATTTTGAACCTGAGGATGTCGCCTGCCTTCCCGCTTTTGCGACAATGACTCCCAATGTTAGGGCGGAGACATGATGATCTCGTCATTATATACAGATCTCTGGTGTAAATGGGAAGGAGCGAACGAGGCGAGATCAAAAAGATAACATGAGAGCAAGCGGACATAAATGCTCATAAAAATGGGAAAAAAACTTGATTTACCTCAAATTAATGTTAAAAACATGAATTCGATATATCGCCCAGCCCTACATGTCTGTCTGTAAGTAAGAGTCCCTTATGTCTGTGTGTCTGCATGTGTGTCAGTTTCTTCTTGAATGCACGTTTTAATAAGTGTCTGATATCGGGCTATATTTGTCTCTGTCACTGAGTTGGCTGCAACTCATTTGAGTCCTCTTCATTTTTATGAAGTTGGACGTTCATCAGACAGCACTATCTTTGCCAAGTGAACACATTTTACAGGCTGAGTTTTTAAAAGGTTTGGCTCACAGAACAGCTTTTCTCTGACTGTTCCATCTGTCCTGTTTGGTTATATGGTCAAAACGCACACAGACACCCCCAGTGGTGTGCCCAGTATACAGGGTAACACATACACATATAATACAGGGTAAACTACAAGGGACTACACCGTAGCTTCTGGCATAGCTACCATTTTGTTGATGAATTTGACCATGAAGCTGATGATTATATGTATGATACATTGAAACTAGGGTTGTGTAGTTCTACGTGGTATATCATGCCAAACGAGTTACTAATATTCAGTTTCTCAACCCAAATATTATTCTGATCAATATTGTATAGAATGAATACGGTCGTACTGTACAGCACTTTAGAATACCATGGATTTTATTTTTCTGTCATTGTTTGAACAATCATTCTTATCCAACAAGTCAAACACTACTAATAACCTGTCGTCAGGTAAAATGCCAAATACTGTACACACGGTCTCTGACCATTGGGAACCAAATGTTTGTAACTGTGGTTTAGGGCTAGTAAGGAATTATTTGTTCTTAAATTGTTGCCTAATAAGGCAGTGAAACATCAGTTAATATCTACTGTTGACCAACAAAAATGATCGTATTTCTAAAATGTTACAAAATCATTGTTTTTTTCTGTATATACGCAAGAGGAAGATTACTGTATATTGTTTTTACCATCCATATCAGAATTATATGACCAAGTGCAGCAATGGACACAATGTACATAGGTATGCTGTAAATGTGACAGTTGGATTCAAAACCATTTTGATTCTGAACCATGTCAAACCTCTGTACAGTCGGTTAGTCTTAATAGAATGTTAATGAAGCAATAAGGCCATGGCCTTACTCTTTTTATTGAACCTTAATTTAACTAGGCAAGTCAGTTAACAAATTCTTACAATGACGGCCTACCCCACCGGCCTAACCCTCCCCTAACCCAGATGACGCTGGGCCAATTGTGCGCCGCCCTTTGGGACTCCCGATCACGGCCGGTTGTGACACAGCCTGGGAACGAACCAGGGTCTGTAGTGACGCCTCTAGCACTGAGATGCAGTGCCTTTGACCAGTTGGTGCATTTTTTTATTTTGTCAGTACTTTATAACGAGATGTCACAGTACAGCAGATTCATCTTCAGCACTTGCCATATCAACATGTTGATCATTGCAAGCAAATATTGATTTGGGCCTACCTAATTCTGTGTTTTCTGTACTGTACTGTCTCGCACTCAACCGTTGTTCTTTGTCTGAATTGTTGCAACTAGTAAGACGTCTGCCAAGTCTCTGTCATCCTCTCTATGCCATACATACATTTTGCACATTGTGTACATATTTATTTAGATGTCATGCATATTTTATACATGTGTAGCACAGCCATGATCTTTATTTTGTAAATAATATATAAAAATATGTATATATGTACTGTATGCTTTTAGGTGTCAATAAAATGTGGTTTATTGTGAAAGTTTCCTAGCATCTGTGGCTGGAGGCTCACGTGTGATTTGGATCTGGGCTGCTGAGATTGTGACCGTACATTTTTACTGTGAATATCTTTTGAACTGTTCAGCTGTCAAAGCAAACAGCATCATACTCCATTGTATTATGTAAAAATAGTAAAACATTTGAGGAATTATTACATTTAGAAGTGATAACATGTAGTTCCACAAGATTAATCAAAACACTTCAAGGAGAATAGAACATTTTTGTATATAATCCAGTCTGTCGGTCTGTCAACAACATTTGTCAGGTTAATTCGGGGATGTTGACCTTTTTCACAGTAAAGAAAGGGGGAAGTAGAATGTACAGGCCATTTGCATGACCAATACGTTGCTTAGGCTTCAATAGTACCATTCTTATATGCTCTCTGGGAAGTACCAACATATATGCTCTCAAGAATATGCATTAACTGAGTTTACAAGCACCGATGAAGTTCTGAACAGGCTGCAGGAAACCTTCCCACTTGAAACAGAGCCCAGTACCCTGAGGGGAAGCAGACAAGCACACTAGGCTACGTACAGTGATGCCCAAGACCAGGTGATCCTAAATTGAGACAATATTCCTTCCGCCTCCCCCCAAAACAATCTAGATTCTATTGTCCCCAAGTAACTGTTCTTCTCTAGGAAGTAAGGATAGAATTAGCCAATGGTAAATAAGTTACATGGACAATGAAATGCCAATATAAAAGAGGAAATACAGTGTCGGTAACTGTCAGTAATTGTTCTATGGGTGTGTGTAGGTGAGAGGGTGTGAGTGGGTGTGTGGGTGTCTGTCACAGAAGGTTGGTGGCACCTTAATTGGGGAGAACAGGCTTGTGTTGATGAGTGGAATGATATCAAACATGGTTTGCAGGTGCTTGATGGCATTCCATTTGCTCTGTTCTGGTCATTATTATGAGCCGTTCTCCCCTCAGCAGCCTCCTGTGGTGTGTGGATATGAAGAGGAGAGGGAGGGTGAATATGTGTAGGAGGGCGGGAGAGTGATGCATAGAGGGGTGTTGGTCGGTCTGAAAAGAGGGGAGGAGGAAAAGATGGAGGTTGGGAGAAACTTGGCCTGGGAGGGCAAGGAGGAGAGGTGGTGACAAGCCTGGCTTGGGGGAGGTAAGGTGGAGTAAGTGTTACGCACACCTCTGAGAAGAGGGAACGCAACTCACTGCTATAACTCAACTCTCTGAAGTGCAAGAGGTATGGACTGTAGGTGCGAGCAAGGATGACACAAAAGCAGATTTTACCGTTTACTTGGATTTATTTTCTTACACGGTAATATGGGGAAAAGGGGCTGGACGGAACCAAAGCAAAGAAAGGAGAGGGGGAACTTTGATATTTACTATCTAACCTGCCTACCCACTTAACTTACCTAACTTAGCACCGTCTGGTGCCCTAACCAAAATACAGGGGGTGGTCCGCCCAGGTCTTGCCTAGTGTGCCTAGACAGTAAATATACTACGGGTATATGTATGCCCTCGGGCCTCTTGCCTAAGCACTCCCAAAGTGCCTTCTCCTTCCCCCCTGGGAACAAATGAAACAGAGTAATTATTAATGATTTCACAAACACTCAAACACAGGACATAGAAAAACTGCTACCAACAACAACAGTACATACCACACTTTCTGATACACAACCCACACTATATCACAATCTAATTTTTCTCTCTCTCAATCTCCAAATCTCTACTCCTTATCTCATCTCTCCTCTCAATTTTCACTCTCTTGGGCAGAACACTGGCTTTTATCTTCAGGTGGCAATGGTGATTAGAGTCAGCTGCTTCTTGACGAGGGGGCGGGGTCAGCTCCAATCACCAATTAGCCTGGGGTTGACCAATCAGCTGGTTGGGGAGTACTTCAGGAAGCCATCTCCTGAAACACACACTCAAATACAAAACAGAACACAGAAACTGGGGAACGTAACAGTAAGGATGGGAGGTGGGGATATGCTTGGCTTGGGGGGGTAAGGGAGGGCAAGGATGGGAGGTGGGGATAAGCTTGGCTTGGGGGGGTAAGGGGGAGTAAGGATGGGAGGAGAACATGGAGGGGGTGGTGGAGAGGGATCAATTTGGTTTGGGAGAGAGAGGAAGGAAGGACTTCAATATACTACAATGTAATTCAATTTTTTATTTTCATGACTTGTAAATCTGTTGTAAAATGAATAAGGATGTTGAATTATTGTTGTTCCTTGTTTGTCATTACAACTAAGATTCAATGCTGATTATTGGTGAGAATGGAGTGGGACTATATCTGGGGGGATTGGAATGGGGTGACTGGGAGGGCATAGGACACTGCTCTGAGGTGAGAGGGGCTATATCCAGGGGATTGGGATGGGGTGACTCACTCCAAGTCAGTGGTGGGCCGTCAGGGCCAGCAAGGCCTTCTCTGCTGGCCTAAACATCATCAGAATATAATTTTTTTTTAAACATATTTTCCCACAAATATGTATTAAATTATTCCCCTGAGTAAGAGTTATACTCTTCATTTCATATCTTTCCTCTTGGTTGCACTGCTTCCATCCCCAGGTTGAGATTTGGAGGGCTGGTCTTTATGTTAGATCTTTTATCCAATCATATTCAGCCATCGTGTGTTGCCAGGGGTCTAAAATCTGCCCTCAGGCCTTCAGAATCAACAGTGCGGGCGCTTGTAGCTTAAAGTGAATAGAAATGAAAATTTAGTGTCAACCAATCAGCTTTAGAGTTGGCTATTGTACGCCTGCTGGCTGGCTCCAGTGTTACACAGGAGCCAGCTAGAAGGCGTAGTGTGTGCACGTCTTTTGATTGGATTACCAATATTGAGAGGCAGGTCCTATGGGCAGGTCTATGCGGAACCTCAGAACTAGGAAACTGAATTTGATAAACGAATTAATTCGCGTACTACTAAGCTGTTTTTTCAACCCACAATGGCGGAAGGAGGAGAAGATATCGATTTGGTCGAGGATATAATTATAACGCCATTCTCAAGACGAACTTTTCAAGAAAAGTTAGACATTGTAAGGAGAGGTCGCCGACGCCGACGCTACACAGCCTGTCACAGGTGGGAAAGGGGTTCGTTCGCCACTTTCAAAGTTCCAACTACGAGCGCTATCAATGGCTCACAGGCTCCGAGAAGCACTGCAAACTGTACTGCTGGGAATGCCTATTATTTGCAAGTGATCGATTTGGTGTTTGGAGCCACACTGGCTTTGCAAACTTGAGTTGTCTAACCAAGGCAGCAACGAGACACCAAAGTACGGCTGGGCACTTACAAGCAACGGTGCTTTTGAAAACTTTTGGGGACACCGGAGTGGATCTACAGCTCAAAGAACAAGCGCGCAGGGCAACGGAGCTGCACAATGAAAAGGTGAAGGGAAATATTGAAAAGACTCATTGATTGTGTCATGTTTTTGGGTAAACACTGTTTACCCAAAAATGTCAATTTGTCAATTTCAAGGTGACGCAACGCCTGGTTATACTGCGTTTCTGTCTAAATGTATAGTGTCTAGAGCCATGGTATCATAATGATGGTAATAAGAGGTGGATTAATTCGGGTGGGACTGTGTAGGACTGTGTAGTCCACTTGTATTTCACAGCATACAGAAATATACTCTATACAGATACATACTGCACCTTACATGCACCCACCTGTATGTTTTACAGTAAAATGTAAAATGTGTGTTCGCATAGTTTTTGTCTATGTGAAAGTGTGCGATGCATCACTGCATTTTTCCCCACATAGGACTGCAAGATTACCTCATACCGGTGGCAGAGGACGCCTTTTCACACCTCAACAGGAGGAGGCTATTTGCACCATGGTCCGAGCAAACAATGCCATGAGACTCAGGGAAATACAAAGGACCATTATAGAAGACAACGATGTCTTTGAAAACATCCATACGGTTAGCATCTCAACCATCGACAGGGTGCTGCATAGAAACCAGATGAGTATGAAACAGCTGTACCGTGTACCATTCCAAAGGAATGAGGACAGAGTTAAGGAGCTACGGTACCAGTATGCACAGGTAAAACATATATCTATGTAACTACTTTACAGCAACATTTTATAGTGACACATAGTACAGTAAGCATAAACTGCACACATTTCCATTGCTGTGGAAGGAATATGCAATATATGTACATTTTATGTCACTCTTCCTTACCAAAACAAATTCAACTGTATGTTCTGGGATATAGCGTATAATGGAGTTGGAATCAAGTGAACCCTCTCACAACTTTGTATACGTGGATGAGGCTGGCTTCAACCTGACCAAATGCAGAAGGCGGGGTCGGAATATCATCGGTCACAGAGCTACTGTGGATTTGCCAGGCCAACGGGAGGAAATATCAGCATGTGTGCTGCTATTTCGGAGCATGGTGTCCTAACCCATATCCCCATTATAGGGCCATACAACACCCAGCATCTACTCAACTTTTTAGAGACTCTCTACAGGGCTCTCATCCCTGATGATGAGAGGGGTCTGTTTAGAGAGGATTTGCCAAAGTATGAGGTCATTTGTGATAATGTGAGTTTCCATCGATCAAACATCATAAGGCAATGGTTTGTGACCCACCCGTGGATGCTCATAGAATTCCTCCCACCTTATTCACCATTCCTTAACCCAATTGAGGAGTTATTTTCAGCATTTTCAGGTGGAAGGTGTACGATCGTCAGCCACACACACAGATGACCCTGCTGGCTGCAATGGATGCAGCATGTGAGGACATCACAGTAGACGCATGCAGAGGATGGATAAGGCATTCCAAAAGATTCTTTCCAAGTTGCATTGGAAGGGAAAATATCCGGTGTGATGTGGATGAGAATATGTGGGCCGACAGACAGGAACATCTGGATGTGTAGAGACAGTGCTGCGGGCAAAGTTGTGCCTTAGGGGTGGTTTCCTGTGTTTCTTTCTAATTTAGTTTTTTTCCTTTGTGCCACTTGGGTTGTCCAGTCTCTTTCAATCAATAACCCACATACAGTAATATGTAAATAGTACTGTTGAAAGTGAAATATGCCATAGAAGTGCAGCCTTGTGCATTTTCAATACAGTAACTGTCATCCAAACTGTAGCCTAAGTTTACATCAGGTAATACTGTCAAAGTACACAGTTACATTGACAACATGCCTCAACATTTTGACGACCTTGTTTGTGAACAATGACTCAATGACTTATCATTCTGATGACACTGACATGATCATTGGCATGAATATCTACTTTTGAGAGATGTACTAAGGGTTTTTAGTGACTGACTAGCTTTAAAAACATATCAAATCAAATCAAATCAAATCAAATTTTATTAGTCACATACACATGGTTAGCAGATGTTAATGCGAGTGTAGCGAAATGCTTGTACTTCTAGTTCCGACAATGCAGTAATAACAACAAGTAATCTAACCTAACAATTCCACAACTACTACCTTATACACGCAAGAGTAAAGGGATAAAGAATATGTACATAAAGATATATGAATGAGTGATGGTACAGAACGGCATAGGCAAGATGCAGTACATGGTATAGAGTACGGTATATACCTATGAGATGAGTACTGTAGGGTATGTAAACATAAAGTGGCATAGTATAAAGTGGCTAGTGGTCCATGTATTGCATAAGATGGCAAGATGCAGTAGATGATATAGAGTACAGTATATACATATACATAAGAGATGTGTAATGTAGGGTATGTAAACATTATATTAGGTGGCATTGTTTAAAGTGGCTGGTGGTACGTTTTTACATAATTTCCATCAATTCCCATTTTTAAAGTGGCTGGAGTTGAGTCAGTATGTTGGCAGCGGCCGCTAAATGTTAGTGGTGGCTGTTTAACAGTCTGATGGCCTTGAGATAGAAGCTGTTTTTCAGTCTCTCGGTCCCTGCATTCATGCACCTGTACTGACCTCGCCTTCTGGATGATAGCGGGGTGAACAGGCAGTGGCTTGGGTGGTTGTTGTCCTTGATGATCTTTATGGCCTTCCTGTGACATCGGGTGGTGTAGGTGTCCTGGAGGGCAGGTAGTTTGCCCCGGGTGATGCGTTCTGCAGACCTCACTACCCTCTGGAGAGCCTTACGGTTGTGGGCGGAGCAGTTGCCGTACCAGGTGGTGATACAGCCCGACAGGATGCTCTCGATTGTGCATCTGTAGAAGTTTGTGAGTGCTTTTGGTGACAAGCCAAATTTCTTCAGCCTCCTGAGGTTGAAGAGGCGCTGCTGCGCCTTCTTCACAACGCTGTCTGTGTGGGTGGACCAATTCAGTTTGTCCGTGATGTGTACACCGAGGAACTTAAAACTTTCCACCTTCTCCACTACTGACCCGTCGATGTGGATAGGGGGGTGCTCCCTCTGCTGTTTCCTGAAGTCCACAATCATCTCCTTTGTTTTGTTGACGTTGAGTGTGAGGTTATTTTCCTGACACCACACTCCGAGGGCCCTCACCTCCTCCCTGTAGGCCGTCTCGTCGTTGTTGGTAATCAAGCCTACCACTGTAGTGTCGTCCGCAAACTTGATGATTGAGTTGGAGGCGTGCATGGCCACGCAGTCGTGGGTGAACAGGGAGTACAGGAGAGGGCTCAGAACGCACCCTTGTGGGGCCCCAGTGTTGAGGATCAGCGGGGTGGAGATGTTGTTATCTACCCTCACCACCTGGGGGGCGGCCCGTCAGGAAGTCCAGGACCCAGTTGCACAGGGCGGGGTCGAGACCCAGGGTCTCGAGCTTGATGACGAGTTTGGAGGGTACTATGGTGTTAAATGCTGAGCTGTAGTCGATGAACAGCATTCTCACATAGGTATTCCTCTTGTCCAGGTGGGTTAGGGCAGTGTGCAGTGTGGTTGCGATTGCGTCGTCTGTGGACCTATTGGGTCGGTAAGCAAATTGGAGTGGGTCTAGGGTGTCCGGTAGGGTGGAGGTGATATGGTCCTTGACTAGTCTCTCAAAGCACTTCATGATGACGGAAGTGAGTGCTACGGGGCGGTAGTCGTTTAGCTCAGTTACCTTAGCTTTCTTGGGAACAGGAACAATGGTGGCCCTCTTGAAGCATGTGGGAACAGCAGACTGGGATAAGGATTGATTGAATATGTCCGTAAACACACCAGCCAGCTGGTCTGCGCATGCTCTGAGGACGCGGCTGGGAATGCCGTCTGGGCCTGCAGCCTTGCGAGGGTTAACACGTTTAAATGTTTTACTCACCTCGGCTGCAGTGAAGGAGAGCCCGCAGGTTTTGGTAGCGGGCCGTGTCAGTGGCACTGTATTGTCCTCAAAGCGGGCAAAAAAGATATTTAGCCTGTCTGGGAGCAAGACATCCTGGTCCGCGACGGGGCTGGTTTTCTTTTTGTAATCCGTGATAGACTGTAGACCCTGCCACATACCTCTTGTGTCTGAGCTGTTGAATTGCGATTCTATTTTGTCTCTGTACTGGGACTTTGCCTGTTTGATAGCCTTGCGGAGAGAATAGCTACACTGTGTGTATTCGGTCATGTTTCCGGTTTCACGCGAATGCTGCCGTCAATCCACGGTTTCTGGTTTGGGAATGTTTTAATCGTTGCTGTGGGTACGACATCGTCAATGCACTTCCTAATGAACTCGCTCACCGAATCAGCATATTCTTCAATGTTGTTGTTGGACGCAATGCGGAACATATTCCAATCCGCGTGATCGAAGCAGTCTTGAAGCGTTGTATCTATTGTATATTGCAGTTTGTACAAATTGTTCTGAGAAATGCACTTATTATTTTGCACATGTTAGGGATGATGTGAAAAATGCACCAAAGCAACTGAGAAAAACTGTAAGTGGCAGTCTTTCTTCAAATGTATATATCCTCTTTTATTTGAGTTAGGAGAGGAGGTGGAGCTTAAAAGCCCTAAAAAGGCATAGCGCCTCAAGTATAAAGACGCACTTTGCTTTGTTTTTTTGTTGTTAAATGTCATTTCAGCCCACATGCCCACACACATGCTATATATGTCATGTATACAATAACTATATATTTATACTATGATCCTCCCATTCTATGGAATTCCCACTGCCCTCATATGTCATGTCTGCTAAAATGTTTTATTTGGTTCTTCAATGACATACGGAACAGACAAGGTTAACTGATTCTATACAAGTAAAGACCAACAAATTCCAACTTATCACATGGAATGTGCACAGGCTGCATGATGGGGGAAAAAAGCACTAGGTTCTCAAACACTTAAAGAGATTGTCAGCGGATGTGGTTTAGAAAAAAGGAGAAATGTAACATTTAAAGGGGAGCTGTGTTGGAGAGGCCTATGCTGCTATCTACTCTAGTAACAGCAGAGGTGTAGGCATCCTGATAAATAAGAAATCACAATTTTTCTTTATCCTAGCACATGGACCTGTTACGTCCGTCGTCGGAATGAGACCAAAGCGCAGCGTGGAAAGTGTACATCTTCTGTATTTAAAATGAACACCAAAAACAAAAGATCAACGAACGTAAAGTTCTGCAGGGCTACACAGCTACTATGCAAAAAAAAACATCCCACAAACTAGGGTGGAAAAAACAGGCTGCCTAAGTATGATTCCCTATCAGAGATAACGACAGACAGCTGCCTATGATTGGGAACCATACCCGGCCAACAAAGAAATAGAAAACTAGAATGCCCACCCAAATCACACCCTGACCTAACCAAATAGAGAAATAAAAAGGCTCTCTAAGGTCAGGGCGTGACAGGACCGAGAAGGCCGTTTTCTAATGTTGAATTGTAACTTAAATGGTGAAAAACATACATTGATTTCATTGTATATCCCACCAGGGGCAAATCTGGTGTTTTTAGATATAATTCAAGCTATAGATCAAATCCAGACAGGAACCATTATTTTAGCAGGTGACCCAAATCAAACATTCGATAAGATTGACAGATGTAGTAATAAAAGGCAAATTTAGGGAGCATCCAAAGAGGCTGAAAAATGTAATCTCTGCAAATAATTTACAGGACACCTGGAGATTACTATTCTCAATTACAAAAGACTATTCTTTTTTTTTCTCAAAGTAAGAAAAGTTATTCAAAAATGGACTACATTTTTATCTCCAAAAATGCACTCAACAATTTACTGGATTCAAAAATGTATGATATAGTGATATCGGATCATTCACCGATATCATGTGTAATTACACCTATTACACCTATACACTTATTACACTTACACCTATCACACTTAGTGACAGAATTTGGAGAATTAACAGAGCGCATCTTCTCGACCCAAAATGTATTAAATACATGAATGAAAAAATGTAAACCTTTACCACTACAAATGTAGACAGAGGATAGAGAAAAACCGACCCCCTATATAATATGTGATGCCTTTAAGTCGTACATTAGGGGAAGGATAATCTCATACTCTGAAAAAGCTAAATCTGATTGAGGAAAAATAACTAATAACAAAAAAATCTTTATGGGTAAAACATACAGTAACATTTCTAAACTTAAGCAGGAATACAATCTTTAACTTTTGAAGAGAGCCAACAAGGTTAAACTCAAATAAGGTATATTACTTAATGGTAAATAAACCTGGTAAATATCTCGCAGCTGTAACAAAACAAATACACGCTGAAACAGTTATAATTTTAAAAGAGAAAGATACAAATGCGATAATTAGAAATAACAATTTTAAAAGCTTCTATGAAAATGTATATAAATCAGAATTAAACAACAGTTGGACAGATCCTATTGCCTTCTCAGACTCAACAACCTTAAAGCAATTATCAGCAGAATATATATATATATTAAAAATAGAGATCACCCAAAAATCTATATTATATACTGTTAAAACATTCACACAGAGAAAATCACCAGGAATGGAGTGCTTTTCCATAGAATTCAATGAAACATTTTGGGACAAAGTAGCTCCCCTATTTACACAAATGACAACACGCATGTAACTAAATTCAGCACTTCCAAGTTCCATGTATCAAACAGTTATATTAATACCAGGAAAATCTGGAGAGTCCCCTATTGATTATAGACACATAAGTTTAATAAACTGTGACAATAAAATAATAACAAAGCAATATAAGCAATAGAATGGTAAAAGTATTACCAGACTTGATAGATATCAATCAAACAGGGTTTATTAAAAATAGACACAAACAAATATAAGAACATGTTTCAGTTTAATACAATATGCAAAAAAACAAGATATAGATTTAACAATAAAGGCGGTTGATGCAGAAAAGTCTTTTGACTGTGTTGAACATTATCTGATTCAATTGCTTTAGAAAAGAGGCACAAGACAGGGATGTCCCCTCTCTCCCCTCCCCCTCTCTCCCCTCCTGTTTGCACTGGAAATTGAACAGCTTGCAGAAAAAAATTGAAAGGACCCCAACGTAGCAGGTATCAGTACTGGTAAACAGGAATATAAACTAAACTTATTTGCAAACGATCTCCTGATATACCTGACCAATACTGTAAACTCACTGCCCCCTTTGTTATTTTTTTTTCAGAATACAGACTAATTTCAGTAATTGTGTGCAGATCCTTGTGACATGAGGCAGGAGGTGATGGCAGCGGATGAATGGCACGACAATGGGACTTAGGATCTCGTCACGGTATTGTCACGAACCGGCTCAAAGCCCGTAACAAAAGGGAGACCACATGGAGATAAGGAATAACAAAATATATTTATTAATTAACTAAGGTAAAGTAAATAGAATTAACAATGGTGTGTGTAGTCAGTAGTCAGTAGTGTAGGTGAGTGGTTGCGTGTATACATGTGATAAGTAGGGGTGTTGAAGGGTGCCGACACAAACAAACCAAATAACCACAACAAGGCCACAACCAAAATCTGTCTGTGTCTGAATGGAGAGAGTCTCCTCAATGACTGTGGAAGAGGTCTATTTATCCTGGGACACACCCGGGCCCAGGTGTTTCCCATGTAGCTGACGACCCTCCATACTCCACCCACCAACATCCTAATAAGGAAACAAGAGCAAAGAAAGAGAAAACGGTAGACAGAGTGGGAGGGTCGTCACAGTATCTCTGCACATTGAAATTGCCATCAATAAAATGCAATTGTGTTTGTTGTCCGTAGCTTATGCCTGACCATACCATAACCCCACTGCCACTACGGAGCACTGTTTACAATGTGGACATCAGCAAACCACTCGCCCACACAACGGCACCTGCCATCTGCCCGGTACAGTTGAAACCGGGATTCAGTTGAAGGTCCTGGGCTGGCGTGGTTACACGTGGTCTGCGGTTATGAGGCCGGTTGGACGTACTTCCAAATTCTCTAAAACAACGTTGGAGGCGGTTTACGGTAGAAGAATGAACATGAAATTCTCCTGCAACAGCTCTGGTGGACATTCCTGCAGTCAGCATGCCAATTCCCTCAAAACTTGAGACATCTGTGGCATTGTGCTGTGTGACAAAACGGAACATTTTAGAGTGGCCTTTTATTGTCCCCAGCAGAAGGTGAACCTGTGTAATGATCATGCTGTTTAATTAGCTTCTTAAAATGCCACACCTGTCAGGTGGATGGATTATCTTGGCAAAGGAGAAATGCTCACCAAAAGGGATTTTTGATAATTAAGCATCCCGGAGTCACCTCTTCACTGTTGACGTTGAGACTGGTGTTTTGCGGGTACTATTTAATGAAGCTGCCAGTTGAGGACTTGTGAGATGTCTGTTTCTCAAACTAGACACTCTAATGTACTTGTCCTCTTGCTCAGTTGTGCATCGGGGCCTCCCACTCCTCTTTCTCTTCTGGTTAGAGCCGGTTTGAGCTGTTCTGTGAAGGGAGTAGGACACAGCGTTGTACGAGATTTTCAGTTTCTTGGCAATTTCTCGCACGGAATAGCCTTAATTTCTCAGAACATTCAGAAGAAAGTTCTTTGTTTCTGGACATTTTGAGTCTGTAATCGAACCCACAAATGCTGATGCTCCAGATACTCAACTTGTCTAAAGAGGTCCAGTTTTATTGCTTCTTTAATAAGCACAACAGTTTTCAGCTGTGCCAACATAATTGCAAAAGGGTTTTCTAATGATCAATTAGCCTTTTAAAATGATCAGGTTGGATTAGCTAACACAACATGCCATTGGAACACAGGAGTGATGGTTGCTGAGGATGGGCCTCTGTACGCCTATGTAGAGAGTCCATAAAAAATCTGCCATTTCCAGATACATTACTCATTTACAACATTAACAATGTCTACATTGTATTTCTGATAATTTTATGTTATTTTAATGGACAAAACAAGGACATCTTTCAAAACAAGGACATTTCGAAATGACCCCAAACTTTTGAATGGTAGTGTACATTTACTTTTAATTTGTCTGTCTGCACACTTCAACACATGGCATATGAGGGTGCAGTGAGATACCAGATGGATCGAACAATACTTTTCACATCAATCATTATTTAAAAATATATACTTAGAAACTGGAAATGGACCATTCATCCGTCGTTCACACAATGGAAAGGTCAAATGCTTTACTATCTAAAAATTGTGCTTGGGCTACAGAGAGAAACAAAATCATGCAGTTTGAGTCCATGTAGTGGAAAGTGATACGGATGCTGGAGATAGGGGTGAGGGCTGGTGGGTCTGGGCAGGTGTGATGTAGTTGATGTAGGGGTGAGGGCTGGTGGGTCTGGGCAGGTGTGATGTAGTTGATGTAGGGGTGAGGGCTGGTGGGTCTGGGCAGGTGTGATGTAGTTGATGTAGGGGTGAGGGCTGGTTGGTCTGGGCAGGTGTGATGTAGTTGATGTAGGGGTAAGGGCTGGTGGGTCTGGGCAGGTGTGATGTAGTTGATGTAGGGGTGAGGGCTGGTGGGTCTGGGCAGGTGTGATGTAGTTGATGTAGGGGTGAGGGCTGGTGGGTCTGGGCAGGTGTGATGTAGTTGATGTAGGGGTGAGGGCTGGTTGGTCTGGGCAGGTGTGATGTAGTTGATGTAGGGGTAAGGGCTGGTGGGTCTGGGCAGGTGTGATGTAGTTGATGTAGGGGTGAGGGCTGGTGGGTCTGGGCAGGTGTGATGTAGTTGATGTAGGGGTAAGGGCTGGTGGGTCTGGGCAGGTGTGATGTAGTTGATGTAGGGGTAAGGGCTGGTGGGTCTGGGCAGGTGTGATGTAGTTGATGTAGGGGTGAGGGCTAATGGGTCTGGGCAGGAGTGATGTAGTTGATGTAGGGGTGAGGGCTGGTGGGTCTGGGCAGGTGTGATGTAGTTGATGTAGGGGTGAGGGCTGGTGGGTCTGGGCAGGTGTGATGTAGTTGATGTAGGGGTGAGGGCTGGTGGGTCTGGGCAGGTGTGATGTAGTTGATGTAGGGGTGAGGGCTGGTGGGTCTGGGCAGGTGTGATGTAGTTGATGTAGGGGTAAGGGCTGGTGGGTCTGGGCAGGTGTGATGTAGTTGATGTAGGGGTAAGGGCTGGTGGGTCTGGGCAGGTGTGATGTAGTTGATGTAGGGGTGAGGGCTAATGGGTCTGGGCAGGAGTGATGTAGTTGATGTAGGGGTGAGGGCTGGTGGGTCTGGGCAGGTGTGATGTAGTTGATGTAGGGGTGAGGGCTGGTGGGTCTGGGCAGGTGTGATGTAGTTGATGTAGGGGTGAGGGCTGGTGGGTCTGGGCAGGTGTGATGTAGTTGATGTAGGGGTGAAGGCTGGTGGGTCTGGGCAGGTGTGATGTAGTTGATGTAGGGGTAAGGCCTGGTGGGTCTGGGCAGGTGTGATGTAGTTGATTTAGGGGTGAGGGCTGGTTTTTCTGGGCAGGTGTGATGTAGTTGATGTAGAGGTGAGGCCTGGTGGGTCTGGGCAGGTGTGATGTAGTTGATGTAGGGGTGAGGGCTGGTGGGTCTGGGCAGGTGTGATGTAGTTGATGTAGGGGTGAGGCCTGGTGGGTCTGGGCAGGTGTGATGTAGTTGATGTAGAGGTGAGGGCTAAAGGGTCTGTGCAGGTGTGATGTAGTTGATGTAGAGGTAAGGGCTGGTGGGTCTGGGCAGGTGTGATGTAGTTGATGTAGGGGTGAGGCCTGGTGGGTCTGGGCAGGTGTGATGTAGTTGATGTAGAGGTGAGGGCTAAAGGGTCTGGGCAGGTGTGATGTAGTTGATGTAGGGGTAAGGCCTGGTGGGTCTGTTCAGGTGTGATGTAGTTGATGTAGGGGTGAGGGCTGGTGGGTCTGGGCAGGTGTGATGTAGTTGATGTAGAGGTGAGGGCTGGTGGGTCTGGGCAGGAGTGATGTAGTTGATGTAGGGGTAAGGGCTGGTGGGTCTGGGCAGGTGTGATGTAGTTGATGTAGACGTAAGGGCTGGTGGGTCTGGGCAGGTGTGATGTAGTTGATGTAGACGTAAGGGCTGGTGGGTCTGGGCAGGTGTGATGTAGTTGATGTAGACGTAAGGGCTGGTGGGTCTGGGCAGGTGTGATGTAGTTGATGTAGACGTAAGGGCTGGTGGGTCTGGGCAGGTGTGATGTAGTTGATGTAGACGTAAGGGCTGGTAGGTCTGAGCAGGAGTGATGTATGGGTGATGGCTAGTGGGTCTGGGCAGGTGTGATGTAGTTGATGTAGGGGTGAGGGCTGGTGGGTCTGGGCAGGTGTGATGTAGTTGATGTAGGGGTAAGGGCTGGTAGGTCTGAGCAGGAGTGATGTATGGGTGATGGCTAGTGGGTCTGGGCAGGTGTGATGTAGTTGATGTTTGTATGATGTCATCATTTGTATGTGTATGTTTTGCATTGCTGATAAAATATGAAATAAAATCTTATGAAAATAAATAAAAAAGTATTACGAAAAGAATATTCAAAATTAAGTTTTAAAGTTAAGGAAGCATGCAAAGTAAAGGAAATGGTATATCCATTCACTATGAGTGCTATTATAGTAGGTTTTCTCAGGTTCTGTTGGTATCAGCACTGTTGACAGAACCAAAATGCTGTCACGACTGGACACTGCTACAGACTCCCAGGGCTTTTTAGGATCATCCTCCAACTTTTTCCCAGAGAGAAGCTATCACCCCAACAACAGTCAATCTCCAATCCCCTCAAACCGTACCATAACACGGTCTTTCTCTTTCTCATGTCACACAGTCCAGAGGGCATGACGCCTACCCAACCATTCACTGTCCCGCTATATCCAACACCAGAGAAACTGTAGCCACTGATACAGTATCTGTAACTGCACTGCACCGCCCACAACCGCAGGGCTCTCTAGAGGGTGTTGCTGTCTGTACAACACATCACCGGGGCCAAAATACCTGCCCTCCAGGACACCTACAACACCCGATGTCACAGGAAGGCAAAAAAGATCATCAAGAACAATAACCACCCGAGCCACTACCTGTTCACCCCGCTATCATCCAGAAGGCGAGGTCAGTACAGGTGCATCAAAGCTGGGACAGAGAGATTGAAAAACAGCTTCTATCTAAAGGCCATCAGATTGTTAAACAGCCACGACTAGCACAGAGAGGCGGCTGCCTGCATACAGACTTGATATCATTGGCCACTTTAATAAATGGAACACTAGTCACTTTAATAGTGCCACTTTAAGAATGTTTACTTATCTCTTATTACTCATCTCATATGTATAGACTGTATACTGTATCCTTCACTATCTATTCTATACTATCTATTGCATTTCAGCCGCTCTGTCACTGCTCATCCATATATTTTATACTTATATATTCTCATCCCATTCCTTTACTAAATTGTATGTATTAGGTTTCGTTGTGGAATGGTTAGATATTACCTGTTAGATACTGCTGCACTGTCGGATCTAGAAGCATAAGCATTTTGCTACACTTGCAATAACATCTGCTAACCATGTGTATGTGACCAATGAAATGTGATTTAATTTGAATATGATTTGATTTGTAGAAGTACCATCCTGTCCTCACATCCATTCTGCGGTGTAGATGTTGCTGTGACACTCAGGGCATCGATGTCTGACGTCCTTTAGGTTGTCCAAACAGAAAGGTATGAGACAGCACCCATCCACACACCTGGTCGGAGAGGGAGAGGGTTAATACCATATTATAAACTGGGTGGTTCGAGCCCTGAATGCTGATTGGCTGACAACCATGGTATATCAGACCGTATACCATAGGTATGACAAAACATTTATTTTTTACTGTTCTAATTACATTGGTAACCAGTTTATAATAGCAATTAGGCACCTCGGGGGTTTGTGATATACAGTATGGCCAATATACCACAGCTAAGGGCTGTATCCAGACACTCCGCATTGTGTCGAGAACAGCCCTTAGTCGTGGTATATTGGCCATATACCATATCCCTCAAGGCATTATTGCTTAATTAGCTTAATAAGACAGAATAAAGTATTAGGACATATGGTTTCTGGTAGTTAGATAAAGTTGCCCCTTGACTCTGATCTAATGTCAAATTGATGTTTAAGAGCAGGAGTGCTGATTTAGTATCAGTTTTGCCTTTTAGATCACAATGAATAAGATTACATGAACAAAGGGGAGCTGATCCTAAATCAGCACTCCTGGTATGTAGCGCTTGATACGGCCCCAGATCTGATGACAAGAACTTGTCTGACAGGACTTACCCTAACTTGTCTGACAGGACTCACCCTAACTTGTCTGACAGGACTCACCCTAACTTGTGATAGGACTTACCCTAACTTGTCTGACAGGACTCACCCTAACTTGTCTGACAGAACTCACCCTAACTTGTCTGATAGGACTCACCCTAACTTGTCTGATAGGACTCACCCTAACTTGTCTGACAGGACTCACCCTAACTTGTCTGACAGGACTCACCCTAACTTGTCTGACAGGACTTACCCTAACTTGTCTGACAGGACTCACCCTAACTTGTCTGACAGGACTTACCCTAACTTGTCTGATAGGACTTACCCTAACTTGTCTGATAGGACTCACCCTAACTTGTCTGACAGGACTTACCCTAACTTGTCTGACAGGACTCACCCTAACTTGTCTGACAGGACTCACCCTAACTTGTCTGACAGGACTCACCTTAACTTGTCTGATAGGACTTACCCTAACTTGTCTGATAGGACTTACCCTAACTTGTCTGACAGGACTCACCCTAACTTGTCTGATAGGACTTACCCTAACTTGTCTGATAGGACTTACCCTAACTTGTCTGATAGGACTTACCCTAACTTGTCTGATAGGACTTACCCTAACTTGTCTGATAGGACTTACCCTAACTTGTCTGATAGGACTTACCCTAACTTGTCTGATAGGACTTACCCTAACTTGTCTGACAGGACTCACCCTAACTTGTCTGATACGACTTACCCTAACTTGTCTGATACGACTTACCCTAACTTGTCTGATAGGACTCACCCTAACTTGTCTGATACGACTTACCCTAACTTGTCTGACAGGACTCACCCTAACTTGTCTGATAGGACTCACCCTAACTTGTCTGACAGGACTCACCCTAACTTCTCTGACAGGACTCACCCTAACTTGTCTGACAGGACTTACCCTGACTTGTAGTGAACCGGATGGGGGCAGGACATATACTCCCTGATATGTGTTCTTCCTGTGCTCATCTGGACATAGATGGAGAAATGACAAGTACTGTAGAGCTTATGTCAGAGCTTGACACATTATGGGAAATATTTCATAATGTACAGTATCTGCTCTACCTAATTGTACATCCTACCAATGCTCACATACCTGGCGCAGCAGGAGTTGTAGCCTGTAGTGTATATTGAGTCATGTCCTCTGGTGTGTTACTAGGTAGGACATACACTCTGTGATAGCGGCCCATGAGTTCCTCTATATGGTCTATAAAGATACAAAGGTATATAAAAAAAACAATTAGTGCTCAGTCATGAGGAAATAAAGTTATGAAACATCCTATTGACATCTATCCAAACATGAATGGAGAGCAACAATCTATAGTTGTTCAATAGCTTTAACGGACAGGACAAAGATCTCTGCTGCACTGTAGGCTTAAACAAACAAACAATCAATCAAGCTTAACATATATACAATAAGGCAGCTTGTTTCTAAATGTATTTGTTGTGTCTACCTGGCAGTGGGCCACGTTCAACTTCAGCCCCAGCATTGCTTTCTGTCTGGTTTCTGTAGTAGCTTCTGTTTTCTCTCCATCAGATCATGTAGCTCCTGTACTATGGCCTCCAGCTCTGATGGCTCAGACTCATCTGAGAAAAAGACGACAGGGAACAAGGCTGGGAGTTTGAGGGAGACAGAGGAAGATGAGGAAGTGGTTGAAAAATGTTGTGATTGCTTCAGAACACAAGAAACCAACACTGCTTTTCAGCTACTGCTGCCTGCCTGCCTGCCTGCCTGCCTGCCTGCCTGTCTGTCTAAGTGTCTGTCTATCTGCCTGTCTGCCTGTCTGTCTGACTGTTTGTCTGTCTGTCTGTCTGTCTGTCTGTCTGTCTGTCTGTCTGTCTGACTGTTTGTCTGTCTGTCTGACTGTTTGTCTGTCTGTCTGCCTGTCTGTGTTCTATTCCCCCTTAGCCCCACTATTATGATTGCCTTGACCAGACAATTCACCTTCCCTGTCTTTGCTCTTGTTTCTGAACTGCTACACCTTCAGCAGCATGATCCGCCGGTTGTGGAGCAGCTGCCTCCGGAAGGTGATGAAGGCCAGCTCAGAGGACACCCTACCCAGGTCTGGGGAGCCCTGGTCCGTCCCGGAGGAGACGCTCTCACCCTGTAAGGAAGGCTTCTCTGGGTCTTCAGAGATTGTCTCTACCTGCTTTGTGTCAGACTGCCAGTCCATAACCGATCTAGCTGAGGGGAACTCTGGGTCCTGAGTGGGAAAACTCTCCTTTATTTCCATCCTTTAAAGTAGTTTCAGTGTTGCTCAATTGATTAACAATAAATGCTTGGCTGCTCCAAGAGGGGAAAAGACCTGAAGTTCTTCTGAATAACCGATTGAACGTACCTCTCTGTTAGCTGGCAATATTTCTCTGGGCAGCACCTAGCAGGTTATGACGGGCTAAACATAGGCTTTCGTGCATTTGCATGTTTTGTTATTATCCATGATGACAACAAACCATTACAGTGCATATGATGGATTTTTATACTGTTCAACATACCTTGTGTCAATTGAAGCTTATTGAAGCTTAACTAAACTAATGGTGTTTTCTAAAGCAAGAAATAGACCTCTGAACCTTATACCTATTACTACCTCTCAGGGCAAGGAGATTGAGATTGTAACCTCATATAAATATCTTGGAATTTTAATTGATGACGGCCATTCTTTTAAATTGCATATTCAACAACTTACAAAACAATTGAAGCTGAAATTGGGATTTTATTTTTGGAGTAAGGCCTGTTTTTCTTTTGAAGCCAGAAGGAGGTTAGTATCAGCTACATTTATGCCTTTACTAGACTATGGGGATATTTTAAATATGAATGCTTACGCTCAGTGTTTGAGATCAATTGACACCCTTTACCATGGCACTTTGAGATTTATTTTGAACTGCAAAACCCTTACGCACCACTGCACTTTGTATACCAGGGTTGGCTGGCCTTCTCTAGTCACTCGTAGGCTCAGTCACTGGTATACTTTTATTTATAAAGCCATTTTGGGTTTACTACCTTTTTCTTTGGGCATTTTCTATTGTTCAGAAATGTGGCGGGTACTCTCTTCGTTCGCTGGACTTTATCCTGCTAACTGTTCCAAATGTCCGAACTGAATTTGGTAAAAGGGCTTTTATGTACTCTGCGCCATCGTCTTGGAAAGCCTTACAAAATACTTTTAAACTGGAAGAACTTGTCCCGACTGGTATTTTTAAATCACTGATGAATGATCTTGAGACTGATTCCCTGACCTGTCAATGTTTTTAATTAGCTGTTTTTGATTTTATTATACTCTTGTGAGTTTTACGTTTTTTACTAGATTACTTGTAGTTTTTCATGTTGTTTGTCTGTAATTTTTGTAATGACTTAGTGCTGCCTATCTTGGCCAGGACGCTCTTGAAAAAGAGATTTTAAATCTCAATGAGGCCTTCCTGGTTAAATAAAGGTTAAATCCATTAAAAAAATGGATGGCCACCTGTTTTAAAGAGCCGCATGCACACTACCAAATGACACTAGCTTTTTCTTATCTCTTCCACTGTAGACTATATCAATCTACACACTCATAATCCGGGGTGTGACAATAAAACGTCTTTGTTTTTGTATTATTTGTTATTTATTTTGGTCATAAGAAAACAGGAAGTGAGCTGATTCCATCCTGTCCTATATTCATAATAATAAGTACTGTACACAACCTCTCATTTACATCACATTGCTACATAATCACCAGCTGCTTTGATCAAATAAATAGTTGTAACTGTAATCAGTTTATATAGATAAGAACAGCAGTAGCTGTAGCCTTATGGTGTTGGCCTAATTCATTTTTATTGAAGCCTCTTCAATAGTGGTATAGAGTGGGTGTCTTATGACAATGATTCCCAAACTTTTTCACTCGGGGCCCCCCTTCCAGCATTGCACGCACCACATCTATTTCTATGGCCACAGTTTGTTCATGATACAAACTGTTCACACCCCTCTTGTTGGTGGAGAGAAATTTGGGGTGCAAAGAACATTTAGCAGTTTTCAAGTTAATTTTCTTGCAATTCTATACATTTTGCCATGTCTAATGTGTATTCTAGTGATATTTGAATGACAAAAAAATTACATCTATGAACTAAAAAACCTAAATACATTTTTTTTGCTGACATGGGCTAGTTGATCTGGAAATTTCTGACAAGTCATTAATAGCTCTCTAAGGTATTCAATGACTAACATGACAAGAGGAACTAATGATGTGCTACTCAATTTAGAAATTGCATCTTCTGCATCCTACTATTACAACTTTAAAGGGTAAGTTTAAAATCGGACTGAGTTCGACCCCAGTCCACAGTTTTGGAACCAGTGCCTTAGGATACTGTATATGCTGTTGTTATTCAGGTAAACCACCACTAGAGGGCAGTCTCATACACAGATTCCCATGCAGCCTGAGGCCTGTCATATTGAAGAAATCTCTGGTATGAAGTAGTCAGTAGAACAGCTTCTATGTGTGCTCTGCTGCGCTGCGTCATACAGAGGTAAAATATTACCAGACGAAGAGATCTGCCTGCCTCCGCTTCTCTACTTCCTCCTTTCCTCCCCAACACCCCACTCTAAACTAATCTTCCCCTCTCTCTCTCTCGATTTGCTCTTTTGATTATTTTTCCAACTCTTCCTTGATTCTCTCCTCCCCTCACTCCATTTTCTTTCTCTCTCCCAGGTGACACGAGTGAGCCTAGTTCAGGCATCCTCCCACAGGGTGTCAACTCATCGCCATTCATTACCACACACACACAGGGAGTCCACTCATCGCCATTCATTACCACACACACACAGGGGGTCCACTCATCGCCATTCATTACCACACACACACACACACACACACACACACACACACACACACACACACACACACACACACACACACACACACACACACACACACACACACACACACACACACACACACACACAGCGTCTCACTACATGGGTGATAGTGTCCTGCTGCTCCCTACACTTTCCTGTGAGATGTGACATACAGTGCATTTGGAAAGTATTCATCGCCATTCATTACCACACACACACAGGGGGTCCACTCATCGCCATTCATTACCACACACACACACACACACACACACACACACACACACACACACACACACACACACACACACACACACACACACACACACACACACACACACACACACACACACACACACACACACACACAGCGTCTCACTACATGGGTGATAGTGTTCTGCTGCTCCCTACACTTTCCTGTGAGATGTGACATACAGTGCATTTGGAAAGTATTCAGTTCCCTTTACTTTTTCCACATTTTGTTACGTAACAGCCTTATTCAAAAATGTATACAATGATTTTTTTCCTCATCAATCTACACACAATGGCCCATAATGACAAAGAGAAAACAGATTTTTAAAAGATTTATTTTGAAGCACCTCGAGTCTTCTTGGGTATGGTGCTACAAGCTTGGCACACCTGTATTTGGGGAGTTTCTCTCATTCTTCTCTGCAGATCTTCTCAAGGGGTCTGAATACTTTCCGAATGCACTGTTTATGGCGTGACAGACAGAGAGGATCCATGTCAGTGTGCCAGCTGTCTCAGTGTTACCACCCAGGGAGGGACACAACACATAGAGAAATAGTACACCAGAGGTATATAGGATGTGGACATGCAGCTAGGGTTAAGGTTAGGGTTAAGGTTAAGGTTAGGGTTAGGTTTATGGTTGAACTGGGATGTGGACATGAAGCGAGGGTTAAGGTTAGGGTTAGGGTTAAGGTTAGGGTTAGGGTTATGGTTGAACTGGGTTGTGGACATGAAGCGAAGGGTTAAGGTTAGGGTTAGGGTTAAGGTTAGGGTTATGGTTGAACTGGGATGTGGACATGAAGCGAAGAGTTAAGGTTAGGGTTAAGGTTAAGGTTAGGGTTAGGGTTATGGTTGAACTGGGATGTGGACATGAAGCTAGCGTTAAGGTTAGGGTTAGGGTTATGGTTGAACTGGGATGTGGACATGAAGCTAGGGTTAGGGTTAAGGTTAACCTGTTAAAGCTGGGGGCGCTGTTGTCACTATTTATGGTAATCGTGTAATTTTTGAAACGGCTTCCTACAAAATTCTTGATCGTACAATATGCATATTATTATTATTATTGGATAGAAAACAGTCTATAGTTTCTATAGGAGTTGAAATTTTGTCTCTAAGTGGAACAGAACCCATTCTACAGCAATTTCCCTGACATGGAGTCAGATTTCAGAAATTTTGTCCACTGTTCTGGAGTCAGTTTTAAGGCCAATGTTATTCCTATGAGTATACGGACACTGCTTACGTCTTCCCCTGGATGCCTTTACGTGATGACGATTTGAATGGGGTCGATTGCGCAATCACAGGCACTATAAATTAAAAAACCCTGTAGCTGGGAACTCTTTTCCAGCTGTGTCATGCGCGTGGAGGACACCGACCCGCACTTGTTCCAAGCATTAGTGTTGGGAGTAATCTTTCTCCGGTCATGTTAAGACTCGTTATAGGAGTTAAAAACATCATAAGGTAGTTAATTTAAAGCGTTTCATAGCAATTTATATCCGTTTAGTACGATTTTGGGACATTTATTTCTGAGACGCTGTGAATCTCTGGGCACGCTTCCAGTTCATCCCGAACGCAGTTGGCATTTCCACATGGCAAGAGGACAGCTTTCCACCAAAAGACGATTAGACCCAAGAAAGGATCCTTTGCCCAAGATACTGATGGAAGAACAGCTCAAAGTAGGAAATTTTTATTATGATAAATCGTGTTTCTGTCGAAAAATGTTAGTGGCTTAGGACGCCATTTTCTTTGACTTAGCTTCACTTGGCGCAAACTGTATTGAAAAGTAAGGATAATTTAAAAAATGTAATTCCGCGATTGTATTAAGAATTAAATTGTCTATCAATCGCTGTCCACCCTATATTTTTTAGTCACGTTTATGAGTATTTATGTATACGAGTAGATCACTGTCTAATATGGCGCACGGACATTTTCTCACCAGCTGGGCTACATTTCCCATTGTCTAACCATGATTTTGGTGGCTAAATATGCACATTTTCGAACAAACTGTATATGTATGTTGTAATGTGATGTTACAGGGGTGTCATCTGAAGAATTCTGAGAAGGTTAGTGAAAAAAATAATATATTTTGGCGATGTTTACGTTATCGCTCTCTTTGGCTAGAATCAATGCTGGGGTAATGTTTGCACATGTGCTATGCTAATATAACGATTTATTGTGTTTTCGCTGTAAGACACTTAGAAAATCTGAAATATTGTCTGTATTCACAGGATCTGTGTCTTTCGATTAGTGTATGCTGTGTATTTTTACGAAATGTTTGATGATTAGTAGTTAGGTAAACACGTTGCTCATTGTAATTATTCTAGTCCATTTGTGACGGTGGGTGCAATTGTAAACTATGCCATCTACCTGAAATATGCACATTTTTCTAACAAAACCTATCCCATACCATAAATATGTTATCAGACTGTCATCTGATGAGTTTTTTTCTTGGTTAGGGGCTATAAATATCTTAGTTTAGCCGAATTGGTGATAGCTACTGGTGTTGGTGGACAAATAAAAGATGGTGGATTATGCTAATGTGTTTTTAGGTAATAGATTTACATCTTTACATATTGTGTCTTCCCTGTAAAACATTTTAAAAATCGGACATGTTGGCTGGATTCACAAGATCTGTGTCTTTCATTAGCTGTATTGGACTTTAATGTGTGAAAGTTAAATATTTAAAAAAAATATTTTTTTTGAATTTCGCGGCTCTGCCTTTTCAGTGGGGGTGGGGGGGGTGTGCCGCTAGCGGCACCCAAGTCCTAGACAGGTTAAGGTTAGGGTTAGGGTTAGGGTTATGGTTGAACTGGGATGTGGACATGAAGCTAGGGTTAAGGTTAGGGTTAGGGTTATGGTTGAACTGGGACGTGGACATGAAGCTAGGGTTAAGGTTAAGGTTAAGGTTAGGGTTAAGGTTAGGGTTAGGGTTAGGGTTGAACTGGGATGTGGACATGAAGCGAGAGTTAAGGTTAGGGTTAAGGTTAGGGTTAGGGTTATGGTTGAACTGGGATGTGGACATGAAGCGAGGTTAAGGTTAGGGTTAAGGTTAGGGTTGAACTGGGATGTGGACATGAAGCGAGGGTTAAGGTTATGGTTATGGTTGAACTGGGATGTGGACATGAAGCGAGGGTTAAGGTTAGGGTTGAACTGGGATGTGGACATGAAGCGAGGGTTAAGGTTAGGGTTAAGGGTTAGGGTTGAGCTGGGATGTGGACATGAAGCAAGTGTTAAGGTTAGGGTTAGGGTTAAGGTTAGGGTTAGGGTTATGGTTGAACTGGGATGTGGACATGAAGCGAGGGTTAAGGTTATGGTTAGGGGTTAGGGTTAGGGTTAAGGTTATGGTTGAGCTGGGATGTGGACATGAAGCGTGGGTTTAGGTTAGGGTTAAGGGTTAGGATTAAGGGTAGGGTTAACGGTTAGGGTCAAGGTTAGGGTTTAGGGTTAGGTGAAAGCAATGCACGGGCACATGTTCTCTAATTCTATTGCTCCTAGGGAGACATCTTTATAAAAGTTGTTATGTGAGAGGTGAGTAAACATTCCCAAAGGAAGGTTAAGGTTAGGGCCTCAGTAAAGGGTGGGGTTAAGATTAGGTCAAGGATCAAGGGCATTACTTGGTAACCTGTAAGTGCTGGGTTTAGGTTAAGTTGAAGAGTTAGGGTTTGGGTTGGGGTTAGATAATGGGACAAAAACTGTTACCCTCAAGGGGTACAGGGTGCAAGGGCACATATACAATTACCCCACTCATTTTATGAACCTCTAGATAAAACCAAGGTACCATTTTAATACACTGTAAAAATAGATGAAGTGGTCCCAGAAAGCTCAAAACTTCCAACCAGAACACAGGGTTGTTCCCTGTTATATTTCTTCGTTGTCACTAAATGGCATAAATTCCCATCAACAGCGTAACATAAAACAGTTGGCGCCAAGTGCCTTTCTCAACGGAACACCCAAAATATATATTTTTCCCTTTCCTTGGGGGATTCAAGGCAGGGTTAGGGTTAAACTGGGATGTGGACATGATGCAAGGGTTAGGGTTGAGGGTTTGGGTTAGGGTTGAGGGTTTGGGTTAGGGTTGAGGGTTTGGGTTAGGGTTGAGGGTTTGGGTTAGGGTTGAGGGTTGAGGGTTGAGGGTTTGGGTTAGGGTTGAGGGTTTGGGTTAGGGTTGAGGGTTTGGGTTAGGGTTGAGGGTTTGGGTTAGGGTTGAGGGTTTGGGTTAGGGTTGAGGGTAAGTTTAGGGTTGAGCTGGGATGTAGATATAAAGCTAGGGTTAGGGCTAAACTAACCCTTTAGGTGCTCTCCACGGTGATTTCATAGTTGCGTCACGTTCCAAAAATTCAGCTGCACAAAAGTATATGTGTGTGTGTTCTCAATATTTGTCTGAATGAGGCTATTTCCCATGTAGAACCGGAAGAATGAAAGAACTGACACATGACATGATGAGAGACTCACAGCCACTAATCACTGTTCAGCTTTCCTCCTCCTCTCTCTCTCTCTCTTCTGCTTTTTCCGTCCCTTCTCAATCAATCTCCTTCTCTCACTCTCTCCCTCTCTCCCCTCCCTATTTTCCTCCCTCTCTCTCTCATGCTGCGGCATATTCAGGACACAGAAGAGCAGCCGTCTCCCCACCGACACATTGGCTAAACGTGAGCTGCAGTGATGTCATCATACCAGGACATGCTTGGTGTCGGACGGACTGGTCCACTGCACCACTGACACACATGCACGCACATGCATGCACATACACACTGTCTGTGGTGCAACGTGGTAGGCAGATTGGGAATTGCCGTGGTAAAACAAGTCAGCATCAACATCCTTTTCTGAGACAGAGCTGAATGTCTTCACCAGAGGTCAGAAGTCTCTTCGTACATAGTGCAGCTTAGGAACCTGGTGATTTACCCATAAAAAGGTTTCTCTCTCTCTCTCTCTCTCTCTCTCTCTCTCTCTCTCTCTCTCTCTCTCTCTCTCTCTCTCTCTCTCTCTCTCTCTCTCTCTCATGGTGTGTGTATTGAGTGTGAGTGTTTTTTGGGTGGGGGACACTGGAATGTGTCTGTGTGTTGTCAGCCGCAGGGGGTGGAGCTTTATCACGCACACAGGAGGGAGTGAAGGAGTGCGAGGGAGAGATAGAGGGACAGATAGCGGCACAGAGGAAGAAATGTGCTCTCTGATGCATTTTGTTGTTATTAGCCTTGTCTGACCTGTTTTGTCAGTGTAGGCACATGCACACACGCACACACACACACACACACACACACACACACACACACACACACACACACACACACACACACACACACACACACACACACACACACACACACACACACACACACACACACACACACACACACACACACACACACACACACACACACAACAACAGCAATTAGCTACTAAGGTTGTACAAACACTTCACCAGATTTCAGCATAAAAGCTCCAATGACACACCAAAGCGTAGCAGAGGCCTCTTCCTGTTTCTAGGAAGACTCAAGCAGATGAAATAATGTTTTACACAGGTTAGGGTTAGGGTTACTGCATGTATGTGTGTTCGGTGTGTGCGTGTTTGGTGTGTGTGTCCTTGGTGTGTGTGTGTCCATGTCCAGTCCGTCCAGCCTGTATCTGCAGTGTAAGAGGCTTGCTAATGTGTTTACTCAGGCAGCACTGACACGCAGAACAGAGGCATGGTAAACCAGCCTTGTGTGCCCCACTTAGGAAGTGGACCATGGAAGGGCTGAAGCTGCATGGGGCATTGTCATGCTACTGTAGGTTCACAGGGTGCATGTCAAGGTCAGTTAGTACAGGCTACTATAGTTACTGCTACTGCTGCTGTAGAGAATAGATGGAACAGCTCATACACGTGGTAGGCTATATACAGTGCATTCGGAAACTATTCAAACCCTTTGACTTTTTCCACATTTTGTTACGTTGCAGCCTTATTCTGAAATTGATTAAATCGTTTTCCCCCCTCATAAATCTACACACAATACCCCAAAATGACAAAGCAAAAACAGGTTTTTAAACAACTGAAATATGACATTTACATAAGTATTCAGACCCTTTACTCAGTACTTTGTTGAAGCACCTTTGGCTGTGATTACAGCCTCGAGTCTTCTTGGGTATGACGCTTCAAACCTGGCACACCATCTCTTTACCAAACATGGACAATAAAGAACTGAACCTATTGTACTATCTTATTACGTGTTTGAGTTATATATCTGTTCATTTGTGTATCAGTACATTTTCATGTTATCCTGGCTCGAGTTTGGAACTGTGATTTGCTGTTCATCTGAATGTCTATTTTGGTCATTAGTGAGTATGAAGGCAGTGAGGTGTCCTCTACAGTATGCCTGAGTATCAACACTACAAAACACTACACTCTAAGAAAAAAGGCTCCTTCGGCTGTCTCCATAGGATAACTATTTTTTGGCTCCAGATAGAACTCTTTTGGGTTCCAGAAATAACTATTTTGGGTTCCAAATAGAACTCTTTTGGGTTCCAGAAAGAACTCTTTTGGGTTCCAGATTGAACTCTTTTGGGTTCCAGATAGAACTCTTTCGGCTTCCAGATAGAACTCTTTTGGGCTCCAGAAATAACTATTTTGGGTTCCAGATAGAACTATTTTAGATTCCAGATAGAACTGTTTGGGTTCCAGAAAGAACTATTTTGGATTTCTTGTACACTCACACTCTTTCTTTCATCTTATTTCTCTCTTTCCTTCGTCTTATTTCTCTCTTTCCCTCCTTTCCTCCTGTCCCTCCCACCCAGCTTGTTACCTTTGTCACACTTCCTGCTAACTCATGGCCATTCATTAAGCAACCAACGTTTCCTCAGCCTCACCCAGAGAGATATAGGGGCCAGGTTACCAATGCACCCAATACCACTGCTCTCCCCTGCTCTCCTATCCTCTCTCATTGCTGCTCTCCTCTCCCCTGTTCTCCTCTCCTCTCCTCTCCTCTCCTCTCCTCTCCTCTCCTCTCCTCTCCCCTGCTCTCCTCTCCTCTCTCTTGCTCTCCCCTCCCCTCCCCTGCTCTCCCCTCCCCTGCTCCACTCTCCTCTGCTCTCCTCTCCCCTACTCTCCTTTCCTCTCCCCTGCTCTCCTCTCCTCTCTCTTGCTCTCCTCTCTCTTGCTCTCCCCTCCCCTGCTCTCCCCTCCCCTGCTCTCCCCTCCCCTGCTCCACTCTCCTCTGCTCTGCTCTCCCCTGCTCTCCTCTCCTCTCCTGTGCTCTCCTCTACTCTCCTCTCCAATTTTCACCATGTAACCTTATTATAAATAAAATTCACTCCCTTATCTCCCTTTCTCTCTCCTACCTGGCCAACTCAGCAGAGGATGCAATTCTCCCTAGACACTGATCTAAGGTTAGTTTTTCCCATCCTAGGATTGGGAAAGGAAAGGGATTGGGGAGGGTGGGCTGATACAGGATCTGTGCTGAAGCAGCTATCTCAGTGTGGTACAGGGCCAGCTGCCAGCTACAGTGTACGAAGGAGTACACTAAAGTCCAGCATTCCTGACTAGAGTGGTTGGTCTCAAAGGCTGCTGTCTCATTTTGGTGGCCTTGTAAATTGTGTGCCTGCTGAATAACAGAAGCCTATGCATGAAACTCTGACTTTGTCATTATTAGATCATATGCAGGTTTCCTATAAGGTTTTGTATAAGGTTTCCTTTAAGGTGTCCTATAAGGTTTCCAATAATCTTTCCTACAATGTTTCCTATAAGGTTTCCTATTAGCTTTCCTATAAGGTTTCCTATAAGGTTTCCTATAATCTTTCATATAAGGTTTCCTATAAGGTGTCCTATAAGGTTTCCTATTAGCTTTCCTATAAGGTTTCCTATAAGGTTTCCTATTAGCTTTCCTATAAGGTTTCCTATAAGCTTTCCTATAAGGTTTCCTATAAGCTTTCCTATAAGGTTTCCTATAAATCAAATCAAATCAAATGTATTTAAATAGCCCTTCTTACATCAGCTGATATCTCAAAGTGTTGTACAGAAACCTAGCCTAAAACCCCAAACAGCAAGCAATGCAGGTGTAGAAGCACGGTGGCTAGGAAAAACTCCCTAGAAAGGCCAGAACCTAGGAAGAAACCTAGAGAGGAACCAGGCTATAAGGGGTGGCCAGTCCTCTTCTGTCTGTGCCCGGGTGGAGATTATAACAGAACATGGCCAAGATGTTCAAATGTTCATAAATGACCAGTATGGTCAAAGGTTTCCTATAATCTTTCCTATAATCTTTCCTATAAGGTTTCCTATAAGGTTTCCTATAATCTTTCCTATAATATTTCCTATAAGGTTTCCTATAATCTTTCCTATAATCTTTCCTATAATCTGTATCACAACCGGCCGTGATTGAGAGTCCCACTGGTTTGGCCGGGGTAGGCCGTCATTGTAAATTAGAATTTGTTCTCAACTGATTTGCCTAGTTAAATAAAGGTTCAATAATAAATAAATAAAAAGCTTTCCTATAAGCTTTCCTGTAAGTTTTTTTTCTAACATTCTCTATGCTGTGCTGAGTTTCTGTCAGAAGTGCTACTGCTTTTGTGCCATGTAATGTGGTTGGATGAGTCATGGAAAATCTACACCATAGCCTTCTCTTCTATAGCAACTAAACAGGTATCCAACCGGGGTGGTCTGGTCCGCGTGACTCAGGGCCATGTTAGCACACGGAGCTAAAGCCTTGATGTAAGTCTTCAGGTCTCGTCATGTGAGTGTGTTTTGGCCAGCAACCTCCACTGCACCATGCTGTACCAGGTTGTGACGTTCTGTGCTGCGCTATGCGCTAGACACCACAGTGTGTGTGTGTGTTACGGTATGTGTGTGTGTTTGAGACGGAATACTCTGGGTACTGTTAGGCTGGGTCTCATGTTTGCTTCAACAGGCTCAGAGCCGCAGCCCAGTGCCAAGATGGCAGTGCTTTCAATCACACACACACACACACACACACACACACACACACACACACACACACACACACACACACACACACACACACACACACACACACACACACACACACACACACACATGGCGGCAAGGACACACACCACTGTGTTGGGAGGGGCTGGGCACAAAGGCGCTCTCTCTCATTTCCTGCTGAGGAGTGTGAGGCAGGCAGAGGTGAGCTGAGGACACGCTCAGAACCCAGTGACCCCTCCATTACTAAGACGATGGGAGGGGCGTGGTTGTTTTGGAAACAGCTGGTGTTTGCGTTTATATGAACAACTCTCATTCTGGGAGATAAACGGGGGGATGACTGCCTTCTTGATCCAACCCTCTATCAAATCAAATGTCACTTTCTTTATCACTCCTTTAATCTTGTTAAACTAGAGTTAGGAGTCTGGAGAGACCAACAGACAGACAGTAGTATACTGGTTAAACTAGAGTTAGGAGTCTGGAGAGACCAACAGACAGACAGTAGTATACTAGTTAAACTAGTCAGGAGTCTGGAGGGACCAACAGACAGACAGTAGTATACTAGTTAAACTAGTCAGGAGTCTGGAGGGACCAACAGACAGACAGTAGTATACTGGTTAAACTAGAGTTAGGAGTCTGGAGAGACCAACAGACAGACAGTAGTATACTAGTTAAACTAGTCAGGAGTCTGGAGGGACCAACAGACAGACAGTAGTATACTGGTTAAACTAGAGTTAGGAGTCTGGAGAGACCAACAGACAGATAGTAGTATACTAGTTAAACTAGTCAGGAGTCTGGAGGGACCATGTAACGGTCCTGACCTGTTTTCTGTTGTTTTTGTATGTGTTTATGGTCAGGGCGTGTGTTTTGGGTGGGCAGTCTATGTTTTCTGTTTCTATGTTGGTTTTGGGTTGCCTGGTATGGCTCTTAATTAGAGGCAGGTGGTTTGCGTTTTCCTCTAATTAAGAGTCATATTTAGGTAGGGTGTTCTCCCTGTTTGTTTGTGGGTGATTGTCTTCCGTATCTGTGTTATGTTTTGCACCATACGGGACTGTTTGGTTGTTCGTTCGTTTTGATGTAGTCTGTTCCTGTCCGTGAGTTTTTCGTTTAGTTAGTTAAGTTCATGTTCAGGTTTCGTCTACGTCGTTTTCTTGTTTTTGTAATTTTGTAAAAGTGTTTGTTTTCGTGCCATCGTCGTTACGAATAAAGAGATGGCTTATTTCCCTAATGCTGCATTTTGGTCTACTGATCCTTCTCTCCTCTCCTCGTCCGAGGATGAGGAGAACGACAGCCCTTACAGAATCACCCACCAAATTAGGACCAAGCGGCAAGGGAAAGCTCGACAGGGCAACAAGGACTCCTGGACTTGGGACGAAATATTGGACGGGAGAGGTCCATGGGCACAGCTGGGAGAATATCGCCGTCCCAAAGCTGAGCTGGAGGCACTGAGGAGAGTAGAGGCTACCGGAGAGAGGAACCGGAGTTATGAGGGAACGCGTCTGGCACGGAAGCCCAAAAAGCCCGTAAGTAACACCCAAAAATTTCTTGGGGGGGGGCTAAGAGGTAGTGGGCCAAGGGCAGGTAGGAGACCTGCGCCCACTTCCCAGGCTTACCGTGGAGAGCGGGAGTACGGGCAGGCGCCGTGTTACGCAGTAGAGCGCACGGTGTCTCCTGTACGAGTGCATAGCCCAGTGCGGGTTATTCCACCTCCCCGCACTGGTAGGGCTAGATTGGGTATTGAGCCAGGTGTCATGAGGCCGGCTCAACGCGTCTGGTCTCCAGTGCGTCTCCTCGGGCCGGCATACATGGCACCTGCCTTACGCATGGTTTCCCCGGTTCGCCTACATAGCCCGGTGCGGGTTATTCCACCTCCCCGCACTGGTCGGGCGACTGGGAGCATTCAACCAGGTAAGGTTGGGCAGGCTCAATGCTCAAGAGAGCCAGTACGCCTCCACGGTCCGGTATTTCCGGCGCCACCTCCCCGCCCCAGCCTAGTACCTACAGTGCCTACACTACGCACTAGGCTACCAGTGCGTCTCCTGAGCCCTGTTCCTCCTCTACGCACTCTCCCTGTGGTGCGTGTATCTAGCCCGGTGCCTCCAGTTCCGGCACCACGCACTAAGCCTCCTGTGCGTCTCCAGAGCCCTGTACACACTGTATCTTCTCCCCCTACTAATCCTGATGTGCTTGTCCTCAGCCCGGTGTCACCAGTGCCGGTACCTCGCATCAGGTATAGAGTGGGCTTTGAGAGTACAGTGTGCCCTGTCCCTGCTCCCCGCACTAGTAGGAAGGTGCTTATCCTTAGCCCGGTGCCTCCAGTTCCGGCACCACGCACCAGGTCTACAGTGCGCCGTATCCGGCCAGAGCCATCCGTCTCACCAGCGCCATCTGAGCCATCCGTCTCCCCAGCGCCATCTGAGCCATCCGTCTCCCCAGCGCCATCTGAGCCATCCGTCTCCCCAGCGCCGTCTGAGCCATCCGTCTGCAATGAGCCTGCAAAGCCGCCCGTCTGCCATGAGCCTGCTAAGCCGCCCGTCTGCCATGAGCCTACAGAGCCGTCTGCCAGACAGGAGCCGCTAGAGCCGCACGCCAGACAGGAGCCGCTAGAGCCGCCCGCCAGACAGGATCTGCCAGAGCCGCCCGCCAGACAGGATCTGCCAGAGCCGCCAACCAGACAGGATCTGCCAGAGCCGCCAACCAGACAGGATCTGCCAGAGCCGCCAACCAGACAGGATCTGCCAGAGCCGCCAACCAGACAGGATCTGCCAGAGCCGCCAACCAGACAGGATCTGCCAGAGCCGCCAACCAGACAGGATCTGCCAGAGCCGCCAACCAGACAGGATCTGCCAGAGCCGCCAGCGAGCCATGAGCGTCGAGAGCCGTCAGCCTGCCATGAGCGTCGAGAGCCGTCAGCCTGCCATGAGCGTCGAGAGCCGTCAGCCTGCCATGAGCGTCGAGAGCCGTCAGCCTGCCATGAGCGTTGAGAGCCGTCAGCCTGCCATGAGCGTCGAGAGCCGTCAGCCTGCCATGAGCGTCGAGAGCCGTCAGCCTGCCATGAGCGTCGAGAGCCGTCAGCCTGCCATGAGCGTCGAGAGCCGTCAGCCAGCCATGAGCGTCAAGAGCCGTTCAGTCAGGATCTGCCTGAGTATATCAGCCGGGACCTGCCCCTTGTCCCGGTGCTGCCCCTTGTCCCGGTGCTGCCCCTTATCCCGGTGCTGCCCCTTGTCCCGGTGCTGCCCCTTGTCCCGGTGCTGCCCCTTGTCCCGGTGCTGCCCCTTGTCCCGGTGCTGCCCCTTCTCCCGGTGCTGGCCGTTCATTTAGGGGATGTTAGTTTTAGGGTGGTCATTGGGAGGGGTAGACAGAAGCGGGGAGTGACTATGGTGGTGTGGGGACAGCGTCCAGAGCCTGAGCCACCACCGTGGTCAACTGCCCACCCAGACCCTCCCCTGGACTTTGTGCTGGTGCGCCCGGCGTTCGCACCTTGAGGGGGGGGGTTCTGTAACGGTCCTGACCTGTTTTCTGTTGTTTTTGTATGTGTTTATGGTCAGGGCGTGTGTTTTGGGTGGGCAGTCTATGTTTTCTGTTTCTATGTTGGTTTTGGGTTGCCTGGTATGGCTCTTAATTAGAGGCAGGTGGTTTGCGTTTTCCTCTAATTAAGAGTCATATTTAGGTAGGGTGTTCTCACTGTTTGTTTGTGGGTGATTGTCTTCCGTATCTGTGTTATGTTTTGCACCATACGGGACTGTTTGGTTGTTCGTTCGGTTTGATGTAGTCTGTTCCTGTCCGTGAGTTTTTCGTTTAGTTAGTTAAGTTCATGTTCAGGTTTCGTCTACGTCGTTTTCTTGTTTTTGTAATTTTGTAAAAGTGTTTGTTTTCGTGCCATCGTCGTTACGAATAAAGAGATGGCTTATTTCCCTAATGCTGCATTTTGGTCTACTGATCCTTCTCTCCTCTCCTCGTCCGAGGATGAGGAGAACGACAGCCCTTACAGACCAACAGACAGACAGTAGTATACTAGTTAAACTAGTCAGGAGTCTGGAGGGACCAACAGACAGACAGTAGTATACTGGTTAAACAAGAGTTAGGAGTCTGGAGGGACCAACAGACAGACAGTAGTATACTGGTTAAACTAGAGTTAGGAGTCTGGAGAGACCAACAGACAGACAGTAGTATACTAGTTAAACTAGTCAGGAGTCTGGAGGGACCAACAGACAGACAGTAGTATACTGGTTAAACAAGAGTTAGGAGTCTGGAGGGACCAACAGACAGACAGTAGTATACTGGTTAAACAAGAGTTAGGAGTCTGGAGAGACCAACAGACAGACAGTAGTATACTAGTTAAACTAGTCAGGAGTCTGGAGGGACCAACAGACAGACAGTAGTATACTAGTTAAACTAGTCAGGAGTCTGGAGGGACCAACAGACAGACAGTAGTATACTAGTTAAACTAGTCAGGAGTCTGGAGAGACCAACAGACAGACAGTAGTATACTGGTTAAACTAGAGTTAGAAGTCTGGAGAGACCAACAGACAGACAGTAGTATGCTGGTTAAACAAGAGTTAGGAGTCTGGAGGGACCAACAGACAGACAGTAGTATACTAGTTAAACTAGAGTTAGGAGTCTGGAGGGACCAACAGACAGACAGTAGTCTACTAGTTAAACTAGTCAGGAGTCTGGAGGGACCAACAGACAGACAGTAGTCTACTAGTTAAACTAGTCAGGAGTCTGGAGGGACCAACAGACAGACAGTAGTATACTGGTTAAACTAGAGTTAGGAGTCTGGAGGGACCAACAGACAGACAGTAGTATACTGGTTAAACAAGAGTTAGGAGTCTGGAGGGACCAACAGACAGACAGTAGTATACTGGTTAAACTAGAGTTAGGAGTCTGGAGAGACCAACAGACAGACAGTAGTATACTAGTTAAACAAGAGTTAGGAGTCTGGAGGGACCAACAGACAGACAGTAGTATACTAGTTAAACTAGAGTTAGGAGTCTGGAGGGACCAACAGACAGACAGTAGTGTACTGGTTAAACAAGAGTTAGGAGTCTGGAGGGACCAACAGACAGACAGTAGTATACTAGTTAAACTAGTCAGGAGTCTGGAGGGACCAACAGACAGACAGTAGTCTACTAGTTAAACTAGTCAGGAGTCTGGAGGGACCAACAGACAGACAGTAGTATACTGGTTAAACTAGTCAGGAGTCTGGAGGGACCAACAGACAGACAGTAGTATACTGGTTAAACTAGAGTTAGGAGTCTGGAGAGACCAACAGACAGACAGTAGTATACTAGTTAAACAAGAGTTAGGAGTCTGGAGGGACCAACAGACAGACAGTAGTATACTAGTTAAACTAGAGTTAGGAGTCTGGAGGGACCAACAGACAGACAGTAGTATACTGGTTAAACAAGAGTTAGGAGTCTGGAGGGACCAACAGACAGACAGTAGTATACTGGTTAAACTAGAGTTAGGAGTCTGGAGGGACCAACAGACAGACAGTAGTATACTGGTTAAACTAGTCAGGAGTCTGGAGGGACCAACAGACAGACAGTAGTATACTAGTTAAACTAGAGTTAGGAGTCTGGAGGGACCAACAGACAGACAGTAGTATACTGGTTAAACTAGTCAGGAGTCTGGAGAGACCAACAGACAGACAGTAGTATACTGGTTAAACAAGAGTTAGGAGTCTGGAGGGACCAACAGACAGACAGTAGTATACTGGTTAAACAAGAGTTAGGAGTCTGGAGAGACCAACAGACAGACAGTAGTATACTGGTTAAACTAGAGTTAGGAGTCTGGAGGGACCAACAGACAGACAGTAGTATACTGGTTAAACAAGAGTTAGGAGTCTGGAGGGACCAACAGACAGACAGTAGTATACTGGTTAAACTAGTCAGGAGTCTGGAGGGACCAACAGACAGACAGTAGTATACTAGTTAAACTAGTCAGGAGTCTGGAGGGACCAACAGACAGACAGTAGTATACTGGTTAAACTAGAGTTAGGAGTCTGGAGGGACCAACAGACAGACAGTAGTATACTAGTTAAACTAGAGTTAGGAGTCTGGAGGGACTAACAGACAGACAGTAGTCTACTAGTTAAACTAGTCAGCAGTCTGGAGGGACCAACAGACAGACAGTAGTATACTGGTTAAACTAGAGTTAGGAGTCTGGAGGGACCAACAGACAGACAGTAGTATACTAGTTAAACTAGAGTTAGGAGTCTGGAGAGACCAACAGACAGACAGTAGTATACTGGTTAAACTAGAGTTAGGAGTCTGGAGGGACCAACAGACAGACAGTAGTATACTGGTTAAACTAGAGTTAGGAGTCTGGAGAGACCAACAGACAGACAGTAGTATACTAGTTAAACTAGTCAGGAGTCTGGAGGGACCAACAGACAGACAGTAGTATACTGGTTAAACTAGAGTTAGGAGTCTGGAGGGACCAACAGACAGACAGTAGTATACTAGTTAAACTAGAGTTAGGAGTCTGGAGGGACCAACAGACAGACAGTAGTATACTGGTTAAACAAGAGTTAGGAGTCTGGAGGGACCAACAGACACACAGTAGTATACTGGTTAAACTAGAGTTAGGAGTCTGGAGAGACCAACAGACAGACAGTAGTATACTGGTTAAACTAGAGTTAGGAGTCTGGAGGGACCAACAGACACACAGTAGTATACTGGTTAAACTATAGTTAGGAGTCTGGAGAGACCAACAGACAGACAGTAGTATACTGGTTAAACAAGAGTTAGGAGTCTGGAGGGACCAACAGACAGACAGTAGTATACTGGTTAAACTAGAGTTAGGAGTCTGGAGAGACCAACAGACAGACAGTAGTATACTAGTTAAACTAGTCAGGAGTCTGGAGGGACCAACAGACAGACAGTAGTATACTAGTTAAACTAGTCAGGAGTCTGGAGAGACCAACAGACAGACAGTAGTATACTGGTTAAACTAGAGTTAGAAGTCTGGAGAGACCAACAGACAGACAGTAGTATGCTGGTTAAACAAGAGTTAGGAGTCTGGAGGGACCAACAGACAGACAGTAGTATACTAGTTAAACTAGAGTTAGGAGTCTGGAGGGACCAACAGACAGACAGTAGTCTACTAGTTAAACTAGTCAGGAGTCTGGAGGGACTAACAGACAGACAGTAGTCTACTAGTTAAACTAGTCAGCAGTCTGGAGGGACCAACAGACAGACAGTAGTATACTAGTTAAACTAGAGTTAGGAGTCTGGAGAGACCAACAGACAGACAGTAGTATACTAGTTAAACAAGAGTTAGGAGTCTGGAGGGACCAACAGACAGACAGTAGTATACTAGTTAAACTAGAGTTAGGAGTCTGGAGGGACCAACAGACAGACAGTAGTATACTAGTTAAACTAGAGTTAGGAGTCTGGAGAGACCAACAGACAGACAGTAGTATACTGGTTAAACTAGAGTTAGGAGTCTGGAGGGACCAACAGACAGACAGTAGTATACTGGTTAAACTAGAGTTAGGAGTCTGGAGGGACCAACAGACAGACAGTAGTCTACTAGTTAAACTAGTCAGGAGTCTGGAGGGACCAACAGACAGACAGTAGTCTACTAGTTAAACTAGTCAGGAGTCTGGAGGGACCAACAGACAGACAGTAGTATACTGGTTAAACTAGAGTTAGGAGTCTGGAGGGACCAACAGAAAGACAGTAGTATACTGGTTAAACAAGAGTTAGGAGTCTGGAGGGACCAACAGACAGACAGTAGTATACTGGTTAAACTAGAGTTAGGAGTCTGGAGAGACCAACAGACAGACAGTAGTATACTAGTTAAACAAGAGTTAGGAGTCTGGAGGGACCAACAGACAGACAGTAGTATACTAGTTAAACTAGAGTTAGGAGTCTGGAGGGACCAACAGACAGACAGTAGTATACTGGTTAAACAAGAGTTAGGAGTCTGGAGGGACCAACAGACAGACAGTAGTATACTGGTTAAACTAGAGTTAGGAGTCTGGAGGGACCAACAGACAGACAGTAGTATACTGGTTAAACTAGTCAGGAGTCTGGAGGGACCAACAGACAGACAGTAGTATACTAGTTAAACTAGAGTTAGGAGTCTGGAGGGACCAACAGACAGACAGTAGTATACTGGTTAAACTAGTCAGGAGTCTGGAGAGACCAACAGACAGACAGTAGTATACTGGTTAAACAAGAGTTAGGAGTCTGGAGGGACCAACAGACAGACAGTAGTATACTGGTTAAACAAGAGTTAGGAGTCTGGAGAGACCAACAGACAGACAGTAGTATACTGGTTAAACTAGAGTTAGGAGTCTGGAGGGACCAACAGACAGACAGTAGTATACTGGTTAAACAAGAGTTAGGAGTCTGGAGGGACCAACAGACAGACAGTAGTCTACTAGTTAAACAAGAGTTAGGAGTCTGGAGGGACCAACAGACAGACAGTAGTATACTAGTTAAACTAGTCAGGAGTCTGGAGGGACCAACAGACAGACAGTAGTATACTGGTTAAACAAGAGTTAGGAGTCTGGAGGGACCAACAGACAGACAGTAGTATACTAGTTAAACTAGAGTTAGGAGTCTGGAGAGACCAACAGACAGACAGTAGTATACTGGTTAAACTAGAGTTAGGAGTCTGGAGGGACCAACAGACAGACAGTAGTATACTGGTTAAACTAGAGTTAGGAGTCTGGAGGGACCAACAGACAGACAGTAGTATACTGGTTAAACTAGAGTTAGGAGTCTGGAGAGACCAACAGACAGACAGTAGTATACTAGTTAAACTAGTCAGCAGTCTGGAGGGACCAACAGACAGACAGTAGTATACTGGTTAAACTAGAGTTAGGAGTCTGGAGGGACCAACAGACAGACAGTAGTATACTGGTTAAACTAGAGTTAGGAGTCTGGAGGGACCAACAGACAGACAGTAGTATACTGGTTAAACAAGAGTTAGGAGTCTGGAGAGACCAACAGACAGACAGTAGTATACTGGTTAAACTAGAGTTAGGAGTCTGGAGGGACCAACAGACAGACAGTAGTATACTAGTTAAACTAGAGTTAGGAGTCTGGAGAGACCAACAGACAGACAGTAGTATACTGGTTAAACTAGAGTTAGGAGTCTGGAGGGACCAACAGACAGACAGTAGTATACTGGTTAAACTAGAGTTAGGAGTCTGGAGGGACCAACAGACAGACAGTAGTATACTAGTTAAACTAGTCAGGAGTCTGGAGGGACCAACAGACAGACAGTAGTATACTGGTTAAACTAGAGTTAGGAGTCTGGAGAGACCAACAGACAGACAGTAGTATACTAGTTAAACTAGTCAGGAGTCTGGAGGGACCAACAGACAGACAGTAGTATACTGGTTAAACTAGAGTTAGGAGTCTGGAGGGACCAACAGACAGACAGTAGTATACTGGTTAAACTAGAGTTAGGAGTCTGGAGAGACCAACAGACAGACAGTAGTATACTAGTTAAACAAGAGTTAGGAGTCTGGAGGGACCAACAGACAGACAGTAGTATACTAGTTAAACTAGAGTTAGGAGTCTGGAGGGACCAACAGACAGACAGTAGTGTACTGGTTAAACAAGAGTTAGGAGTCTGGAGGGACCAACAGACAGACAGTAGTATACTGGTTAAACTAGAGTTAGGAGTCTGGAGGGACCAACAGACAGACAGTAGTCTACTAGTTAAACTAGTCAGGAGTCTGGAGGGACCAACAGACAGACAGTAGTCTACTAGTTAAACTAGTCAGGAGTCTGGAGGGACCAACAGACAGACAGTAGTATACTGGTTAAACTAGAGTTAGGAGTCTGGAGGGACCAACAGAAAGACAGTAGTATACTGGTTAAACAAGAGTTAGGAGTCTGGAGGGACCAACAGACAGACAGTAGTATACTGGTTAAACTAGTCAGGAGTCTGGAAGGACCAACAGACAGACAGTAGTATACTAGTTAAACAAGAGTTAGGAGTCTGGAGGGACCAACAGACAGACAGTAGTATACTAGTTAAACTAGAGTTAGGAGTCTGGAGGGACCAACAGACAGACAGTAGTATACTGGTTAAACAAGAGTTAGGAGTCTGGAGGGACCAACAGACAGACAGTAGTATACTGGTTAAACTAGAGTTAGGAGTCTGGAGGGACCAACAGACAGACAGTAGTATACTGGTTAAACTAGTCAGGAGTCTGGAGGGACCAACAGACAGACAGTAGTATACTAGTTAAACTAGAGTTAGGAGTCTGGAGGGACCAACAGACAGACAGTAGTATACTGGTTAAACTAGTCAGGAGTCTGGAGAGACCAACAGACAGACAGTAGTATACTGGTTAAACAAGAGTTAGGAGTCTGGAGGGACCAACAGACAGACAGTAGTATACTGGTTAAACAAGAGTTAGGAGTCTGGAGGGACCAACAGACAGACAGTAGTCTACTAGTTAAACAAGAGTTAGGAGTCTGGAGGGACCAACAGACAGACAGTAGTATACTAGTTAAACTAGTCAGGAGTCTGGAGGGACCAACAGACAGACAGTAGTATACTGGTTAAACAAGAGTTAGGAGTCTGGAGGGACCAACAGACAGACAGTAGTATACTAGTTAAACTAGAGTTAGGAGTCTGGAGAGACCAACAGACAGACAGTAGTATACTGGTTAAACTAGAGTTAGGAGTCTGGAGGGACCAACAGACAGACAGTAGTATACTGGTTAAACTAGAGTTAGGAGTCTGGAGGGACCAACAGACAGACAGTAGTATACTGGTTAAACTAGAGTTAGGAGTCTGGAGAGACCAACAGACAGACAGTAGTATACTAGTTAAACTAGTCAGCAGTCTGGAGGGACCAACAGACAGACAGTAGTATACTGGTTAAACTAGAGTTAGGAGTCTGGAGGGACCAACAGACAGACAGTAGTATACTGGTTAAACTAGAGTTAGGAGTCTGGAGGGACCAACAGACAGACAGTAGTATACTGGTTAAACAAGAGTTAGGAGTCTGGAGAGACCAACAGACAGACAGTAGTATACTGGTTAAACTAGAGTTAGGAGTCTGGAGGGACCAACAGACAGACAGTAGTATACTAGTTAAACTAGAGTTAGGAGTCTGGAGAGACCAACAGACAGACAGTAGTATACTGGTTAAACTAGAGTTAGGAGTCTGGAGGGACCAACAGACAGACAGTAGTATACTGGTTAAACTAGAGTTAGGAGTCTGGAGGGACCAACAGACAGACAGTAGTATACTAGTTAAACTAGTCAGGAGTCTGGAGGGACCAACAGACAGACAGTAGTATACTGGTTAAACTAGAGTTAGGAGTCTGGAGAGACCAACAGACAGACAGTAGTATACTAGTTAAACTAGTCAGGAGTCTGGAGGGACCAACAGACAGACAGTAGTATACTGGTTAAACTAGAGTTAGGAGTCTGGAGGGACCAACAGACAGACAGTAGTATACTGGTTAAACTAGAGTTAGGAGTCTGGAGAGACCAACAGACAGACAGTAGTATACTAGTTAAACAAGAGTTAGGAGTCTGGAGGGACCAACAGACAGACAGTAGTATACTAGTTAAACTAGAGTTAGGAGTCTGGAGGGACCAACAGACAGACAGTAGTGTACTGGTTAAACAAGAGTTAGGAGTCTGGAGGGACCAACAGACAGACAGTAGTATACTGGTTAAACTAGAGTTAGGAGTCTGGAGGGACCAACAGACAGACAGTAGTCTACTAGTTAAACTAGTCAGGAGTCTGGAGGGACCAACAGACAGACAGTAGTCTACTAGTTAAACTAGTCAGGAGTCTGGAGGGACCAACAGACAGACAGTAGTATACTGGTTAAACTAGAGTTAGGAGTCTGGAGGGACCAACAGAAAGACAGTAGTATACTGGTTAAACAAGAGTTAGGAGTCTGGAGGGACCAACAGACAGACAGTAGTATACTGGTTAAACTAGTCAGGAGTCTGGAAGGACCAACAGACAGACAGTAGTATACTAGTTAAACAAGAGTTAGGAGTCTGGAGGGACCAACAGACAGACAGTAGTATACTAGTTAAACTAGAGTTAGGAGTCTGGAGGGACCAACAGACAGACAGTAGTATACTGGTTAAACAAGAGTTAGGAGTCTGGAGGGACCAACAGACAGACAGTAGTATACTGGTTAAACTAGAGTTAGGAGTCTGGAGGGACCAACAGACAGACAGTAGTATACTGGTTAAACTAGTCAGGAGTCTGGAGGGACCAACAGACAGACAGTAGTATACTAGTTAAACTAGAGTTAGGAGTCTGGAGGGACCAACAGACAGACAGTAGTATACTGGTTAAACTAGTCAGGAGTCTGGAGAGACCAACAGACAGACAGTAGTATACTGGTTAAACAAGAGTTAGGAGTCTGGAGGGACCAACAGACAGACAGTAGTATACTGGTTAAACAAGAGTTAGGAGTCTGGAGAGACCAACAGACAGACAGTAGTATACTGGTTAAACTAGAGTTAGGAGTCTGGAGGGACCAACAGACAGACAGTAGTATACTGGTTAAACAAGAGTTAGGAGTCTGGAGGGACCAACAGACAGACAGTAGTCTACTAGTTAAACAAGAGTTAGGAGTCTGGAGGGACCAACAGACAGACAGTAGTATACTAGTTAAACTAGTCAGGAGTCTGGAGGGACCAACAGACAGACAGTAGTATACTGGTTAAACAAGAGTTAGGAGTCTGGAGGGACCAACAGACAGACAGTAGTATACTAGTTAAACTAGAGTTAGGAGTCTGGAGAGACCAACAGACAGACAGTAGTATACTGGTTAAACTAGAGTTAGGAGTCTGGAGGGACCAACAGACAGACAGTAGTATACTGGTTAAACTAGAGTTAGGAGTCTGGAGGGACCAACAGACAGACAGTAGTATACTGGTTAAACTAGAGTTAGGAGTCTGGAGAGACCAACAGACAGACAGTAGTATACTAGTTAAACTAGTCAGCAGTCTGGAGGGACCAACAGACAGACAGTAGTATACTGGTTAAACTAGAGTTAGGAGTCTGGAGGGACCAACAGACAGACAGTAGTATACTGGTTAAACTAGAGTTAGGAGTCTGGAGGGACCAACAGACAGACAGTAGTATACTGGTTAAACAAGAGTTAGGAGTCTGGAGAGACCAACAGACAGACAGTAGTATACTGGTTAAACTAGAGTTAGGAGTCTGGAGGGACCAACAGACAGACAGTAGTATACTAGTTAAACTAGAGTTAGGAGTCTGGAGAGACCAACAGACAGACAGTAGTATACTGGTTAAACTAGAGTTAGGAGTCTGGAGGGACCAACAGACAGACAGTAGTATACTGGTTAAACTAGAGTTAGGAGTCTGGAGGGACCAACAGACAGACAGTAGTATACTAGTTAAACTAGTCAGGAGTCTGGAGGGACCAACAGACAGACAATAGTATACTGGTTAAACTAGAGTTAGGAGTCTGGAGAGACCAACAGACAGACAGTAGTATACTAGTTAAACTAGTCAGGAGTCTGGAGGGACCAACAGACAGACAGTAGTATACTGGTTAAACTAGAGTTAGGAGTCTGGAGGGACCAACAGACAGACAGTAGTATACTGGTTAAACTAGAGTTAGGAGTCTGGAGGGACCAACAGACAGACAGTAGTATACTGGTTAAACTAGAGTTAGGAGTCTGGAGAGACCAACAGACAGACAGTAGTATACTAGTTAAACTAGTCAGCAGTCTGGAGGGACCAACAGACAGACAGTAGTATACTGGTTAAACTAGAGTTAGGAGTCTGGAGGGACCAACAGACAGACAGTAGTATACTGATTAAACTAGAGTTAGGAGTCTGGATGGACCAACAGACAGACAGTAGTATACTGGTTAAACAAGAGTTAGGAGTCTGGAGAGACCAACAGACAGACAGTAGTATACTGGTTAAACTAGAGTTAGGAGTCTGGAGGGACCAACAGACAGACAGTAGTATACTAGTTAAACTAGAGTTAGGAGTCTGGAGAGACCAACAGACAGACAGTAGTATACTGGTTAAACTAGAGTTAGGAGTCTGGAGGGACCAACAGACAGACAGTAGTATACTGGTTAAACAAGAGTTAGGAGTCTGGAGAGACCAACAGACAGACAGTAGTATACTAGTTAAACTAGTCAGGAGTCTGGAGGGACCAACAGACAGACAGTAGTATACTGGTTAAACTAGAGTTAGGAGTCTGGAGGGACCAACAGACAGACAGTAGTATACTAGTTAAACTAGAGTTAGGAGTCTGGAGGGACCAACAGACAGACAGTAGTATACTGGTTAAACAAGAGTTAGGAGTCTGGAGGGACCAACAGACAGACAGTAGTATACTGGTTAAACAAGAGTTAGGAGTCTGGAGAGACTAACAGACAGACAGTAGTATACTGGTTAAACAAGAGTTAGGAGTCTGGAGGGACCAACAGACAGACAGTAGTATACTGGTTAAACAAGAGTTAGGAGTCTGGAGAGACCAACAGACAGACAGTAGTATACTGGTTAAACTAGAGTTAGGAGTCTGGAGGGACCAACAGACAGACAGTAGTATACTGGTTAAACTAGAGTTAGGAGTCTGGAGGGACCAACAGACAGACAGTAGTATACTGGTTAAACAAGAGTTAGGAGTCTGGAGGGACCAACAGACAGACAGTAGTATACTAGTTAAACTAGTCAGGAGTCTGGAGGGACCAACAGACAGACAGTAGTATACTGGTTAAACAAGAGTTAGGAGTCTGGAGGGACCAACAGACACACAGTAGTATACTGGTTAAACTAGAGTTAGGAGTCTGGAGGGACCAACAGACAGACAGTAGTATACTGGTTAAACTAGAGTTAGGAGTCTGGAGAGACCAACAGACAGACAGTAGTATACTAGTTAAACTAGTCAGCAGTCTGGAGGGACCAACAGACAGACAGTAGTATACTGGTTAAACTAGAGTTAGGAGTCTGGAGGGACCAACAGACAGACAGTAGTATACTGGTTAAACTAGAGTTAGGAGTCTGGAGGGACCAACAGACAGACAGTAGTATACTGGTTAAACAAGAGTTAGGAGTCTGGAGAGACCAACAGACAGACAGTAGTATACTGGTTAAACTAGAGTTAGGAGTCTGGAGGGACCAACAGACAGACAGTAGTATACTAGTTAAACTAGAGTTAGGAGTCTGGAGAGACCAACAGACAGACAGTAGTATACTGGTTAAACTAGAGTTAGGAGTCTGGAGGGACCAACAGACAGACAGTAGTATACTGGTTAAACTAGAGTTAGGAGTCTGGAGGGACCAACAGACAGACAGTAGTATACTAGTTAAACTAGTCAGCAGTCTGGAGGGACCAACAGACAGACAGTAGTATACTGGTTAAACTAGAGTTAGGAGTCTGGAGGGACCAACAGACAGACAGTAGTATACTAGTTAAACTAGAGTTAGGAGTCTGGAGAGACCAACAGACAGACAGTAGTATACTGGTTAAACTAGAGTTAGGAGTCTGGAGGGACCAACAGACAGACAGTAGTATACTGGTTAAACAAGAGTTAGGAGTCTGGAGAGACCAACAGACAGACAGTAGTATACTAGTTAAACTAGTCAGGAGTCTGGAGGGACCAACAGACAGACAGTAGTATACTGGTTAAACTAGAGTTAGGAGTCTGGAGGGACCAACAGACAGACAGTAGTATACTGGTTAAACAAGAGTTAGGAGTCTGGAGGGACCAACAGACAGACAGTAGTATACTAGTTAAACTAGTCAGGAGTCTGGAGGGACCAACAGACAGACAGTAGTATACTGGTTAAACAAGAGTTAGGAGTCTGGAGGGACCAACAGACACACAGTAGTATACTGGTTAAACTAGAGTTAGGAGTCTGGAGAGACCAACAGACAGACAGTAGTATACTGGTTAAACTAGAGTTAGGAGTCTGGAGGGACCAACAGACAGACAGTAGTATACTGGTTAAACAAGAGTTAGGAGTCTGGAGAGACTAACAGACAGACAGTAGTATACTGGTTAAACAAGAGTTAGGAGTCTGGAGGGACCAACAGACAGACAGTAGTATACTGGTTAAACAAGAGTTAGGAGTCTGGAGGGACCAACAGACAGACAGTAGTATACTGGTTAAACTAGAGTTAGGAGTCTGGAGGGACCAACAGACAGACAGTAGTATACTGGTTAAACTAGAGTTAGGAGTCTGGAGGGACCAACAGACAGACAGTAGTATACTGGTTAAACTAGAGTTAGGAGTCTGGAGAGACCAACAGACAGACAGTAGTATACTAGTTAAACTAGTCAGCAGTCTGGAGGGACCAACAGACAGACAGTAGTATACTGGTTAAACTAGAGTTAGGAGTCTGGAGGGACCAACAGACAGACAGTAGTATACTGATTAAACTAGAGTTAGGAGTCTGGATGGACCAACAGACAGACAGTAGTATACTGGTTAAACAAGAGTTAGGAGTCTGGAGAGACCAACAGACAGACAGTAGTATACTGGTTAAACTAGAGTTAGGAGTCTGGAGGGACCAACAGACAGACAGTAGTATACTAGTTAAACTAGAGTTAGGAGTCTGGAGAGACCAACAGACAGACAGTAGTATACTGGTTAAACTAGAGTTAGGAGTCTGGAGGGACCAACAGACAGACAGTAGTATACTGGTTAAACAAGAGTTAGGAGTCTGGAGAGACCAACAGACAGACAGTAGTATACTAGTTAAACTAGTCAGGAGTCTGGAGGGACCAACAGACAGACAGTAGTATACTGGTTAAACTAGAGTTAGGAGTCTGGAGGGACCAACAGACAGACAGTAGTATACTAGTTAAACTAGAGTTAGGAGTCTGGAGGGACCAACAGACAGACAGTAGTATACTGGTTAAACAAGAGTTAGGAGTCTGGAGGGACCAACAGACAGACAGTAGTATACTGGTTAAACAAGAGTTAGGAGTCTGGAGAGACTAACAGACAGACAGTAGTATACTGGTTAAACAAGAGTTAGGAGTCTGGAGGGACCAACAGACAGACAGTAGTATACTGGTTAAACAAGAGTTAGGAGTCTGGAGAGACCAACAGACAGACAGTAGTATACTGGTTAAACTAGAGTTAGGAGTCTGGAGGGACCAACAGACAGACAGTAGTATACTGGTTAAACTAGAGTTAGGAGTCTGGAGGGACCAACAGACAGACAGTAGTATACTGGTTAAACAAGAGTTAGGAGTCTGGAGGGACCAACAGACAGACAGTAGTATACTAGTTAAACTAGTCAGGAGTCTGGAGGGACCAACAGACAGACAGTAGTATACTGGTTAAACAAGAGTTAGGAGTCTGGAGGGACCAACAGACACACAGTAGTATACTGGTTAAACTAGAGTTAGGAGTCTGGAGGGACCAACAGACAGACAGTAGTATACTGGTTAAACTAGAGTTAGGAGTCTGGAGAGACCAACAGACAGACAGTAGTATACTAGTTAAACTAGTCAGCAGTCTGGAGGGACCAACAGACAGACAGTAGTATACTGGTTAAACTAGAGTTAGGAGTCTGGAGGGACCAACAGACAGACAGTAGTATACTGGTTAAACTAGAGTTAGGAGTCTGGAGGGACCAACAGACAGACAGTAGTATACTGGTTAAACAAGAGTTAGGAGTCTGGAGAGACCAACAGACAGACAGTAGTATACTGGTTAAGCTAGAGTTAGGAGTCTGGAGGGACCAACAGACAGACAGTAGTATACTAGTTAAACTAGAGTTAGGAGTCTGGAGAGACCAACAGACAGACAGTAGTATACTGGTTAAACTAGAGTTAGGAGTCTGGAGGGACCAACAGACAGACAGTAGTATACTGGTTAAACTAGAGTTAGGAGTCTGGAGGGACCAACAGACAGACAGTAGTATACTAGTTAAACTAGTCAGCAGTCTGGAGGGACCAACAGACAGACAGTAGTATACTGGTTAAACTAGAGTTAGGAGTCTGGAGGGACCAACAGACAGACAGTAGTATACTAGTTAAACTAGAGTTAGGAGTCTGGAGAGACCAACAGACAGACAGTAGTATACTGGTTAAACTAGAGTTAGGAGTCTGGAGGGACCAACAGACAGACAGTAGTATACTGGTTAAACAAGAGTTAGGAGTCTGGAGAGACCAACAGACAGACAGTAGTATACTAGTTAAACTAGTCAGGAGTCTGGAGGGACCAACAGACAGACAGTAGTATACTGGTTAAACTAGAGTTAGGAGTCTGGAGGGACCAACAGACAGACAGTAGTATACTGGTTAAACAAGAGTTAGGAGTCTGGAGGGACCAACAGACAGACAGTAGTATACTAGTTAAACTAGTCAGGAGTCTGGAGGGACCAACAGACAGACAGTAGTATACTGGTTAAACAAGAGTTAGGAGTCTGGAGGGACCAACAGACACACAGTAGTATACTGGTTAAACTAGAGTTAGGAGTCTGGAGAGACCAACAGACAGACAGTAGTATACTGGTTAAACTAGAGTTAGGAGTCTGGAGGGACCAACAGACAGACAGTAGTATACTGGTTAAACAAGAGTTAGGAGTCTGGAGAGACTAACAGACAGACAGTAGTATACTGGTTAAACAAGAGTTAGGAGTCTGGAGGGACCAACAGACAGACAGTAGTATACTGGTTAAACAAGAGTTAGGAGTCTGGAGAGGCCAACAGACAGACAGTAGTATACTGGTTAAACAAGAGTTAGGAGTCTGGAGGGACCAACAGACAGACAGTAGTCAATCAAATCAATCAAATGTATTTATAAAGCCCTTCTTACATCAGCTGATGTCACAAAGTGCTGTACAGAAACTCAGCCTAAAACCCCAAACAGCAAGCAATGCAGGTGTAGAAGCAAGGTGGCTAGGAATAACTCCCTAGAAAGGCCAGAACCTAGGAAGAAACCTAGAGAGGAACCAGGCTATGAGGGGTGGCCAGTCCTCTTCTGGCTGTGCCAGGTGAAGATTATAACAGAACATGGCCAAGATGTTCAAATGTTCATAGATGATCAGCAGGGTCAAATAATAATAATCACAGTGGTTGTAGAGGGTGCAACAGGTCAGCACCTCAGGAGTAAATGTCAGTTGGCTTTTCATAGCCGATCATTCAGAGTATCTCTACCACTCCTGCTGTCTCTAGAGAGTTGAAAACAGCAGGTCTGGGACAGGTAGCAGGTCCGGTGAACAGGTCAGGGTTCCATAGCCGCCAGAACAGTTGAAACTGGAGCAGCAGCACGGCCAGGTGGACTGGGGACAGCAAGGAGTCATCATGCCAGGTAGTCCTGAGGTATGGTCCTAGGGCTCAGGTCCTCAGAGAGAGAAAGAGAGAATTAGAGAGAGCATACTTAAATTCACACAGGACACCGGATAAGACAGGAGAAATATAACAGACTGGCCCTAGCCCCCCGACACATAAACTACTGCAGCATAAATACTGGAGGCTGAGACAGGAGGGGTCAGGAAACACTGTGGCCCCATCCGATGATTACCCCGGACAGGGCCAAACAGGCAGGATATAACCCCACCCACTTTGCCAAAGCGCAGCCCCCACACCACTAGAGGGATATCTTCAACCACCAACCTACCATCCTGAGACAAGGCAGAGTATAGCCCACAAAGATCTCCGCCACGGCACAACCCAAGGGGGGACGCCAACCCGGACAGGAAGATCACGTCAGTGACTCAACCCACTCAAGTGAAGCACCCCTCCTAGGGATGGCATGGAAGAGCACCAGTAAGCCAGTGACTCAGCCCCTGTAATGGGGTTTGAGGCAGAGAATCCCAGTGGAGAGAGGGGAACCGGCCAGGCAGAGACAGCAAGGGCGGTTCGTTTCTTCAGTGCCTTTCCGTTCACCTCATACTCCTGGACCAGACTACCCTCAATCATAAGACCTACTGAAGAGGTGAGTCTTCAATAAAGACTTAAAGAAAGCCCTGCCTCCAGCTGTTTGCTTAGAATTTTAGGGACAATTAGGAGGCCTGCGTCTTGTGACCGTAGCGTACGTGTAGGTATGTATGGCAGGACCAAATCGGAGAGATAGGTAGGAGCAAGCCCATGTAATGCTGTGTAGGTTAGCAGTAAAACCTTGAAATCAGCCCTAGCCTTAACAGGAAGCCAGTGTAGAGAGGCTAGCACTGGAGTAATGTGATCACATTTTTGGGTTCTAGTCAGGATTCTAGCAGCCGTGTTTAGCACTAACTGAAGTTTATTTATTGCTTTATCCGGGTAGCCAGAAAGTAGAGCATTGCAGTAGTCTATCCTAAAAAAGCATGGATTAATTTTTCTGCATCATTTTTGGACAGAAAGTTCTTGATTTTTGCAATGTTACGTAGATGGAAAAAAGCTGTCCTTGAAACAATCTTGATAAGTTCGTTAAAAGAGAGATCAGGGTCCAGAGTAACGCCGAGGTCTTTCACAGTTTTATTTGAGATGACTGTACAACCATCAAGAATAATTGTCAGATTCAACAGAAGATCTCTTTGTTTCTTGGGACCTAGAACAAGCATCTCTGTTTTGTCCAGGTTTAAAAGTAGAACGTTTGCAGCCATCCACTTCCTTATGTCTGAAACACAGGCTTCCAGAGTAGGCAATTCTGGGGCTTCACCATGTTTCATCAAAATGTACAGCTGTGTATTGTCCGCATAGCAGTGAAAGTTAACATTATGTTTCCGAATGACATCCCCAAGAGGTAAAATATATAGAAAAACAATTGTGGTCCTAAAACGGAGGCTTGAGGAACACTGAAATGTACAGTTGATTTGTCAGAGGACAAACCATCTACAGAGACAAACTGATATCTTTCTGACAGATAAGATCTAAACCAGGCCAGAACTTGCCCGTGTAGACCAATTTGGGTTTCCAATCTCTCCAAAAGAATGTGGTGATCGATGGTATCAAAGGCAGCACTAAGGTCTAGGAGCACGAGGACAGATGCAGAGCCTCGGTCTGACGCCATTAAAAGGTCATTTACCACCTTCACAAGTGCAGTCTCAGTGCTATGATGGGGTCTAAAACCAGACTGAAGCATTTTGTATACATTGTTTGTCAGGAAGGAAGTGAGTTGCCGTGCAACAGCTTTTTCAAAACTTTTTGAGAGGAATGGGAGATTCGATATAGGCTGATGGTTTTTTATATTTTCTGGGTCAAGTTCTGTTTTTTTCAAGAGAGGCTTTATTACTGCCACTTTTAGTGAGTTTGGTACACATCCGGTGGATAGAGAGCCATTTATTATAGTCAATATAGGAGGGCCAAGCACAGGAAGCAGCTCTTTCAGTAGTTTAGTTGGAATAGGGTCCAGTAGGCAGCTTGAAGGTTTGGAGGCCATGATTATTTTCAGCAATATGTCAAGAGATATAGTATTAAAAACTTGAGTGTCTGCCTTGATCCTAGGTCCTGGCAGTGTTGTGTAGACTCAGGACAACTGAGCTTTGGAGGAATACGCAGATTTAAAGAGGAGTCCGTAATTTGCTTTCTAATGATCATGACCTTTTCGTCAAAGAAGTTCATGAATTTATCTCTGCTGAAGTGAAAGCCATCCTCTCTTGGGGAATGCTGCTTTTGCGACAGTATCAAAAATACATTATGGATTGTTCTTATTCTCCTCAATTAAGTTGGAAAAATAGGATGATCAAGCAGCAGTGAGGGCTCGTCGATACTGTACAGTACCGTCTTTCCAAGCTAGTCGGAAGACTTCCAGTTTGGTGTAGCACCATTTCCGTTCCAATTTTCTGGAAGCTTGCTTCAGAGCTCGGGTATTTTCTGTATACCAGGGAGCTAGTTTCTTATGACAAATGTTTTTTGTTTTTAGGGGTGCGACTGCATCTAGGGTATTACGCAAGGTTAAATTGAGTTCCTCAGTTAGGTGGTCAACTGATTTTTGTACTCTTGTCCTTGGGTAGGTGGAGGGAGTCTGGAAGGGCATCTAGGAATCATTGGGTTGTCCGAGAATTTATAGCATGGCTTTTGATGATCCTTGGTTTGGGTCTGAGCAGATTATTTGTTGCAATTGCAAACGTAATACAAGGGTGGTCCGATAGTCCACGATTATGAGGAAAAACATTAAGATCCACAACATTTATTCCATGGGACAAAACTAGGTTCAGAGTATGACTGTGGCAGTGAGTAGGTCCGGAGACATGTTGGACAAAACCCACTGAGTCGATGATGGCTCCGAAAGCTTTTTGGGGTGGGTCTGTGGACTTTTCAATGTGAAAATTAGCCACCAAAAATTAGAATATTATCTGCCATGACTACAAAGTCCGATAGGAATCCAGAGAACTCAGTGACGAATGCTGTATATGGCCCAGGAGGCCTGTTAACAGTAGCTATAAAAAGTGATTGAGTAGGCTGCATAGATTTCATGACTAGAAGCTCAAAAGACGAAAACCCAGTCGTTTTTAAAAATGCTTTATTTGCTATCGTAAATGTTAGCAACACCTCCGCATTTGCGGGATGTGTGGGGGTTATGGTCACTAGTGTAACCAGGAGCTCAGGCCTCATTCAACACAGTAAATTCATCAGGCTTAAGCCATGTTTCAGTCAGGCCAATCACATCAAGATTATGATCAGTGATTAGTTAATTGACTATAACTGCCTTGGAAGTGAGGGATCTAACATTAAGTAGCCCTATTTTGAGATGTAAGATATCACAATGTCTTCCAATAATGACAGGAATGGAGGAGGTCTTTATTCCAGTGAGATTGCTAAAGTGAACACCGCCATGTTTAGTTTTGCCCAACCTAGATCGAGGCACAGACACGGTCTTAATGGGATAGCTGAGCTGACTCCACTAAGCTGGCAGGCTGGCTAACAGCCTGCTGCTTGGCCTGCACCCTATCTCATTGTGGAGCTAGAGGAGTTATAGCCCTGTCTATGTTCGTAGCAATAAGATGAGAGCACCCCTCCAGCTAGGTTGGAGTCAATCACTCCTCAGCAGGCCAGGCTTGGTCCCGTTTGTGGGTGAGTCCCAGAAAGAGGGCCAATTATCTACAAATTCTATCTTTTGGGAGGGGCAGAAAACAGTTTTCAACCAGCGATTGAGTTGTGTCTCTGGCCCTCTCTCTAACTGGGAGGGGGCCAGAGACAATTACTCGATGCCGACACATCTTTCTAGCTGATTTACACGCTAAAGCTATGTTGTGCTTGGTGACCTCTGACTGTTTCATCCTAACATTGTTGGTGCTGATGTGGATAACAACATCCCTATACTCGGCAGTTTTAGCCAACACCATCTTCAGATTAGCCTTAACGTCGGTAGCCCTGCCCCCTGGTAAACAGTGTATGATCGCTGGATGATTCGTTTTAATGTCACGTTCCTGACCTATTTCTGTTAGTTTGTTGTATGTGTTAGTTGGTCAGGACGTGAGTTTGGGTGGGCATTCTATGTTTTCTGTTTCTATGTGTTTATGGGTTGCCTGGTATGGCTCTTAATTAGAGGCAGGTGTTTGGCGTTCCTCTAATTAAGAGTCATATTTAGGTAGGTGTTTTCACAGTGTTCGTTGTGGGTGGTTGTCTCCTGTGTCCGTGTTTGTCGCACCATACGGGACTGTTCGGTTTGTTTTGTTCATAGTCATTGTTATGTGTAGGCTATTTTCCCTGTTCGTGCGTTCTCGTGTGTTATGTGAGTCCGTCGTCCAGGTCTGTCTATACCGTTTGTTGTTTTGTTAGTTAATTAGTCTAGTTCGTGTTTTCGTGTTTTCTTGAATAAATTATGTCTTCAAACTCCGCTGCATTTTGGTTCAATCCCTGCTCCTCTTCTGATGAAGAGGAAGAGGAAAACCGTTACATTTAAGTCTAATACTGCGGGTAATGGAGTCGCCAATGACTAGGGTTTTCAATTTGTCAGAGCTAATGGTGGGAGGCTTCGGCATCTCAGACCCCATAACGGGAGTAGAGACCAGAGAAGGCTCGGCCTTTGACTCCAACCCGTTGCTTAATGGGGAGAACCGATTGAAAGTTTCTGTCGGCTGAATGAGCGACACCGGTTGAGCATTCCTACAGCATTTCCTTCCAGAAGCCATGAGAAAATTGTCCGGCTGCGGGGACTGTGCGAGGGGATTTATACTACTATCTGTACTTACTGGTGGCACAGCCGCTGTTTCATCCTTTCCTACACTGAAATGACCCTTGCCTAACGATTGCGTCTGAAGCTGGCCTTGCAGCACAGCTATCCTCGCCATATAGTTCTCCTGTATATTATGATTACAGCGACTGCAAGTAGAAGGCATCGTGTTAATGTTACTACTTAGCTTCGGTTGGTGGAGGTCCTGACGAACCACGTCCAGATAAAGCGTCCGGGGTGAAAAAGTTGAATGAAAAAAGTCGTGCGAGGGAAAAACAAAAAATATAAACGGTAACTAAAAACCGTTAAGTTGGCAGGTAGCAAAGTAAGGTTAGCAACAAACCACACAGCAGCACGTAAACAAGTCTACTGGTTAAACTAGTTAGGAGTCTGGAGGGACCAACAGACAGACAGTAGTCTACTGGTTAAACTATTAGGGGTACTTCGTTTTGACACTGGACTGGTAGATTAAATCCCTGTTCCTCTCTAGCGTAGCCAGGCATGTCGATTAGGATTCATCCATCTTCTCTGTGTCACGGTTAACACATTTAGATTCACCCAAACTGACTCACCCTTTCTCCCCCAACTCTTTTCTCTATCTATATCTACCCTTCTCTTCTCTAAAATCTATCTCCATCTCTTTCACCAGCTGATGGCTACATTCAGTTCAGTCACAACCAAAGAAAGATCATACTGTGTAGGTCGACATACAATATTTATTTAGGAACACAAAAAATGCTAAGTTAATTATCAGGTAGTCCACAAATATTGTGGGAATGGTAATACAGTCACACAGGGGGAAACATACACTGAGAAACCATTCAGGTACAGGCCATCCCAAGATGCCCAGATTCAAACAAAAATTATGGAAAAGGGATGAACTGAAACATTATTTTAGTAAAATTAAAGATGGTTTACTCAGAATTATAATGATATTTTCCTGAACATGTTCTTCCTAAAAAAAGAACTTACATAAACAAAGATTTCTAGCTGGGTTTTATTTTATATTCTTTATTCAATTGAAATAACCCAAGGACAACAAAACTGAATGGGGCCGACCCTGCATGTGAATATTGTCTTAAACAATGCTTTACATAATCTGCTATAGGCAGGATCACAGTACACATGTGATCATAACCAGTTATATAATGCTGCTATACAAATTATAAATCAGAGGGATAAACCATGTAGTATCCCCTGCGCCAACAGCCAGAAACATGTCTCGGTTTCAAGTGTTTGCTACAAGACAGTATACATCATGCAAAGTGGCAAGTTCTGCTTTACAAATGGTCAATGTATTTACAGTAGTCTGTTTTTTCTGTAGATTTATTTTTAGCTTCTCCGATTGGCTCTTCCCAAACACAACATAAACAAATCCCTCCAAAACCCCGCCCATCCCTCCCACCAAGAAAAACATGAACTTTAATATATCAAACCATGATTTTTATATAATACCCAAATCTGCAGAACCATTGCAGTGGCCAGTTCTATCTTCCAGAACAGGTTAATAGTAAAGCATCACCCCTCGTTGGAAAGAAAAGCTATAGTAGTGAACAGTGTCATCATCATGAGAAAATACCAGAGCTGAAAAATTACAATCAGTTTAAAAAAAAAATCTGCATTGTCAAACAGTTGAGAATCCCTGATAGGCTGAAAGAAGTCAGGTGACCACCAGGTGAGGTAAGAAGAGTTCCACCTTCTGATGGGTAATGAAAACTGTTTCTTCTGCTCGCTAGTTGAGTGTGTAAGTGTTTGTGACGGTTACACTGCACACAGACACATGTTGAGCATACTAGAGTAAAACATTACACTGCCAGATTCTCTCTCTCCATGCAGCACAAACACTTCTTATCACAGGTCCCCGGTAGAGGGAAAACACTGGATGGACAGATTCTCTCTCTCCATGCAGCACAAACACTTCTTATCACAGGTCCCCAGTAGAGGGAAAACACTGGATGGACAGACAAAAAGAAAAGAAGAACAAGAGAAGAAACAGTTGCTGCCTTTTAAGTGTCAGAAAACATCAGCATGATGGTGATTACTTTTAGTTCCATACATTTCTTTGTCTTATCTATACATTTACTGAGAGAGAAGAAAAACAAACTAATAAAGATTTCAGTTGCTCTCTTATTGCTAAGTGTGTGCACTGCTTTTTCCATTAAATGTTTTACTTTTGATTCCTTATTTGAATCATTTTCTCCACCTCTTGTTGAAATGTCCACATTATGTAGTTGCTTGGTTTTTCTTGGTTTATGTAGCTGTCTCTGTCTCCACCCTCCCATCCTCAATTGGAAAGAGACACCTTCACCTTTCCTTTCCTCGTCACCAATCCCTCCCTCTCCCTTCCGCCATCCAGGGCCGTCCAGTCCTGGCCCCTCATCTCTCGGCCTCCATGGCCACACTCGCCTTCTGTTCGGTGGCCGGGTGTTGGTGGGTGTGGGGGTTAATGGTGACCCCCGTGGGCCAGGCTGCGGGGTGGGAGGGGGGCTCCCCCTGAATCCATAGTCCCTGACCCTGTGGGCCGCTCATGGGCATGGGGGGCGGTGGCACGCCCCAGCAATCGTGTGGAGGAGGGGGAGAGGTGGCCATGGAGGCCATGGGGCTGCTGGTGGTGAAGCTCTCTGAGGCCTTCAGCCGGGAGAACATGGCAAGGGCGTCAGGGAAGTTGGGCGGGGTGGCCGGTGTGTTAGCTGGGGTGCACATCTGGAGGAGAGAGACAGAGATGTTAGAGGGACAGAAGAGGAGCCCATACCGTTCATAAACGTCACTGTGTGTGACACACCATCACTGTGTGTGACACACCATCACTGTGTGTGACACACCATCACTGTGTGTGACACACCATCACTGTGTGTGACACACCATCACTGTGTGTGACACACCATCACTGTGTGTGACACACCATTTCAGGAAACTAGGCGTATATCATGGCCAATACTTCACAGGAGAGCCGTTTGAACTCTAAAATCAAAATAGTTTTTTGGGCAGAAATGCCTTGTGTATTTTCAATTGGCTTCATTTTTATTTATCTAGGCAAGTTACTTAAGGACAAATTCTTATTTACAACAACAGCCTACCGGGGAACAGTGGGTTAACTGCCTTGTTCAGGGGCAGAATAACAGATTTTTACCTTGTCAGCTCGGGGATTCAATCTTTCAACCTTTCGGTTACTAGTCCAACGCTCTAACCACTAGGCTACCTGTCGCCCCATACGCCGAGAGTTTGGATTGGTCTGCCATATAGCACGCTTCTGTCTATTTGAGCTGGTCAGTATGTCTAGGAAACCTGTCTAACGCTGCTTTAATTTTTTTTTATTGCGTAGTAAAACTTAACAAAAGACTCCACTATGCAATTATCCATTTAAATAGAATGTCAACGCAAACAACTGTTTCAGAGCACTCTCGTCTGAGTGTGTCAGAGCGCAGAATAACTGATGAATTTACGCACGCTCAACACCGGTTGAATATGGCCGTGGTCAGTAAACACGGCAAAAAAGTGTCATTAAATTGTTGCCAGGAGAACAGTTACAGTCACCAACACTCTGGAGAACATGAAAACAGCCTAACCAGCTCTGCTAGGGCGAGTAAAATGGTTAGAGTTTGGGTGGGGGATGAAGTTTAAGATGATTCTCATGGCATTGCACACAGTCAGTGTGAACCAGAGTGACTTGACACAACAACGGGCCAAGCAAGCTGTACAAACAAAAAGGAAACGATACAGGACGTCTTATTTAATGAAAGGGGTTGCAGTCTGAACCTATTTGGTTAACTTTAGCTAGCTACAACAATCAGTTTGTATTGCTAGTACTCTATTAATTGGTGATTATGGTTCATTGTTTAGCTAGCTAGCTTCATGTATAAACAAAATACCAAGTTAAAGCTTACTGTTAGCTAGCTAGCTGAAGTTAGATGGCTGGCTCGCTAGCTAACATTACATCTATGATCTGTGTGTAGTAATGATATCTCAGAATGCCAAGCTAGCTATGACAATCGGTTTGTATGGCTGGTACTCTATGGATTGGCATTATGCTTCATTGTTTAGCTAGCATGTCTGAACAAAAAAGACTCCACTTTGCCAGATGATTACATGACCCATCAAGTTAGCCAGGTGTGTCTGACGGTGATTACGGCTATCTATTGAATAATAATGCCAAAACATGTGTATCTGGAATTTGTCTTTCAGCATCAGTAGAACACGCCTGACTCTCCTCCACAAGTCATACAAGGAGAATGGTCTAATGCCTCCCATCAAAAATACCAAGCAAGCACAAGTTACACCTTGGTATGTAAAGCATAAACAACACGTCTTTATTATTTAATTGACCTCCAACATGATTGTCATTACTTTTATTGATATCACATCATTTCTGTATTTTCCAGAGGTACGTGTCGTTGGGCTGTGTGTTATTATTTTAACTTCCAGTTTCCAAGATGATGTTTCTGTAGGCAGTGCTGCAGCTCTGCACATTTGTAGGTAAGTTAAACTTACCTGATAATGATGCATAAAATAAATGGTATTAAGTTTTACTTCACATTTTCTTTTCATGAACTTATCTTAATGTTATTTTGTTGTTTGCAGGGGCACTATCCTTCTGGCTCTATGCAGCCAAGTCCCATCTACTTTTTAACTCCTTGCAAGTGTGGCAAGTGTGGCTCTCCAAATATAGATTTCCTTGTTCATGCGTGGTTCGGCTCCTAACACACACCAAACGTTGCTGCTACTATTTCTTTTTTTATCCTGCTGCTCAGCCACTTTACCCCTGACTGTATGCATATAACTACCTCATCTATCACTGATATTGTTATTGACACTGTTCTTGTAAATACTGTATATCATATTGTGATGGTGTGTGACATACAGTGATGGTGTGTAACATGTATGTTACACACCATCACTATATGTTACACACCATCCTTATATGTTACACACCATCACTGTATGTTGCACACCATCCCTATATGTTGCACACCATCCCTATATGTTGCACACCATCCCTATATGTTGTTACACACATCACTATATGTTACACACCATCCCTATATGTTACACACATCACTATATGTTACACACCATCACTGTATGTTGCACACCATCCCTATATGTTACACACCATCCCTATATGTTACACACCATCCCTATATGTTACACACCATCCCTATATGTTACACACCATCCCTATATGTTACACACCATCCCTATATGTTACACACCATCCCTATATGTTACACACCATCCCTATATGTTACACACCATCACTGTATGTTACACACCATCCCTATATGTTACACACCGTCACTGTATGTTACACACCATCACTATATGTTACACACCATCACTATATGTTACACACCATCACTGCATCCAGGATGAGGAGGCCAGTATCTAAGCCTGTATATGGTTAGTCCAAAATAGAGAGGAATTTAGGGGAATCCCGTCCTCTCTCTCCCTGAGGATCCTGACGACATTCCTCCCACCCCTTTCTCTGTTCGGTTCCTAACAACCTGTGTTTGGGTTCAGCCTCTCCACGACCTCACATCCTGTTAGCAGTACACTGACAAATCTCTCTGCCAACCCCCATACTCCCTCCCCATTGTCACGGCGCCATCTCTGGTAGTAACTCCTTCAGTGAAGATGATAGTGGTGGGGGTGAAGACAATGTCACAACATCTACAGTACAACCCCCTACCCTGCCAAAAACAACACCAGACAACCATCACCTCCCTGCAGTTCAGGAGCCAGGCCAGGCAGGCGTAAACACTGTCTTCATAACACACTCCTCAGACTGTTGTAGCAACAACACACAGCATCTCACTCCCAGAGGCCTGGTTGTTCCAGGGCCAGTTTCCTTTACTCCACATCGATATTATTATTATAGACTAGTGTCTATTCCTGACCTCAACAACAAGACGTTACACAGGCAGCCCCATAGAGCTACTGTCTATTCCTGACCTCAACAACAAGACGTTACACAGGCAGCCCCATAGAGCTACTGTCTATTCCTGACCTCAACAACAAGACGTTACACAGGCAGCCCCATAGAGCTACTGTCTATTCCTGACCTCAACAACAAGACGTTACACAGGCAGCCCCATAGAGCTACTGTCTATTCCTGACCTCAACAACAAGACGTTACACAGGCAGCCCCATAGAGCTACTGTCTATTCCTGACCTCAACAACAAGACGTTACACAGGCAGCCCCATAGAGCTACTGTCTATTCCTGACCTCAACAACAAGACGTTACACAGGCAGCCCCATAGAGCTACTGTCTATTCCTGACCTCAACAACAAGATGTTACACAGGCAGCCCCATAGAGCTACTGTCTATTCCTGACCTCAACAACAAGATGTTACACAGGCAGCCCCATAGAGCTACTGTCTATTCCTGACCTCAACAACAAGATGTTACACAGGCAGCCCCATAGAGCTACTGTCTATTCCTGACCTCAACAACAAGACGTTACACAGGCAGCCCAATAGAGCTACTGTCTATTCCTGACCTCAACAACAAGACGTTACACAGGCAGCCCCATAGAGCTACTGTCTATTCCTGACCTCAACAACAAGATGTTACACAGGCAGCCCCATAGAGCTACTGTCTATTCCTGACCTCAACAACAAGATGTTACACAGGCAGCCCCATAGAGCTACTGTCTATTCCTGACCTCAACAACAAGATGTTACACAGGCAGCCCCATAGAGCTACTGTCTATTCCTGACCTCAACAACAAGATGTTCCACAGGCAGCCCCATAGAGCTACTGTCTATTCCTGACCTCAACAACAAGACGTTACACAGGCAGCCCAATAGAGCTACTGTCTATTCCTGACCTCAACAACAAGACGTTACACAGGCAGCCCCATAGAGCTACTGTCTATTCCTGAACTACAACAAGACGTTACACAGGCAGCCCCATAGAGCTACTGTCTATTCCTGACCTACAACAAGACGCTACACAGGCAGCCCCATAGAGCTACTGTCTATTCCTGAACTACAACAATACGTTACACAGGCAGCCCCATAGAGCTACTGTCTATTCCTGAACTACAACAAGACGTTACACAGCCTTCAACTCCCAATGGCAGAACAGGAGGTAAACTAGAATAGCCCAACTTGTGACGATGAATGCTAATTTTGAGAATGGCTCACGAGTACTGTGTCTACACAACACTGTTAGCCTATAACAAAATAAATGCCATGTATGCACACAGACACCCAGCAGCGAGAGGAAACGTCCTGTCCTTAATGGTTACCCCCTCTACTTCCTGGTTAACCCCTCTACTTCCTCCCTATTTCCTCTACTTAGGTATTGAAATAGTGATACGCGTGTTGACTCATAACCCACAGTTTAGGGAGGATGAAGGGCGGGTTGAGTAAAGAGAAAACAATACCTTGAAAAATTCATAAATGTATCATTGTTGTGCAATTTATATCTATAGGCTACATTGAGGTTTTTCTTTACTTTAGGCTAGCTGGCATTAGTGCATTACCCTAAGCTTTAGGGCCTAACTGTGCTCCTGCCAAATAGCCTACACACCAATTGCTTTTGGGAACAGTCAGAAAACGTTAACGTCGATCCACGGAGGCAAAAAGCTGCAAAATGGAGAGTTGAAAATAAAAGAGAAGCGAGGGCCAGAAAAGTCATGTTTGGGAAAGATTTGGTGATGATTGTGAGGCGCTATACAAATTCCACGGTTACAAGACGGGGATAGGCCTATGGGATGTCAAGCGAACTGTAGTCTATTGTTGAGATGGGTTAAATGGAAACTGAAATCTGGACACTGACTATAGGCCTATAACCTCTCACATAGCCTTAATATTAACTCCTGCAGACCCTTTCGTGCAGTAAAATTATACACCAAAATCTAGGCAAAATTTTGACTTGGGAACAGGAGTGGATATATGATTTCTTTGTATCAGCATCTTGAGAGAATGTGAATGTGCAGTTAGGGGCCGTCTGTAGAGGTGCTGTCTTTATCAGCATCATAAAAGCTGATAGTATTTCATCCACATAAAATATGCATCCAAGCCGAACTGAAATCTGATCAGAAACATGAGTCGTTTTCACAGCTTTCTATTCCCTTTATTGCTCAGAAAAATCTTTCCTGTTTCCCCCCCCGGTCCCTAAACATCTTTGCTCCAAGAAATAATTGTATTTATCCTATATGTAACTTGGCAAGCCAGTGAAGAACAAATTCTTATTTACAATGACAGCCTACCCCAGCCAAACCCAGACAACGCTGGGCCATTGCATGCCACCCTATGGGACTCCCAATCACAGGCAGATGTGATTCAGCCTGGATTTGAACCAGGGACTGTAGTGTTGTTTTTGCACTGAAACCATTGCGCCACTTGGGAGCCCCAAATAAGTTTTTTACTGATTTCAACTAGATTGAAGCGGTCATTATTTCGATTTATAACATTATTCTTGTGAGGGTTTATTTAGCATTCTAGGGAAACATATAATGACAGGAGAGAAGCTGCATGTATCTAATTATAGACAAGCTGACTAACAAATAGCCTGCCAAAATGTCAGAAATTATATATAAAGAAAAATTCAAACCTGCACCCTGTCAAAAAAATAGTTCCGCCGTCTGACTGTAGCCTACAGCGCATTTTCTATATTAGCGGTTTAGAGTCGGGTGTGGGCCTGAGATTTTCACTTTATCACATATAGTCAGGCGGTTGTGGATGGGTTATTAGCAAATGCAGGTGAACATACAGCTGTCCCTAGCACCACTAGTATGTAACACCGCTACGCTAAACGGACCACCCCAGATTGTCTTACTGCTGAGCTCACATTTGCCCTTCTCACTCACATACATTCACTCCTAGACACGCACGCACGCACGCACGCACGCACGCACGCACGCACGCACGCACACACACACACACACATTGATCCATAGGGAAACGGACCGGTGCTCAGTATAGAGGCTGCAACACACTCCTTGTCTGTAGAGGTCTGTCTGTCCTCAACCTTCCAGTCAGTGTCTGTAGAGGTCTGTCTGTCCTCAACTTTGCAGTCAGTGTCTGTAGAGGTCTGTCTGTCCTCAACCTTGCAGTCAGTGTCTGTAGAGGTCTGTCTGTCCTCAACCTTGCAGTCAGTGTCTGTAGAGGTCTGTCTGTCCTCAACCTTGCAGTCAGTGGCTGTAGAGGTCTGTCTGTCTGTCCTCAACCTTGCAGTCAGTGTCTGTAGAGGTCTGTCTGTCCTCAACCTTGCAGTCAGTGTCTGTAGAGGTCTGTCTGTCCTCAACCTTGCAGTCAGTGACAGAGTGCTGATGTGTATCCAGGCTGGAAGGAAGCACATGCTCAGAGGAATAGTCTGTGTACAGTTTATTTTCAGTCATAGCCAGGCAGCACACACTGGGCTGTGAAGACTGCAGACTACAGCATTACGGCCTGCTGTAAAGCCATAGTAGCTTGATCAGGCTGGCAGAAGATAAAAATTAGGTCCTGTCTGTCTGTGAAGGACACAGCCAGGTAATGCTGAAATGGGTGCTGGGACAGTGTGTGAGGGCAAAGCATAAAATCCGATTGGATGAGTGGGGGCATGTGCACTTGAAATGAGAAAGGTGCATAAATGCATACATGTACACACTAAGAGAAATGCATGTTCCCGACCACAGCATCCATTATTTAGAGAGAGAGAGTGTATTTGTTCTAGAAGGAGAGTGATCTAAAATAGGCAAACACTGAGGCGTTGTGATGGGGATGGCCCATTGTTATGATGAAGACAGATCTGGTGGTGATGGATACACACAAAAATAAAGGTGCTAAATTGTACCAGATAGGGGTTATTTGGCTTGTAACCTTAGTGGAACCCTTTTTGATATAAAGAACCATGCTGATAAGGTTCTAAATGGAACCTGTATAGTACTATAAAGAACCCTGTACTAAAATGCTATAAAGAACCATTAATAAAAGGTTCTATACAGCACCAAAAAAGGGTTTCGCTCTGGCTACAACCCTTTTGGGGCTATATAGAACACGTTTGTATGGTTCTTTCTAGAACCTTTATGGAGAACGGTTCTATAAAATAACCTTTCTCAATCTGAAAATCCTTTTGAAGAACCATAATGTTTTTTTTTATTCTGGTCAGCCATATTATATTGTTCAATTCCATAGGTGTTATTATGTGTTTATTGACAAGTTGAATCAAGTCAGCTACCTCTAGAACAGCTGGGGGTCTCTGAGGGGAGAATGGACAACTAGTGACTGATTTAGTCAACCATTTTCAAATGACAGAAGGCCATAAGTGAATCTCTCACAAGACACTGGCCATAGTCATATACAGTATAACATGCAGTAGTGGTGTGCAGTTCGCACTCTTTTTAACTGACTCGTGAGTCACGATTTGTATTTCCGAGTGACTCTTTAACTTTAATAGTTTGTTTGATCTGCTGGCTCGCCTGTCCGCAATAAATTCTAAAGCAGGATTAATACGTGCTCCTCTGGTTCAGCGGCTCCGGACTGGTGCTCAGACCACCAACTGTCTATCATGTAATAATATAGATCATGCTGCAGGCAGCATTGACAAGGGAAATAACTGAGAAATGATTGCATGGTGCAAGAATGAATTGATTATTGAACGTTACGGATGGACACAGCTTTGTAGAACCAGAACATACACAGCCTGCCTCTGCTCAACACTCAAACTCCAAAACCAATAGTTTGTGCGGCTGCTACATTTCACAAATGATAGCCTATTGTGCAAATCTCTCTCGCAGCAGTCAAACAGCTGAAGTCGCAAATAGAGCCGGATTTTCCATCACTAATATGTACTGACATTACACAACAACATTAGATCAACTGGAATGACACTCTCACTCAGGGTTGCACAAAAAGAGCTGTGAGCAAACCACACCTCAAAATATGCTAATGAGCTGCCGGCCCTACATTTGAGTGATCACTAAAAGAGCAAATAACCCTTTTGTGAACTGTAAAGAACCATTGAAGGGCTCAAAGGTTGACCCACGTAGAACCATCACCAATCCCAAAGAACCCTTGAGGAACCATCATTTTTTTGTGTGTAGGACGTCTGTCATTAAGTTTACTGTGGACTCCAATCTGACATTTCACACTGCACCACTCTAGACATGCCTTTCTGTCTCTCTGTCCAACCAGCCCTCCACTGTGGTGAGGCTTAAGCCCCAGTCCTCACTCTTCACTAATGTCTCTGACCGACGACATTCCTGAATAAAACCCTGTTTACAGGGAGCAACATGTGTTGAATTTGTAAGGGGAGCAGATATTCCTCCCGATCACTATCCAGCCTGGAGAGGTTCAAACTTTTACATGAATGCTGTAGCCCTGCATATTATTCAACCACATGTTAGTTGTCTCTGTCTGTCTCTTCTTCCAGTGGCTGTTTCATGTCACCCCTTGCAGACAGACTCATGAGAGTTTAACTAGAGAACCACAAAGATCTGGGTAGAAGTTGCCCTTAGGCACAGATGATCTAGGATCAGTCTACCCTCCACAAATCGTAACGCTAACCATTATGTGGGCCAAACACATAACTGACCTTAGATCAGTTTCTAGGCGTAACTTCTATTGTTAAGATTACTTGTTAGATTATACTGCATGGTCGGAACTAGAAGCACAAGCATTTCGCTACACTCGCATTAACATCTGCTAACCATGTGTATGTGACCAATAAAATTTGATTTGATTTTTATTTTGCCAACATCATCTCTCCACCAACATTTCCTCTAGTGTCGTGTTCATTTGATTTGCTAACTGATTTCCGACTTGCTAACTGGTTGAACGCAGCACGTGTATAACTACAACCAGTTAGTCAAAAATGTCAGAGTTTGCTAGTTCCGACTAGCACATAAACGCGGCATGAATCCCTGTCCAATGACATCCCTTGCTCAATAAACAGGGTAGGGAAGTATTTACAGTTTTTTGCGAGAGCCATGAAAAAGCTGCACCTGTCTTAACTGGTTGAATGTGGAATGTACCGGAGCATAACGTAGAATTGTGCAGGATTGTTTTCAAAATCTATTCTGTCCAATGAGGAGGTCTGTTCCAAAGTCATCGACCTGTGTTGTGACAGAGGGAGAAAGTGACTGACTAGCTCCAGTCCTTTCAGGTCTGTGCAAATACAGGAGAGGAGATAAGCAAAACAATCAACTTTAGACTATTGGGATGCTTCCTCTGACTATCAGGGACCCTTGGGGCTAGGTGACTAGGATGTCCTGTAATTAATATAATAATATGCTAGTTAATATAATTACATGGTAGGTAATGGAATAATTGATGAGTCTCTGTGTTCCACTGTAAAGCAACCTGATAAGACGCATAATGATGCACAGACTGGTAGCAGTGTTGAACTGTCGGAGAGAAAGAGAGACAGAGAGAGAAAGAGATTGACAGAGTGAGAGACAGAGAGACAAAGACAGAGACCGAGACAAAGAGGCAGAGAGAGACCGAGACAGAAAGAGAGACAGAGGGTTGCCCTTTTCTTGTGGTAACAGGTCACAAATCTTGCTGCTGTGATTGTTATTGTGAAGTGGAAACGTGTAGGAGCAACAACGGCTCAGCCGCAAAGTGGTAGGCCACACAAGCTCACAGAACAAGACCGCCGAGTGTTGAAGCGCGTAGCATGTAAAAATTGTCTGTCCTCTGTTACAACACTCACTACCAAACTGCCTCTGGAAGCAATGTCAGCACAAGAACTGTTCGTCAGGAGCTTCATGAAATGGGTTTCCGTGACCGAGCAGCCACGCACACATGCATAGGATTACCATGTGCAATGCCAAGTGTTGGCTGGAGTGGTGTAAAGCTCACCGCCATTGAACTCTGGAGCAGTGGAAACGCGTTCTCTGGAGTGATGAATCACGCTTCACCATCTGGCAGTTCGACGGACGAATCTGGGTTTGGCAGATGCCAGGAGAACACTACCTGTCCCAATGCATAGTGCCAACTGTAAAGTTTGGTGGAGTAGGAATAATGGTCTGGGGGTTTCATGGTTTGGGGAAGGCCCCTTAGTTCCAGTGAAGGGACATCTTAACACTACAGCATACAATGACATTCTAGACAATTCTGTGCTTCCAACTTTGTGGCAACAGTTTGGGGAAGGCCCTTTCCTGTTTCAGCATGACAATGCCCCCGTACACAAAGCGAGTCCATACAGAAATGGTTTGTCGAGATCGGTGTGGAAGAACTTGATGAGCCTGCAGAGCCCTGACTCCAACCCCATTGAACATCTTTGGGATGAATTGGAACGTCAACTGCGAGCCAGGCCTAATCTCCCAACATCAGTGCCGACCTCACTAATGCTCTTGTGGCTGAATGGAAGCAAGTCCCCGCAGCAATGTTCCAACATCTAGTGGAAATCCTTCCCAGAAGAGTGGAATGAAATGTTTGACGAGCAGGTGTCCACATACTTTTTGTCATGTAGTGTACAAGCGGGACAACACTCACAGTTATCGGTTGAGACAAAGTAGAGTGTGTGGGTGTGAAACCAAAGCGTGCGTGCGTGTACGTGTGTGTGTACTGTGCCTGTGTGTGTGTGTGTGTGCATGCTGCGCCTGTGTGTGTGTGTGTGTGCTGTACCTGTGTGTGTGTGTGTGTGTGTGTGTTGTACCTGTGTGTGTGTGTGTGTACTGTGCCTGTGTGTGTGTACTGTGCCTGTATATGTGTGTATTAGAGGTCGACCGATTATGATTTTTCAATGCCGATACCGATTATTGGAGGACCAAAAAAGCTGATACCGATTAATAGGCCGATTTTTTTAATTACTTATTTATTTGTAATAATGACAATTACAACAATACTGAATGAACACTTATTATACCTTAATATAATACATCAATAAAATCAATTTAGCCTCAAATAAATAATGAAACATGTTCAATTTGGTTTAAATAATGCAAAAACAAAGTGTTGGAGAAGAAAGTAAAAGTGCAATATGTGCCATGTAAAAAAGCTAACGTTTAAGTTCCTTGCTCAGAACATGAGAACATATGAAAGCTGGTGGTTCCTTTTAACATGAGTCTTCAATATTCCCAGGTAAGAAGATTTAGGTTGTAGTTATTATAGGAAATATAGGACTTTTTCTCTCTATACCATTTGTATTTCATATACCTTTGACTATTGGATGTTCTTATAGGTGCTTTAGTATTGCCAGTGTAACAGTATAGCTTCCGTCCCTCTCCTCGGCCCTACCTGGGCTGGAACCAGGAACACATCGACAACAGCCACCCTCGAAGCATCGTTACCCATCGCTCCACAAAAGCCGCAGAGCAAGGGGAACAACTACTCCAAGTCTCAGAGCGAGTGAAGTTTGAAACGCTAACTAGCAAGCCATTTCACATCGGTTACACCAGCCTAATCTCGGGAGTTGATAGGCTTGATGTCATAAACAGCGCAATGCTTGAAGCATTGCGAAGAGCTACTTTTGCTAGCACAAAAGTGCTGTTTGAATGAATGCTTACGAGCCTGCTGCTGCCTACCACCGCTCAGTCAGACTGCTCTATCAAATATCAAATCATACACTTAATTATAACATAATAACACACAGAAATACGAGCCTTAGGTCATTAATATGGTCAAATCCGGAAACTATCATTTTGAAAATAAAACGTGAAATACGGAACTGTTCCGTATTTTATCTAACGGGTGGCATCCATAAGTCTAAATATTCCTGTTACATTGCACAACCTTCAATGTTATGTCATAATTACGTAAAATTCTGGCAAATTAGTTCGCAACGAGCCAGGCGGCACAAACTGTTGCATATACCCTGACTCTGGGTGCACTGAACGCAAGAGAAGTGACACAATTTCCCTAGTTTAATATTGCCTGCTAACATGAATTTCTTTTAACTAAATACGCAGGTTTAAAAATATATATGTCTGTGTATTGATTTTAAGAAAGGCATTGATGTTTACGGTTAGGTACATTCGTGCAACGATTATGCTTTTTTCGCAAATGCGCTTTTGTTAAATCATTCCCCGTTTGGCGAAGTTGGCTGTCTTTGTTAGGAAGAAATAGTCTTCACAGTTCGCAACGAGCCAGGCGGCCCAAACTGCTGCATATACCCTGACGCTGTTGCACAGAACGCAAGAGAAGTGACACAATTCCCCTAGTTAAAAGAAATTCATGTTAGCAGGCAATATTAACTAAATATGCAGGTTTAAAAATATATACTTGTGTATTGATTTTAAGAAAGGCATTGATGTTTATAGTTAGGTACACATTGGTGCAACGACAGTGCTTTTTTCACGAATGCACTTGTTAAATCACCAGTTTGGCGAAGTCAATGATAAATTAACAGGCACCAGATCGATTATATGCAACGCAGGACAAGCTAGATGAACTAGTAGTATCATCAACCATGTGTAGTTAACTAGTGATTATGTTAAGATTTATTGTTTTTTATAAGATACATTTAATGCTAGCTAGCACCTTACCTCCTTGCTGCACTCGCATAACAGGTAGCCAGCCTGCCACGCAGTCTCGTGGAGTGCAATATAATCGGCCATGATCGGTGTCCAAAAATGCTGATTACAGATTGTTATGAAAACTTGAAATCGGCCCTAATAATTGGCCATTCCGATTAATTGGTCGACCTCTAGTGTGTATGTGTGTGTGCTGTACCTGTGTGTGTTCTGCACCTGTGTGTGTGTGTGTGTGTGTGTGTGTGTGTGTGTGTGTGTGTGTGTGTGTGTGTGTGTGTGTGTGTGTGTGTGTGTGCGCACTGTACCTGTGTGTGTGTGTGTGTGTGTGTGTGTGTGTGTGTGTGTGTGTGTGTGTGTGTGTGTGTGTGTGTGTGTGTGTGTGTGTGTGTGTGTGTGTGTGTGTTTGTTCGCTGTACCTGTGTGTGTGTGCACTGTACCTGTGTGTGTGTGTATGTTACATGAAGTTGATGCAAAGAGTCAATATTTGCAGTGTGGACCCTTCTTTTTCAAGACCTCTGCAATCCGCCCTGGCATGCTGTCAATTAACTTCTGGGCCACATCCTGACTGATGGCAGCTCATTCTTGCATAATCAATGCTTGGAGTTAGTCAGAATTCGTGGGTTTTTGTTTGTCCACCCGCCTCTTGAGGATTGACTACATGTTCTCAATGGGATTAAAGTCTGGGGAGTTTCCTGGCCATGGACGCAAAATATAAATGTTTTGTTCCCCGAGCCACTTAGTTATCACTTTTGCCTTATGGCAAGGTGCTCCATCATGCTGGAAAAGGCATTGTTTGTCACCAAACTGTTCCTGGATGGTTGGGAGAAGTTGCTCTCGGAGGATGTGTTGGTACCATTCTTTATTCATGGCTGTGTTCTTAGGAAAAATTGTGAGTGAGCCCACTCCCTTGGCTGAGAAGCAACCCCACACATGAATGGTCTCAGGATGCTTTACTGTTGGCATGGCACAGGACTGATGGTAGCGCTCACCTTGTCTTCTCAGGACAAGCTTTTTTTCCGGATGCCCCAAACAATCGGAAAGGGGATTCTTCAGAGAAAATGACTTTACCCCAGTCCTCAGCAGTCCAATCCCTGTACCTTTTGCAGAATGTCAGTCTGTCCCTGATGTTTTTCCTAAAGAAAAGTGGCTTCTTTGCTGCCCTTCTTGACACCAGTCCATCCTCCAAAAGTCTTCGCCTCACTGTGCGTGCAGATGCACTCACACCTGCCTGCTGCCATTCCTGAGCAAGCTCTGTACTGTTGGTGCCCCGATCCCGCAGCTGAATCAATTTTAGGAGATGGCTTTTTGTGCAAAGCAATGATGACGGCACGTGTTTCCTTGCAGGTAACCATGATTGACAGAGGAAGAACAATGATTCCAAGCACCACCCTCCTTTTGAAGCTTCCAGTCTGTTATTCCAACTCAATCAGCATGACAGAGTGATCTCCATCACTGACATGATGTCAGCTGGTCCTTTTGTGGCAGGGCTGAAATGCAGTGGAAATGTTTTTGGGGGATTCAGTTCATTTGCATGGCAAAGAGGGACTTTGCAATTCATCTGATCACTCTTCATAACATTCTGGAGTATATGCAAATTGCCATCATACAAACTGAGGCAGCAGACTTTGTGAAAATTAATATTTGTGTCATTCTCAAAACTTTTGGCCACGACTGTACCTGTGTGTGTGTGTGTGTTGTACCTGTGTGTGTGTGTTGTGTGTGTGTTGTACCTGTGTGTGCGTGTGGATAGCCAGGTCAAGTGTTCTGGGTAGTGTTGCTCGTGGAAACATGCAGAACAGCACGCTGGAACATACTGAGCTCAGGACAAGCCTGCCTGGTACTGTGACACCCCACACACACCACACAGGGAAATACTATACACTCTGCGTGGCCTGAACAGATGGTAAACTTGGAACTACGAGCAAAAATATACACGCAGATACACACAGTCATGCACCCACACACACACCTGTCTTTCTCAATACGGGAAACATACAGTGGATTTCAGTTCATTCCAATAGTATTTATCCAGAGACAAAGAGGAACTTTTTTCACCAGCCAGGCAGACTGCTACAGACACAAAGATGATCTGTGTTAGTAACTGAGGAGAATAATCTCTCGTCTCCAAATACTTCATCATCATTACCCTGTTATTACCCTATTCTACCCTGCTGGAAAACCAATACTCTGACTTTATTTTCCTCCCTTCCTTATTGCCTCACTACTCTCCTCTCTTTTCTCTCCCTTCTTCCCTCCCTCCCTCTGCCCTCGTGACAAACAGATCATGGTCATTGTCCAGGGCCAGTCAGACAGAGAGGGATAGGACCATTTCTCTCCTAGCAGCCATTGCAAAAGTGCAGTCAGTCAGCCATGTTGTCATTTATGACTGTGATTATAAATATTTTCCCATCTAAAACATGACCAGTTATAGCCTAATGGAGACTTCAAAATAAATGTGTGCGTGTATTTGTATTTTTTAAGGATACGCATTACTTCCTGCCAAGGCAGCAGCTATTCTTCCTGTGGTCCAAACAAGATGAAGGCAATTACACACTACTCTACCACAACATATCTACAATACAACACATTATTACACACTACTCTACCACCACATATCTACAATACAACACATTATTACACACTACTCTATCACAACATATCTACAATACAACACATTATTACACCACTACTCTACCACAACATATCTACAATACAACACATTATAACACACTACTCTACCACAACATATCTACAATACAACACATTATAACACACTACTCTACCACAACATATCTACAATACAACACATTATTACACCACTACACTACCACAACATATCTACAATACAACACATTATTACAAACTACACTACCACAACATATCTACAATACAACACATTATTACACCACTACTCTACCACAACATATCTACAATACAACACATTATTACACCACTACTCTACCACAACATATCTACAATACAACACATTATTACACCACTACTCTACCACAACATATCTACAATACAACACATTATTACACCACTACTCTACCACAACATATCTACAATACAACACATTATTACACCACTACTCTACCACAACATATCTACAATATAACACATTATTACACACTATACCACAACATATCTACAATACAACACATTATTACACACTACCCTACCACAACATATCTACAATACAACACATTATTACACCACTACTCTACCACAACATATCTACAATACAACACATTATTACACCACTACTCTACCACAACATATCTACAATACAACACATGATTACACACTACTCTACCACTACATATCTACAATACAACACATTATTACACCACTACTCTACCACAACATATCTACAATACAACACATTATTACACCACTACCCTACCACAACATATCTACAATACAACACATTATTACACACTACTCTACCACAACATATCTACAATACAACACATTATTACACCACTACTCTACCACAACATATCTACAATACAACACATTATTACACCACTACTCTACCACAACATATCTACAACACATTATTACACACTACCCTACCACAACATATCTACAACACATTATTACACACTACCCTACCACAACATATCTACAATACAACACATTATTACACCACTACTCTACCACAACATATCTACAATACAACACATTATTACACCACTACTCTACCACAACATATCTACAATACAACACATTATTACACCACTACTCTACCACTACATATCTACAATACAACACATTATTACACCACTACTCTACCACTACATATCTACAATACAACACATTATTACACCACTACTCTACCACAACATATCTACAATACAACACATTATTACACCACTACTCTACCACAACATATCTACAATACAACACATTATTACACCACTACTCTATCACAACATATCTACAATACAACACATTATTACACCACTACTCTACCACAACATATCTACAATATAACACATTATTACACACTATACCACAACATATCTACAATACAACACATTATTACACCACTACTCTACCACAACATATCTACAATACAACACATTATTACACACTACTCTACTACAACATATCTACAATACAACACATTATAACACACTACTCTACCACAACATATCTACAATACAACACATTATTACACCACTACTCTACCACTACATATCTACAATACAACACATTATTACACCACTACTCTACCACTACATATCTACAATACAACACATTATTACACACTACTCTACCACAACATATCTACAATACAACACATGATTACACACTACTCTACCACAACATATCTACAACACATTATTACACACTACTCTACCACAACATATCTACAATACAACACATTATTACACCACTACTCTACCACAACATATCTACAATACAACACATTATTACACACTACTCTACCACAACATATCTACAATACAACACATTATTACACCACTACTCTACCACAACATATCTACAATACAACACATTATTACACCACTACTCTACCACAACATATCTACAATACAACACATTATTACACCACTACTCTACCACAACATATCTACAATACAACACATTATTACACACTACTCTACCACAACATATCTACAATACAACACATTATTACACACTACCACAACATATCTACAATACAACACATTATTACACCACTACTCTACCACAACATATCTACAATACAACACATTATTACACACTATACCACAACATATCTACAATACAACACATTATTACACACTACCACAACATATCTACAATACAACACATTAAACACACTATACCACAACATATCTACAATACAACACATTATTACACACTACTCTACCACAACATATCTACAATACAACACATTATTACACACTACCACAACATATCTACAATACAACACATTAAACACACTATACCACAACATATCTACAATACAACACATTATTACACCACTACTCTACCACAACATATCTACAATACAACACATGATTACACACTACTCTACCACAACATATCTACAACACATTATTACACACTACTATACCACAACATATCTACAATACAACACATTATTACACCACTACTCTACCACTACATATCAACAATACAACACATTATTACACACTACCACAACATATCTACAATACAACACATTATTACACACTACTCTACCACAACATATCTACAATGCAACACATTATAAACACACTACTCTACCACCACATATCTACAATACAACACATTATTACACACTACTCTACCACAACATATCTACAATACAACACATTATTACACACTACCACAACATATCTACAATACAACACATTATTACACACTACTCTACCACAACATGTCTACAATACAACACATTTTTACACACTACTCTACCACCACATATCTACAATACAACACATTATTACACCACTACTCTATACCACAATATTTCTACAATACAAAATGTATAATACCACAATATTACAACATTACAATGTACGTGTGTGAAAGAGTGTGTTTGTTTGTGTGTGTCAGCTAATCAGAGTTCTTCTAACAGTCTTTTTAGCCACACCCAGAAACAAAATCACAAGTTTAGTTACCAGAAACTACTCCCCATCTCTCTCTCCCTCCCACCCCCCTCCCCACCGCCCATCCCTCTCTCCCCCATCTCTCTCTCCCTCCTCCCCCATCTTTCCCCTACTCCTCTCCCTCCCTCTTTCCCACCCCTCCCCCACCTCCCTCTTCTCTCCCCATCCCACCCCCTACCCATCCCTCTCTCCCCCCTCTCCCACCCCCTCCCTCTCTCCCCAGCCCACCCCTACCCATCCCTCTCCCACACCCTCCTCCATCCCATCCCTCTCTCCCACCCCCATCCCTCTCTCCCACCCAACATCAGAGTATTCATAGTTCCAGGAAACAAATGTTCAACTACTCTTGTTAACTTACTCTGCTGTCCAATCCTTTCTTGACTACGTCAGCGTATCCAGACGACAGCTAGCCAGCTACTGTGAATGCCAGCATTGTAAAGAGTGGTTCATTGGACCACAAGACGACACATGGAGTCTAATGGTTTGTTCATTGATCATCTAGACCTACAATATCACACCAGACATGAATGAACAATGACATCCATATCCACAAACTGTATATTTGTGTTGGAGTGAGTCACATCCCCTGGTTTTGATAATACAATAGTGACATGAAATTAGTCAAATCTACAGGCATATTGTATCAGTCTAGGCTTTATAAACTGTATTTCCTGGTTGTTACTATAGCTGGTTCTCTAGGTTAGTGATCAGTCACATGTGCTGTAGTGAAAGTCAGCCCACTTCCTTCTCCCAGGTCACGTGATGCTCCATTCACTTTACTACAGCTGTAAGGCCCAGATAGAGATAAGAGAAGTTACTTTCAGTTCCACTCTCCAGCAAAGCCGCCAGTCAACAACACACACACACACACACACACACACACACACTTCAAAGAGTGGGTGGTTTCACCACCTCCTATTCAGAAAGTCCCCCAGCTCACACCCTCATAGAGGTGCCGTGTGACCTCTGTCTATTCAGAAAGTCCCCCAGCTCACACCCTCATAGAGGTGCCGTGAGACCTCTGTCTATTCAGAAAGTCCCCCAGCTCACACCCTCATAGAGGTGCCGTGAGACCTCTGTCTATTCAGAAAGTCCCCCAGCTCACACCCTCATAGAGGTGCGTGTGACCTGACTATTCAGAAAGTCCCCCAGCTCACACCCTCATAGAGGTGCCGTGTGACCTCTGTCTATTCAGAAAGTCCCCCAGCTCACACCCTCATAGAGGTGCCGTGAGACCTCTGTCTATTCAGAAAGTCCCCCAGCTCACACCCTCATAGAGGTGCCGTGAGACCTCTGTCTATTCAGAAAGTCCCCCAGCTCACACCCTCATAGAGGTGCGTGTGACCTGACTATTCAGAAAGTCCCCCAGCTCACACCCTCATAGAGGTGCCGTGTGACCTCTGTCTATTCAGAAAGTCCCCCAGCTCACACCCTCATAGAGGTGCCGTGTGACCTCTGTCTATTCAGGTGCCGTGTGACCTCTGACTGGAGACAGCCAGGGTGGGACAGGAGGGGGGGGGGGGGGGGGGGGGCAGAGTGGAGGGTAAGGAGGGGCAGGCGGAGCAGGGAAGGGAGTAGGGAGGGACTGGAGGAGCAGAGTGGAGGGTAAGGAGGGGCAGGCGGAGCAGGGAAGAGAGTAGGGAGGGACTGGAGGAGCAGAGTGGAGGGTAGGGGGGGCATGAGGCTGGAGGGTAGGGAGGGGCAGGCGGAGCAGGGAAGAGAGTAGGGAGGGGCAGGGCAGCAGGGTGGAGGGTAGGGAGGGAATCTACCCAGGCAGCCGGCAGGAGTTTAGGAGTACATTTCCCCTCGCCACTGATTTGAAAGGTCTATAGGTCTCTAGTCCATCTGATGGTTAAGGTTAGGATTTAGGGAGGGAAAGCTGATCCTAGATCTGTACCAGAAAGACTACTTCGGTCCTAAGCTCCACACTGAGTAGTAGGCTCCTAACTCCACCATGGCTAGGCTAAGTCTCACTTTAACTACAGGCTTTAACTAAGCCCCTTACATCAGTAACAGGCTCACAGAACTGAAGTCCACAGTAAAGGGTCTGCTTCACGCCCATTAGTCTTTGTGTTGTCAAACAGAGGATGCTTCATTAGTATTCTATCCAATAAACACGACTAATTTAAAGCCTGTTATGCTCTCTGAAAAAAAGATTGTGTACAAACACACACACAAACACACACCCATCAAATCTGTGTCTGTGCAAAGCTTAACGTTTGTTTATGTTGTGCCAGGGAAAGGGCACGGCACTCCTCTAGCTTTGCAATAGCTGCTGAAAAAATAATAAAAGCTTAAGTTAGGCTAAATCTCTCACCTTTCACAACATTATGCAAGAAGAGACAGGGGCTGCTGCATGCCGCTACTGGAACCAGTCCATATTTAATTGGTGATCAATCTCCAGCTGGAAAAAGCTCATTGGTAGAATGTGTTGATGCTAGGGTAAATACGATTTAGACTTAGCTAAAGGAAAGTCAGAATTAATAAAGATAATATTTTATAGTATACTCTGGAACAGTCATCATCTCATTATACTGAGGATAAACCTTTATGTGAATTCATGAGCAAAGAATAGAGAAATCCCACCTGCTTGAGGACAAGAGGTTAGCATACATTAGAACACTACATACAAACACATAGCTAAGTATCTTACCATTCATGTTAGGGGTAGATTTATATTCATGTGTATTGTACTGTAGAGCATTGGCATGGTTAATGTTCAGTACAGTTGCTCAGGACCTGGTTTATGCCGGTTTCCTTTACGGCGCTTTAGCTGTATCCATCAGGTCTGTCAATCACTATAAAGTGTGTCAGTCAGAGGAAAGACTGGAGCAAAGTGGATTAAGTCTCTATAGCCAAGCCACACATACAGGCTCCAGGGGGTTGGCAATGGCTGCAGCCTGTCATGAAGAAGACTACCACACACACACAGACACAGAGCCAACTGTTCAGTATTGAGACGGAGGTTCATTATTCTGTGTATATGGATATGAAATCCCCCCTACTGATATGATACAGGCTACTGTACACAAATACAAGTGTACGACCCAGGTTCACCTATATCTGCGTGAATGTTGACTTACTAAATAAAAAAGTCATTTCAGGTGACACACATATAGGCTAAAAAAAGGTTGGAAGGTAGAAGTATTGTTTCTGCACAGCTAATAGAGGTCTTGGTTGATACTCCTACAGTGTTGTATTTTCAATCACAAAAGCTTCAGGTAAAACACCATATTCTCCTGTTTAAATAAACAGCGTTGGATGAATACACTGTACTGTAAGCATCATGCCATGCACACAAATAAAACGTATATCTGATACCAATCATTGCATTGACACAGCAGCATGAACACTAAAATGTCCACTAGGTGGTGAGGCCACCTGACAAAGAGAGAATCTGGACAAACATAGCGATGGGTTTCTGCTCAGCTTCAAACTGATCAACATTTCCCCAAATCCTCATCTCTGGTGTGTCCCAGAATGCAGCTGTTGCTAGGTCCTGCCATGACATGCAGCTCAACACAAAGGCCTATGTGCCACTAAGTGGGCAGTGTAGTGCTTACAAAACCATAACAAGTGACTGACTGACAATGTTATGCTTGAGATGTTGTTTCCTCTATTGCTTTACACATGTAATACACGTAGAACAACACATAATGATGTAACATAGTCCGACAAATGGAGACAACTGCAGCAGCAGGGACTGGCTGTCCTTTTCTGGGAAATGACATTACCTGGTGTCTCCATTTATCGGACTATGTTACAATATATGGTGTTTGTGGCACACAGAATGTGAAATCCGTTCACGTGTATCCACCACTATGCAGTCGACATTTCACCGACATATTCTTCGAATCCATCCGCAACTTTCCTCTGTCCATTCCATGATCACCAACGTTCTGATCGAACACAGCCTGTGCTGGCTGAAAAGAACGTGGCTGCTGCTGCAAGCATGCCTCTGTTTACAGAGCCCCCAACTACGCAACATGGCCGACATGTGCTTTGTTATTGTTGCTACATCATAATGATCGTTTTCTAAGTAATTAATTAACTAAGAGAAGTTCTACTATACTACTATTGACACTGTTAAAAAATAAATGACAGCATCATATTAAAAAAGGATTAAGGTGAAGAGTGGACTGCATTCCGATACGGAGCCCATACTCACCATTTGATGATGGTGACCGTATGGAATATTCGTTTCTTGAAAAAAGGCACTGAGGGCAGTCTAAAACAAAAATAAAATATAATTTGATCAATTACATTTAGACTCTAATACATAGAACACAGAACATGTATTGTTTTATTTTTATAAATCAATATAAATCCATGTTGTTTAGAGATTTATGTAATTACAGTGTGTTTACAAAAACATTCAGCACATAAACAATGGAGCTGAATCAAACGTGATGTGAAAAATCTATTTCACTTTTCTGTGCAGACTAAACAATCATGTGCAGTCAAAACAAACGAACGGTTGTCTTCACGGTTGTCTTCATTGCATATTTGCATTTTCTAGCCTCGCCTAACAACTGCATGGGAACAGGTTCATTTAATCGCTAGAGTAAATTATAATTGGATATTGACTGGGTAAACGTTTCCCATTCCAGCCTTACATAATGGATACTACGGATATTTATAAAGCACAAATACAATAGCACAATTCGATAAAAATACAAATAAATACATGTCAGAAGTTGAGTTTATTAAGTGTTGATACTGATCTTTCTCTTCGAATGTTCTTGTGCAACATCAAATTTCGGCCGTGACCAACAACAACGAAAATCGCTGCCCGGTCAAAACTACATTTACTGTCTGTCACATACGCAGTCAAACATAAACATTAGCAAGCCATCTCGCTACTGATCGTAGCTAACCCCATACCTCAAATTGCCAATGTGCTGCTTGCAAAAGCTGCTTTGCCTGATCTGCAGCACAACCCGCTGTCAAGACGAACTGGTTTATCATTACTTGGTGTTTGAGCTCCTCCATTTTGCGCTGAATCTTTATTCCTACTCGCGTCTCGTAGTATTGTGTCTAGACTTCGATATTCGTGGTTTTATTCCTCTCTTTTCGGTCTCAGTCGTTCACCATCACAACCCGTTGAGAAAACACAAATATTTACTGTAGGAGCAGTAATGCCCCTTGAGTGACGGCAGCCAGTGAAGAGAAAGCACTGCAAATGGGATATGTATGCCGCAAAAGTCCTGCCTTAACTAAGGGACCTTGATGAATTATTCCATGTTCTCGAATCACAAGACAGGAATTGTCAGTATTTTGCAAAAAATAACATGGAAATGCTTAGAATCTAGACAGTTCACATGTTCATGAAAATATAAAATAGTAACGTCAAATATGAGAGGATTATGTGCCCAAAAATTAGGATTTATTAAATTTGTTTGTTTTGGACTACAAATCCCATGAGTCAATGCATTGTTTGTAAAGTTCTAGGGGATGGAATTTTGTGAATGACGGCCGGTCCTGTCCAATTCCCATGCGCGCTGTGTCACTATCTTGCCAAATATGGTAAACAGAACTTCCACAATTACATTAGGGACAGTCTATTCACGGGTGTATTTAATATAGCCACATTCAGAAGCGTCGTGTCTGCGCATTTCTTTAGTGAGGTGATTTAAGTCAATATTGCAGTCAAAACCACGCAGCACAACCTAGATTGTCTATATGCAGTCATTAAATAATTTATTACATGTTTATAAATTACTTGTTAAATGTTGTCATAAACCAATTATATCTATGTTTTGTATTATGAATACTTTATAATAAATATATTATATATATATATATGTTTCAAACTGTCTACGACTCTATTACTGTACGCGTAGCCTCGTCGAGAGCCAGGCTTATCCAAGGGAGGCGTTACAACGACGTGATTTTGGAGGTTTGGTAACGCGAGACTACTGCATGTGTGACTTGTTCTCATTCTGCTCGTGCAGATTTGAGAATCTGCAATAATTTTCTCTCTTTGTCCATACACCCTATGTACTGAGCCTCTAGTTGGCAGACTGTTTCATCCCAATTAGCTCTCATAGGAAAGACAATGTTTCATTTAATGGCCCCAAGAGACCCCTATTAACAACAGACCCCAACGCCTAAATTGCATTGAAGTGGGTGCAGGGTGAAAGGAAAATAACAGTGCAGCCACAGGGAGTAGACAACGGTTCCCCAGCTGGCGTTTTCTGAGCAAAAAATAATAATATATATATTTGTTTATTTTATTGTTGGACGTAAAATACTGTAAAAACACCAGCAAATCAGCTCCAAGTGATTTTAATTTTGGAAATCTGTTCCAAAGTATTCCCACGCATAATAGAGATATATACAGTATGTGACCATATACAAATATCAGCAAGGTTTGAAATTATTCTGTTTTAGTCTAATATTATATCTGTTTGGGTTTCTTGCGGTCATTTTGCAGTTGACAAATTATTTGTAATTACGTTCCGGCCACCTGACCATCTGCTCAAGAAAAATCGTCCCGCGCCTGAATCTAGTTGATGATCCCTGGAGTAGATTGTGTGTAAAACGAACCCTCAATACCGTCAATAAACCTACAAGGATTGTGGGAAACTGGATACTGTAAATATCCTGTTATCCGTGTGCAGCCTCTCTTATGCGCAGCCTCTCTGTGGGTGTGTGTGCGTGGGTTTGTGTTAGGTTTTGGAAACAGAGACACCTGCTGGTGAAATGGTCCCTTTGAAAAATGCATTATATCAATATAATATAGCTATCCTCAGGGCACAACCAAACTGACAAATTCTAGTTTTGGACTCTCTATGAATATGGCCAATGTTGTTGCTTTTAGTACTATAATCCCCTTTTTGATTGGTCTGATGACCTTTATAATCACCCCTTAAGGACATCATAGCTAGACCATATATCGTGGCCTGATTTCAGTGTCCTCATGTAAAGTGGGCTAGACGTCATGCAAAACAGGTGAATAATGACAGATTACAAGACATCCCCTATTACAACAGACCCCCGTCTGTAGACGTACTGTATGCCATAGGCCTCTCTTGACAAACACTGCTGTTGCCTCTAGCAACCATAAGAACAGCTGGTTAAACAATACCCTGTTTCACCAGGTCCCTTCGGGATTGACCAGAAACGAACCTGGGAACATCCCACTGGGCACACGCTGATTGAATCAATGTTAATTGCACGTCATTTCAATTAAATTACATTGAACCAACGTGGAGTAGACGTTGAATTGACGTCTGTGCCCAGTGGGATTTTGAAACCATGTGGTGCCTCCTTCTTTCCGTGACAGACAGCCTGCAACAGCTGGACTGGCTTATCTAAGTTTTTACATGCAGTAATTCATGCTCCACTCTCATAAAATGACCCACTTCTTCTTTGTCCCAGCATTCACAGCTCTGCTTTGCCCCAGATCTGTTCAGGCAACTAGCCTACTGTTTGTGAACCCGCTCTTCTACAAGCGCATGGACCAAAGGCTCTTTAGTATGCCCACTATTAACAGTGTAATGATTGAGAGTCTGCAGTATTTTCCCACTACAGCCACAAATGTAACAACTGAGAGGGAACAGCCAGCTCGGCGCTCCAACCACCAACCCTCAAGTTACAGGGCAAACGCAATAGAGATTCTATTAAATTACTAGAGCGACTATGTCATAAACCCTAAAAGTTCCAGAATGGGTGAAAATGGCAGCCATATTGGTCAGGGAGAAATCCTAACCAGTCTAATTAGAATGAATGGCAGTAGAGGCATAATCCTGATTTTACTTAAAGCAGGAAACTAAAAGTAGCGTAAGTTATGTAATATATCAGAAATGGAGTAATAACACATTTGTCAACCTAGAATATTGTCATATAATTATAAATATAGTTTATACAGGTTTTATACCAATTTTCTGTATAAATAGCCTCTAAAATATGTAAACAGACCATAGATGTCCAAATAAAAAATAAAAGTGGGGGAAAGCTGTGAGTGCTATTATATGATACAATATCAGTACTTGTTGCATTTACAACTTGTCTAAGTCCTATCATCAACGGATTTCAGCCAGTGACCGGCTGTGGGTTGACTGCATTATTTGAATGGAATGTAGGCATGTTGGCAGTTAATTCTAAAAAATGTATTGGGGGATCCACTATATTTGTGATTTTTTTTAAACCTAAATGTATTTGAGTGTTTACAAGCATTTGTAATTTGAGTCTGATAATTATCTGATAATACTTGTGGATTTAAAAATATTTGGTTGATATATGTTGTCCACTTTGAAAATGTATGCGCTCACTACTGTAAGTTTCTCTGGATAAGAGTGTCTACTAAAATGGAAAAGGAATGAATAGACCATTTCAGTTTTCACATAGAAATAAGTTGCATTTACATACCTTTTCATACTGGTCCCCCACGGGAATCAAACCCACATCCCTGGCATTGCAAGCACCATGGTCTACCAACTGCACCACGTCATCACACCATTGCAAACCACTTGATGTCTCAATGTACTCAATTACTGTATTGCGCATAGTTTTTAGTGACAGAAAGTCTACAGGTACAAACCTAGATGACCAGCCTATGTACAATACAGTAACGTACATTTACATTAAGTGGTTTGTAAGAATGGTAAAATAATACTGCACAAAAAGTGGTGGTTTCCATGTTATTTGATTAAGAAAAAGATTGATTTTGATGTGGATGTTTTGTGTCTTCGCCCATAACTTGATGCCTTTTGATGTAAATATTTGAAGACAGGCAGGGTTTGGTTCTTTCTGGATTTAGAAGAGAAGGGGACAGGGCAACAACTCTTACAATTCCAACTATTGAATCCTGCAAGATACTGTTCTTAATTATACAACCACCTTTCTTGCCAAATCAGAGATGCCCGCTATATCGGTCCGCTAATACTAGTAAATTCCCAGTGCACTACTTTTGTGAGAAAAAAAATTATATAATTTATATTAATATATTAATACCCTCAGCACCCCTACTTCCCACGACTATGGATTCAGAGCAACTACAACAGAGGTTAAATGAAGCCTGTGAAAGGGAAAATATTGCAGGACAGGTCAGTGTGCGTGAGGAAGAGTGAGGTAAGGTCAGGTTAGGATCCTTAATCTCTGCGAACCTCTAGAAAATCTCTGATCTATTACTGGCTTAGGTCTGGGGCCATCTGTTTGAAGACGCTGAAAACACCATGGGCAGCATCTCAATGTCTTATGTGGTTTCCTCTGCTCATGCCCTATCCTTAATTTGCATTGATCTACATGCACCAACCTGCTGGGAATTTGCTTTCACCTGTCCAGTTTTATCATATCAGTACAAATTGATTCAGCTCTCTAGGTATAGTTTGTAGGATCTTAATATGATCACCCAGTTGCAGGAGAACTTTCCTGAAATACAGAACATTTAGAGTTGTTGGCATTTGAGTTTTTTTGAAACCTTGAAATATCAGACTTCATTTTCCGATATGAAAAATGTACCAACCCCTACAAAAATGTATATGATTTATAATCCACATAATAATTCACATTTCTTGTTGCTGGAGGATTATTTTCCTCTGTCGCAAACTTGCTCAAATTAGGCTGCAGTACACTATATCTCCACAGAGCGGCAGTGCATCCCTATGTGAGGACCGGAGATAGCTTTCCATGGAGGCAGGTTTTTTGTTGTTGTCATTTAGAAACTGTGAATTGTAGTAAAGACAAAAACTAGATGTCCATAGGGATTATACAAAATCCCTCAAAATGTCAATAATTTGTTGGAGTAGGCTAATTTGTTAGGTCATCCCCCAATATTACGCTAATTCCCTAGGAGTGAAGTTGTGCAACTTGAGTCATTTTGTATTCTATTTCACAAGCATTATAGTTGGAGACAAATTGAATATACATTACATTATTTAAAATGAAATAATTCAGATACCGTAATATGTTATAGTAGGCCTAGACCTGCTATAGCCTATGATGCTATTGTGTAGGAATTCCCTCTCATATTACCCTCTCTGCAGTTGGATGGTGCTATTTGATAGCCTACAGTTAATAAGGGGTTAGCTAAATGTTGACAAAAGGTATGGAATGCTGCGTGTAAAGTGTAGCACACGCGCGGGACTTGTGGCGCGACATTTCAGCGCTCCGTGGGGGCATTGTCGCGCCATATTGCTCTCAACAGGTCTTGGATCAGGATTGGGCTCGGGCTCGGGACAACAATAGCATTTAGGAAAGAAGAACGAGATGTCAATTGTTGTTGATTTTGTGGTTATCCTTGTATTCCGCAATGTAACCTTAACATAGGGCCAGCCTAATGTCGGTAAAATGATACATTCCTGGTTGAGCAGTTGAGCGTGCTCCTCATATCCTCATATGCACATCAGCTTTGTCTGTCAAGACAAGTGAAACCTGGAGAGCAGGCAACCAATCAGAGACCTCTAAGACGTTTAAAGGGCTCGTGGGGAGTCTCTCCACCTTTATTATGAGCATCCAAGAACCTTCCAGCACCCAGACCTTTTCATGTATCATTCTGGTGAGCAATTGGCCGGGATTGAAATATTATGGATTATGCAAAAAGGACTGAAATTGATTAAATAATCTTCTACATTTCTATATAAACTGCTGGATCATACTTAGGTGAGCCCTCCCCCTCTGCACTTGTTGCGCAGAAGATAGATGCTGCTTCTCCGGAGTCCTAGGAGAATAGAGCACAGGGACCGACCGATCACCGACCACTGCAACAGGTGTACACTGTTCCCGAGCATTGTCGCTGACCTGTTTTTGAGGTAAGGGTATATAGGCTACTGTGTTATAATCACTTGTTTAATTTTCATGTTTTGACATGTCGGCATGTTGAGAAAAAAGAGTTTTTTTTATATAGAATGTTTTTAATAGGCTATTGTAATGGGAGTAGTGACTCGAATTCGACTATTGAGACAAATAGGCTTTTTTATATAGTGTGTTTTTAATAGGCTACTGTAATGGGGGGTGGCTCAAATGCAATTTTTCATGTGGTTTTGGTCGATTTCAATATTTGTTTTGCTGCAGGACATCTCATTGAACAGTCCTTCAAAATTTCCACATCTTCGCGATTGAACGTCCCGTGACTCACGCTTAGAATGCCTGTCCTGCTGAGTCCGGAGATCGCCTCCAAGTTTAAGGAGAAATGGCCGAACCTCCAGCCGGAGCTTCAGGACAGCGCAGCCGGCTCAGTGCACCTGGACGATAGCCTGACCAGCCTCCACTGGCTGCAGAACTTCTCCATCCTCAGCGCTAACCAGGAAAGACCCACTGGCACTGGCTCCGGTTGCCCATCACATCACCTGCTTTCCTACCACCAGCGCATGTACCCCCGTGGAACCGACTCCCCGTCCAGCCCTCCAGCGGGGGACACCGCTGCTACCGGTATGCCTTTCTGCCTCGGGAGCCCGGTTACCTCTGGCAGTAACTCCACCGACGTGCGTTTGGTGAACTACCCTCACCACGACCACCACATCAAGGCGCAGATCATCTCACCAGAGGAGATTGACTTTAAAACGAACCCCAAAGTCAAACCGCCGTATTCCTACGCCTCTCTCATCTGTATGGCCATGCAGGCTAGCAAGAAGCCCAAGGTGACTCTGTCCACCATCTATAACTGGATCACAGACAACTTCTGCTACTACAGACACGCAGATCCTAGCTGGCAGGTAAATGACCCGGTTATCCTCTGTCACTCTATTATTGATGAGCTAAATGGCGACAGGGAGAGAAGAGAGAGAGACCAGATAAGGGCTAGCAGAAGGGTTGCAATATGCACACTAAACCTGTTGTTTTGTTGTAAGAATATTAATACACAAACATCTATTTAAAACACATTGTTCCTGTTATTTATTATAATCCTCCAGTAACTTATAATCATCAACAGTAATTTATAATCATCAACAGTGACTTATACTGTATTTTATTAGATCCTAGTGATATTCATTTGAATTTACATTTGTAATTTTATAAACAAAGGTGTCTCAAATAAGAGTACATCTCTGCTATTTCTACCCTCCGAGAGATCTCTGTCAGGCTTCTATCTCAGGGGGTCAGACACAAGTGCTTTACTGCTCTAGGGAGGGGGTTGTGTGTGTGTGTGTGTGTGTGTGTGTGTGTGTGTGTGTGTGTGTGTGTGTGTGTGTGTGTGTGTGTGTGTGTGTGTGTGTGTGTGTGTTAATGAGTATCCCTATGAGATCTCCCTTGGCAGCTAAGCACAGTTGATCATGTTTGAAATGCACAGAGCTCTACACTAGAAAGCCTCATTAGGTACATTTCCTACACAAACAACAACAATAACTCCTCCTCCCCCTTAGAAGGCCCCCTCTCTCTTTTTCTCTCTATTTGACACACACACGCATACGAACACACATACACACACTATATCAAATTAGATTATTATATACATCACATGCAACATGGATATAACACATTTGTTTCTTCTCCCCTCCCCTTCTCCCCTCCCCTTCTCCACTCCCCCTCCCCTCCTCCCCTTCTCCACTCCCCCCTTCTCCCCTCCCCTTATCCACTCCCCCTCTTCTTCTCCCTTTCACCTCCCCATCTCCCCTCCCCCCTCCCTTTCTCCCCTCCCCCCTCCCATTCTCCCATTCTCCCCTCCCCATCTCCACCCCCCCCCTTCTCCCCTCCCCTAACAGAACTCTATCCGCCATAACCTCTCGCTCAACAAGTGTTTCATGAAGGTGCCGCGGCAGAAGGATGAACCAGGGAAAGGAGGCTTCTGGCAGATCGACCCTCAGTACGCTGACATGTTCGTTAACGGAGTCTTCAAGAGAAGGAGAATGTCCTCCAACCTTTACAACACCAACAGGCAGAGCAAGCTCCTACAGAACCAGGAAACTGGCTACCATAGAGGCACTCAGGGGAGCCAAGATGGCTACCACTACCTTGGAGCTGGAGCCAGCAGCAAGCGTAAACAACCTTCTCCAAGGCAACACGGCAAGATGGCGCGGACCCACAAATCCCCGCTGTTAGCCATGGAGGCACACAGCGCAGATATAGTTCTGAGGGGAGATTTTGACCTGGCGTCTGTGTTTGATGACGTCCTCAGTGGTAACTGCAGTACGTTCGAAGAACTGGATATCGACACTGCTCTGAGTTCCCTGGGCTGCTCTTTGGACCTGACCCTGCAGGGGAGGCACTCGGCTGGGCTGGGAAGGTGGTGTGGAGAGGGGGACAATCAGACCCAGCAGACCCACTACTCTTACGACTACATGGAGCTGAGTGGCTCAGTGGGATGTGACAGCAGTAACATGGGGGACCATCACGTTCAACAGCAACAGCTGAGCCAGGATCAGTTGTTACAGAGCCACCTGCACCAGTTCGAGGAGGTGACTCTGTTTCCAGAGCAGCAGGAGGTGCACCCCTGGGAGGAGATGAAGGAGGAGGCGCAGGCTATCCCTCTGACTCTGGATCAGGGCTTTGGGCTGTGTGAAGGATTCTTCTCAGAGATACAACCCTGGGAGAGGGCTGAGGCCTACCTGTGACAGACCAACCACTGTTACGCCAGCCATTAATCAAGGGATTCAGGCCCTAGCCACGGCTTTCTTACAGTAAATGCTGGGACAGGAAAGTCAGAAATCACCAGTGGGCCAGGAGACCTACATACAGACTACTATTTTGCTACATTAGCATCATAAAGTCTTATATACATTATGTTTTTTTCTTTATGTTTTGAGAGATCTATACTGTATGTTTAGGACTTTAAGATTATCTATGTTTCTGGTTTGATCACGGACTGGAGGACTAGAGGTCAATGAAGTGGAGATGCACTTATGGTGTTGGGTCGTAGTCGGACCTAGAGATCAGATTTTAATATGCTTTTCAAGTAGTCAATTTAATATATATCCATTAGAGTCTATGATAAGAGTCTGGCTGGGCACTAGTCTTTTGAGTCATAGGCTATGGCAAAGTGGAGAGAGGGACATAAATGAACTGAAATGCCTCAATCAGAATATCCAAGCATATGAGAGACAACGGGTATGTTTGAGGATAGAAAACATTTCAATTTTTTAATGCTCTGCTGTCCGTCAGAATGCTATTTGCCCTTGTTCCATAAAACATGCAATGACACAGATTGAACACTCCATTGTTTGACAACAATACCACAGCCTTGGCAGGCACAGACGCTTTTGTTCAAGTTTTCCATGATATATTCTGCCAATCTTGCATTTGATTGAACTCTGTCGATGAGTCTGTTCAGAATTAGACTACCCATTGATATACTGAGGAAATCTAAATTCTCTCTCTGGGGTGTTCGGCTTCCTTATAGTGATATTGATTTCTGATTGATTACTTCAAGTTACTAGAATTTTGTATGTTTTTAAAGGATGATTAATTTAAAAAGGTATCTTGTTTGGGAAAACTGATGAACCAATGAAAGGCTTGTACTTATTGAGTCAATCGTGAAGTTCAGCTCAAACTTGATACGATGTCTTCAATGTAATTCTGGTGTAATTCATAAATTGTTCAAAATGCAATCATGCGTCAATGCAATAAATGGCAGTTTAGATGTTTTATTGCATTCGTTTGCCATACTGCATATGAAAGTCAAAGATGCAATCCATTGGTCAATAAGGGTCAAGAACAGCTTGTTCATAGATGGGAAGACA